>NC_134982.1:3361698-3667307 GCF_965638725.1 Aptenodytes patagonicus | reverse complement strand
TCCCATCACAAAATTATATCACCTTGTTCCTTCAAATCTCACCCTGCATTTATTTTTTAAGCGCAAAAACACCTGTATTGGAGCAAAAGCTGCCCCGTGGCTCACACAGAGAGGTTTGCTGTGCTCAGCAGCAGCTTTGCAGAGAAATGCTGGTACAAGTGTAGCAGAGTTTTATTAACTTCGCTTTTGGGAAGTGATTGGCCCGTGGGGATGGATGCTTTCCTTGCAGAGAGCGGTTGAAATTGCAGCCTGAATGGCTGAAATTCAGCAAAGCGACAGGCAGCCGAGGAGGAGCGCTTGCATTTTTCAGGTTAGGACTTCGGGGAGCTCTGCGTTCAAGCCCCACGAGCCTTCCGTGACGGTGGACTCATTGCTGTCCACTCCAAGCTTGGACCTTCTCCACTGTGGGACCATCTAGGGCTTATGCTGCTCCGTGGAGGCTCTCCAAGGAGTAATTGTTTTAAAAAAACCCTTGGCTGTTCTCAGAGGAGCGGCGGGATGGGTATAAATGCAGATCTCGGCAGGGCAGGATTTGTTATGCATACAGGAGGGCTCTGCTCATTCCGATTAATGACTGGGCGTCACTGACAGCTGTGAATCAGCGAGTAAATGAAGGGCCAGGTAGAAGGCAGGAATACCACATCACAGCCTGCACTTTGTTTTGACAATAGCATGATTTTGAGGTGGGATTTTTTTTTTTTTTTTTTTTTTTTTTCCTTTCCCCAAAAGCAATCTGGCGTTGCCGCCTTTGAAGTCAGTGAGAGCTGAACCATTCGCTCCTCCAGCAGCCCGGTGCGGATGCTTTTGAAAACCTCGCCCTTCGTGGTCGGCTCTTGGAGCCTGCTGCCGGGTGGTTTTGGTTTTCAAAAGCCACGACGCCTTTAACCTTGCCTGCCCGCCCCGCCGCATCGAGCAGGGGAGGACTGGAGGGGTGGAGGGTGTCTACGAAAGCCAGCACGGTGTTTTAATGTCAGAATCATAGAAACATAGAATATCTCAAGCTGGAAGGGACCCCTAAGGATCAATATGCCATGGTTGACCTCTTCTTCTCCTGACAGCTGCAGAGCACCGGCCGGCTGCTGGAGGAGCAGCTGCCCGAGATGATGACGGAGCTGTTGGCGATAGCACGCGACAAGATGCTGTGTCCTTCCGAGTCCATGCTGACGCGGTCCCTGCTGCTGGAGGTCATCGAGCTGCACGCCAACAACTGGAACCCCCTGACGCCCACCATCACGCAGTACTACAACAAGACCATCCAAAAACTGACGGCTTGAGGGGCAGGGCAAGGTGGGGTGGGAAGGGACGAGAAGAAGACATGCACCTTGACGGGATCCGGCGAGAGCTTTTCCGATTCAAATCCCCCGGCAGACCAAACCCCAGCATGCTCGAGAATACGTTCGTGGGGTGGGGAGGGAGAAGCATGTTTCTTTTCCAGCCGCGTCGCCAAGTGCCACCCCTCTTCCCCGCCGTGGTTTTGTTTTAGGGGTTTCTTTTTCTGAACTCATTGCTCAAGCAGCAGCAACGCATCCCGCCGGGTTATTGTTTGGCTTTCGAAAGAAGACGGAGAATTTGGGGCCGGGGTGGGTGGGGGGGGCGAAACAACACGAATCCAAGTGGGGGCTAGTATTGTTTTTACGCCGTCCTCCTGCCTTGCCCCGGCCAACTGGCAGGAGACAGCAGGCAGCAGATGTCTCGGGAGGACAAAGCCAGACACACACTACACCAGACGCTCATAATTGATGGCTTTTGTCGAGCGGGGCTTGCGTTAGGTTCCCCCCCTCCCTCTTGTCTTCAACTTTCTGTGTGTGTCCCCCTACTCGCCACCCCCTCGAAAGCAGATCGGAGAGCGGGACGACTTTCTTATTTGCACTGGGTTTTCTTTTTCTCGGGCGTTTGTATTTTCTTCTTATTTTATTGTATCGTTGAACGGACAATTGCGAGCAGCTCGGAGGCGGGGAAAGCAACGCCTTCCCGCGAGCTGACTAATGGTTTACGTGAAGATGCTGAAGCAGAAGGAGTATTTTAAAGGAGTCCAAAAGCCACTGCAGAAGTAACATAGCCACCATCGTCTTGCCAGCAGCCTCCTCGATGGATTGAGAAACGTGTCCTCTGAGCTGGGAGCTCTAAGAAACAGGGGATTCTGTGGCTCTTGCTGTTCAAGTCACCGTTTATCCCTCAGCCACTATAACCCCTTTATTTTTTTTGTAAGAATTTTTTTTGTTTCCACTGAAGGAGTGCTTTATTGTAATTACTGTCATGGTTGTAATTATACATTTAAATCCAGGCCTGTTATAGTCGGGCCTAATAATGTACAGGGCGAGGGAGAAATGAAGGTTTGATGTTCTTCTTTGGAGACTGGTAAAGAGAAGACAAGCAATGTATGGCAAAAAGGAGGAAAAAAGAAGAGGGAAAAAATAGGAAAAGCCAAAAATAGAGGTTTTGAGCCTGGCTTCTAACTAGCTGAATTTGCTATCCAGTGTTTCCAGGTGTGCGGTGTACAGGAGCGGCTCTGTCCCATGGTAGGTGTAAGTGGCACTGTGTCTTCGAGGGATGGATGACGTGTTCGGAGGGGGAGAGTTTGCTCGGGGATCCCCGGGTTGCTCCGGGATCCCCGGGTTGCTCCATGCCGGAGCATCCTGAGGGAGAGGGCGGCTGCGGGGGGGGATGATGGCGAGATGCCGCCTGGGCGAGGAAATGCCCGGAGGGCGAGGAGGCTGGTACGGAGGGACGCGCCACGCTGTTGCATCGCTCCCGGAATCATGAACAAGACTTGGTGGTCTCCTTATTTTCTTGTCTAGTGATGCTTTTACCTACTAAATCACTTCTGGTGCTTGTTTCGGCGAAGCCTAATGGGGGTGCGAGCTGCCCCGTCCCATCTGCGCAGTGGAAGAGGAGCCAAGGAAGGCACGATGCCGGCAGCCCGTCCCATTTTCTTCCCGTTACTCAATTTACTTTCCTTTCCTGGTGATAAGAAGAGAATTTATGCTGCGGAGCTGGCACACACGGACCCCGGACCAGGCAGGCTGGGTTCGAACTCAGCAGCTCAAACCCCTTTTTCCAAGCAAAGTGTTGAATTTCTGGTGGCTTGTAGAGAAGAGAGATGTCACCCCAACCTCTTTGGATGTGCAGTATGTTCTCGGGTGCCTTATGAATGTGTTGGTCTGTCCGCAATGGGGAGGAAGCTTTTGCTGCAAAATTTTAAGGGCAGAAATTTTCAGCAGAGAATGCGTTGCAGGAGATGAGAGTCCTGATGCTGCGGTTCAACATTATTTGAATTTTCATCTGGTTGTCTGCTGATAAGGTTTCTAATCCACACACGGAGCAAGAGGAGCGAGCTGGAAACAGGAGGTTCAATTTTCTTGTCTACCCAGAAAGCAGCAAAATTATTGCTGGATGCGCTGGACTTGTCTGGAAAAATTAATTTCTGCCTCGTGGATTCAAGCCCGGGAGCTTCACGTGGCGACGGCGCCTCGCGTTGGGTCAGCTCCGTTAGTAGCGATGGGGTTTGATAGTATTAAGGAGCAGCTGAACTTGATTAAGGCGGCAAAGCCGCTGAACTTAAGGCGGCAAAGCCCATCAGTATTATAAGGCTCAGGGTTGCGCCCGTTGCTCTTGGCTTCTCCTGCTGCCTGGTTTCTCGGGGAGCGGAGGAGAAGGGGATTTGACACCCATCGCAGCGTGCCCAGGCACGGCATCAGTCTTCTGGGAGAAGACCTGAAAACCAGCTTTGTCTCGATTTTTTCCGCCCCCCCCCCCCCCCGAAAGAACAGAAATGTCCTATAACGGGGGCACAGCCTGATGGGTCGGGGTGCCAGGGATCCTGCCGGCAGCGATCCAGACCACCGCTCCGGCCCCTGCAGCTTCTCCCTTCCCCCGGAATTTGCTCTCGGGATGTAGTGAAAGAAGGAAAAAAAAAAAAAAAGAAAAACCCAGAGGATTGGAGATTTTGCTTCTAAAAACCTGAATTTTCACCCATCAGCGCATCAGGAGGCATTCAGAGGCGAAGTGTAAGCCACGTGGCAGAATTTCTGCTTAAGCATTTCCCTACCCCTACCAGCCATGAGGGTTTATTCAGTTTTCCCGTTGGGGTGCAATCCTGCAACCCCCACCGACCAGGCTTGGCCCATGACTTTCCCCTCCAACACCAGGATTTCTCCCACCGAAGAACTTTTATGTGAAATCCGTCGGTTTTTTAATGTCTTGCCATTTATCTCCGCTGTTACCGTACGTTCGTCCAGCCATTAACCGCTTTGGTACGTCAGCCGCTCCATTGAGACGTGAGAATCAAAATGTTGACCAAAAATGGGGTTTCTTTCCCTAAAAATTACGTGCTGCCAATGGTATCTTTCTGAAGTCCATCAGTAGGAAGCCGGCGGGCACATGGCGTCATTCACCATGGTACTGTCTTGGGAAAAGAGGTACCACGAGGTCATTTGACGGGGCAGGATGGGGAGCAGCGCTGGGAAGTTTTGGGGATTCCTGGTGAGAGCACCTCGGGATGTCATCGAGTATTTTCTTCTCTTTTTTTGGCTTGCTTCAGAAACGGTCGCCAAAGAGGGTAATTCTACAATGTGTATTTTTGAAGGTGTCAAGCCACCGGCTACGTCTCCCCAGATTAGCCAGATTCGATCTTCTCCGCTCAATAAAAGTCTCCGCATGGGGTTTTAATATATTTTTCCCCATACGGCTGCGTCAGCAAAGGGGAAAATAACCTCCTCGGGCCAAATATGTGTGGGGCCAAACCTCGGGCTGGTGTAAAGGCGAGTGGCTGGAGCACCTGCGGAGGAGCAGTGCTCTGCACCGCTGCCGTGCCGGTCCCCCTTCGGATGCGGAGCAGCTTTGCCTGCTCCCTGCCAGACTCCCCAGCACCTAATTCACCTCATTCCCGGTGGAATTATTTCCAAACTGAGGATTTTTGCTACCCGCCAAGTGATTTGCTCTGTTTCCCCGTGAGGGATTTCACCCCTGTTTGGAGAAGTCTCATGTATACGGAGGTGAAATGAAAATGGGGGAAAAAAAGGAAAAGTAAGTGATTTGCTTGGTTCCCTTCTTCCCCCGAAGGAGATTAATTAGTATCTATTCTTGGCATGACTGATGGCTTTGAAGGAAAACTTGTCAGAATAACTTATGATTTATTTTCCTGCTTATTTTTATAACATCCCTCACTTGGAAGTCTCTCAAAATCTTAAACACGATTTTTTTTTTTTTATTTAATTGCCCCGCTGGGTATTTTATGGCTTTACACTAATTTTGCTCTTCTTGGTGTTAGCTATTAGCCAGTCCGGAGATACTTTCAGTATTTTTCCAGGAGAAACAACACTAAGGGTTGCGAAGTCCACTGCCGATAGCCAAGGGAGCTGCAGTGTCCTGCAGAACACGGAGTTAACGCTAGCAATTCATTTTTTTTTTTTTTTAATGTATTTATTTGCATTTGAAAAAGCGACATTTTTAATTTAATCATATTTGTTAAACTAAGCGCTTTAAAAAAAAATTTTAAAAATTAAAAAAAAAAAAGGAAAAAGGTTTTGGGGAGAATAAAGACTAGATATTCATACTAGAGAAAACACAAACTCATCGTTTCAGCATTTCAGAGACTGTTAAAACAAGGGAGCTAATAACTCTTTGTGGCAATTCAGTCTTTGTTTATAGAACATCCAGACCCACTGTATGCTATAAAATGCATCATCTGAGTAATAAATGTTTAAAGCTTGACATTTCCCCATCTCTTTGTGGGTACGCGCTATCACTAGTGGTGGTCTGGGAGAGACCTTCCTTTTGTTTAGGACGGAAGAAAAGGAAGATAAGGGGGGGGGGGGGGATATCCCTAATGGTGTCTGCTGGGCAACGTAGCGGAGGGACGGATCCTTCCCTCTGTGGGGATGGCTCAGCCCATGCTCCTGGTGCCAGGTCGGATCCTGCGCGGTGCTGCGGCTCCGGTTGGGGTTGGTCCCTCTCCCCATCGCTTCTCGCGGGGGGTGAGGATGAAGGCCGTGGGAGCGGTGCAAAGGGTTTGGAGGTCCACGGGTGAGGGATTGGGCCCCTCTCCTGGCTCTGCCTCCGCAGCCACCCGCTCCCCTGCTCCCTTGCCACTGTCCCAAGGGGATTTGCCGTCTGGTTGTGTCCTACCTCAGCTGGACCTGGGTGTCCGTTGGAGGACTCCCCATCTATCACATCCATTTCACCCAACGCTACAGCGTGCGGCAGCGCCGAAGGCTCGCAAACCACTTCTGCCTTTTACTCCATTCAGCCTGCTAACAAAAAAAACCAAAACCAGTTTTTCTAAGAAGTCCCCTCTGGAAAACCCTTCTCTAGCCCAAATTAATTTTTGGCTAATTGAAATGCGTGCGTTGGCCCGGGAAGCCACGCGGGTTCACTGGAGGTGAGTGGTTTGTGCCCGTGTGTCATCGGGCTCCAGCCAGAAAATTGGAGGTGAAATGGGTCCTGCTTTTGAAGAAGTATTCTTGCAAAATGCTGTACGTGACCGTGCGCTCGGAGCTCACCACAAAGCAGCTGAGCTGCAAAATAAATACAAAAAGGAGGCGGAAGAAGGTGGAGCCGTGGCAGAGGGATCCCCACCGCTGGCTGGGAGCTCAGCTCATTGCTGTAAGGCCGTGAATAAATAGATGAGGTGTTAAAATGAGGTGCAGGCCACTTGCAACCAGTGCAAGTCACCCAGCGCTCCATGCAACCCCCTATCTGCTTAGGGAAAGAGCCTTGGGTTTCTTAAATGCTTCCTGACTTGCGCTGCTGGCTTTCAGGATCACCTCCTCTTGCATCTCCTAGAAGCTAGAAATTAACCTTAAAGTCCATGCAAAGAATTTTATACGAGTTTAACTCAATTTGCCAAAGAGCTCGCTTTTTCTGCTCTTCTGAAGCCTGCAGTCGAGGTCTCGGCCATCATAAGCAACATCCACGTTAGGTAAATTAGACATAGCCAAGGTCAGGTGGTGGGGAGTGACCCGTGTCCTTAATGTGACCGAGTTGATCCATGATGCTTGCTTTCCTTTTTCATAAGCCCTTGTGTTTTATTTGCCCCCGAAAGCCCATTTCTGCTGCAGCTCCCCGGTGCGGCACACCCAGGCTGGGTCCCCTGCCCAGGGGACAACCGTGTCCCCACACCTGATCTTCTCCGTACTGACACGGAAGGTAGATGACGTGACCTACCAGGCAGCGTTACTCGTGACGTGGGGCATCACCTGATCCATCCTTCTGCCCCGAAGCAGGACCAACCGCACCGGCACCCTTCCTGGCGGGGTTTGTCCAACCTGCTCAGAAAACCTCCGGTGATGGAGGGCAGATTGCCCGTTGCCTCCCCAAAACGTCTGGTGATGGGCAACGGGGTCATTCCTGGATGATAGCGTAGGGCTATAAATTAGAAATATATAAACCCCCTCTTTAGTCCTTTGGACAATCGTCAGACGTTGCTTTGGGTTATTTTGATGAAAGCACAGGGAAAACCTGGTTCGTGCCATCTGCCAGTGAAAAGCTGACCCAGTAGGAACTGGTTTTGTCGTGTTACTTCTAATTACTCCCGGGTCCTTCCCGTAATTTCTGTTGCTGCATCAAGCAAGTGGGAGAAACTTTCGCAGCGAGACAAATCACTGCTGGTAAACGAGGGGTAAAACCATCCAAATCTCTCCTCCAAAGCCACCCTTTCCAAGGATCCATCCCTAAACATCCCCATCAACCGCCCCAACCTACAGCCAGACCCTACAGCTCCATGGCGTGCTGGAGCAGGAGTTTGGCTTGTTCCACTGAATCAAGGTTGTGAGCATCTGGACCAGCTTTGGGAAGAGCTTATCAGCACTGGAGTTGGGCCGGGAGCAGCCAAGCCGAGAGCGGGGACGGTCCCTGGGCCCCTGGGACCACCGAGATGCATTAAATGAGAAAATAACCTGCGGTAAACCCAAAATTTTGGAGCAGATGGATGGGCATTGCTGCAGATGTGAAGCTTTCAAGATACAGGAATATTTCCGTGAATTCCTCGTGGCTGCCAAAAACCCAGGCGGCAGCAAATAAAGAAACCCCATGAAGCAAAGTTTGCTTGGCTTTCCCAAAACACGGCAAACCTGCAAAGAGCTGGGGTGGTCTCCTCTTCCAGCAGCTCCGCTTCTAATACCGAATAACAAGCGGGGGGGTTAAATGCTCGTGCTGGTGGCAAAATGGGTAACGAAGATAAATCTTAAGTGACAAAGCATGTTCGCACTTAACGTAACAGCATTGCTGCCGTGTTTGCAAGCTGAACTGTAGCTTAAATGATTATTGCTTGGGGTGCAACAAGAAGAACGACGATATTAAAACAATAATGCACGTTACAGGACTACACGGCCTCTTCGTCTTGGATCCTACATTGTGATCGCTAATTATAAAGCCGGAGACTTGTGTGGCTACATAAATGTGACTGCTGAGCCTAGCTTTTTGTCTTTCCCACTGCTCAGGACTTCTCTGAATTAATTCCTAGAGCTGAATTTCTGCAAAAAAAATCCCATCGTTGGGCTATAATTTAATGATTTAAACATTTCCAGGGGCGCAGCCACTGCCTGTAACTCTTGGAGAGTTGCTCTGGTTATCCTCGCTGTTAAAGATGAGCGCAGGGTCTCAAGGATGGATGGTCCCAGGGCAGGCCACCGAAGCGCAGCCTTCTTAGGGAGGTTTGGCTTCCTCCGTCCCGTGCAAAGGCATCGCTCCCCTCGGAGCTGCAGCCTTCGAGGTGGGTTAGCGGCGTTGCAAAGAGCAAAGCCTTGGTGGATTGGCTGCTAAGCCGATGCCTCATCCCGTGCCGGATCAAAGCCGGCTAACCATTTCCCACCAGTCGTAGCCATGCCACAGAGTTAATGGGGAAAAAATGCAAAGTCCCTCTCAAGAGAAATGCCGAGATTTCAAAATTCCATTCTGCCCTAAAATCGTCCAAGTTTTTCACCAAACAAAGCATTTCATTTCAATGTATGTTATGTTGCTGTAGCAATAACATTTAAACAAAGTGTTTGGACTTCATTAGCACCGACCTTTTCAATAACTTCCCATAGAGCTTTCCCGTCAAAAGTTTCCACTTTGGGAAAGCGATGCCGGGAGGTGGCGAAGGTCTGATGGGAGCAACCACCTCCACCGCGCTTTGCGTGGTCCTGGGCTTGCTTCAGCCTCTGCGCCTCTTCTCCCAGCCCCGCCGCAGGGAAATGCATCGGTTTAATGTCTGTCCCCACACGCGTCGTTCTTAGACGCCCAAATACATGACATGAACATGTGGCCCCGCAGCCAAGACGGGGAGGGAGCTGCACAGACCCCGCTGGTGCTGCCGGTGACCCCACGGCGGTCGTTGATGATGGAGCTGTGAGAAGAAACCAGGTCCTGGAGCAGATCGGTGCCTTTGCAACTGGTGAAGGTGCGGTGAATACAACCGGCTGAGGAACTGGACCGCAATGAGTGTCTGCATGTGCGTGAGAGGTGGAGAAAGCGGTCCCTGAGATTCCCCGGCGTCTAGGACCTGTGCGAAGTCCAAATGGGTGGTTACGGAGACCGTTCCCACACTTCTGCAGGCAGCACCGAGCCTGGGTTTCACTTGGGGGATGCTCGGAGGTACCGGCGGGGTCCCCGGGCTTCCTGGTCCGAGAGATAAATCCCATCGGCTTTTGCTTCATGCATGCACCAGAGAGGAGTTCCTTCTACCTGTCATCCTACGCGTGGAGATGGGGAACAAGCAGCTCGCTCTTACCTTTAAAAATAACAATAGTGAGCTCTGCAGGAGCCTGGGCTTTTCTCTGGCACGGGCCAGGAGCCGGAACCAGGGTGCCGTGCCCAGGCGGGTCATGAGCAGCATCAGCCTGACGTGCCGTGGTCAGGCATCGGCTGAGCTGGGGGTTCCCCAGGTCCCATGTGTCAACCACAGCCAAATCTATCCGTCATTGGCACTTTTTTGTCCATGGGATAAAACCCGAAAGAAATCCTGATCAGCATTTACTTACTCCCTGCCTCGATAACATCTCCTGAATCCTGGTGGTTCTCCTACAGGTTGGACTTATCCTGGGCAGGGAGAAATCCTCCTGTGTGCCGTCCAGCCGTGCCCCAGAGCTGCGTATCTCCCTCACTGCAGGTGAGTGTCCCCCAAACAGGTCCCAGCGCTGGTGCCAAGGGGAAATTTGCGTTTTAATGCATTGCAGAAGGGCCCGTCGCAATGGGATGGATCCAATCTCCTGGAGGTTCATCCTCTCCAGCAGCCTTGCAGGACCATCCTCTTCACCTACCATCTCCCCTCCAAACCTTCCTGGGCAATCAGGGACCATAGCTGGGGCTTGGCCCTCCCAAAAACTCCCAGCCCAACCCTTGATCCTACAGAAACCTCCAGGCATTTCTCCTCGTCCATCAGCCCCGTGAATAGAGAAGCGAGACCACGTCTCCCAGTAGTTAATGCCACCGGCACGCTGGGGCGCGAAGAGCACCCTTCAAGCTCAGAGATCAATTCTGAAATTACGTTTTTTTGATATTTTTAAACTTTGAGCTCCAAAAGCTCAAATTCACCTTTCAAAGCAAGTCTGGAAGAGGCCAGATTCGGTAAATCGGCGGCTACGCAGCACGAGGGTGGGAGGAAAAACTGCGTCAGGAGATGGGTTACCAAAAACCTGTCTGGTGGTAATTACACGTGTCGTCTGATGAAAAACTGGTTTGAGGGCAAACACTGTAAAATATTGCTCTGGGGAGAGAAAGACGACAAAGGTTGTGAAATCCAGTTCGTGGATTGTTTTACAGCTAAGGTAACTTCTATCCCTAGGGCTGTATTTTACAACTCGTGTGAGAAATCAAACTCAGTTTGCAGGTCTGCTGTGCTCTTCTTTAAAAGCACAAAAATGCGGCGCATTCGTTAGAAAACAAGCTTTTGTGCTGATTTCCTAAAGATAAACGCAGTCTTTTTTGGGGGGGGGAGGGTGATGAAGCATTTGGGAGAGGGATTGTGTTGCAGTGGAGACTGCAAGTGGTTTTTACAATCATTGCATGGACGCGTCCTCCTGTATATATTCTTTATATAAAAATTGCATTTCTGTTGCTTCTGTGAGCACTTAAAAGCGGTGCTGCGGGGGCTCACCGCTCTCCCGGCGGGGGCTAAGCCCAAATCACCCGGCTCTGCTGCTTGGCTTCTGTTTTTCAGCCCAATTTACCCATTTTTTTTTCCCCCATTTGCTCTCTGTCCTGTAACTTAAATTTCCCTTTGCTCCCTCGGTGTTTGCAGACAGGGCTCCTTCCCCTCTCCAGCTCTGTGCTCTCACGTTTGGCCGCCTCGGCTCCCTTTCCACAGCCGAGGATATCTCCTCCTCAGGGATCATGAGTTGTCCTTGTGCCAGTCCCCATCTGCACTCACCTTTTTGGGGACAGGTGACCATCCCTGCAGTTCCCGTTTAGATCCCCAGCACCTTGCACAAGGGTTTTCTCCCTTTTTAACACTTTCTGCTGCTGCAAACACTTTGCCTGGGGTGTGCCGGGTTTGCATCCCAAAATCCCACCAGTAATCGCCACCAGCCGTGTGCATCGATGTCACCCGTGGAAATGCTGCAAGGGGGTTTGCAGGGAGCCTCATGTCCCCCTGCCCCTCCCGCCCCTCCATGCACAACCCGTTGCCTCCCAATTCCCCCACCTAATTGCCCCCGTGGCGCTGGATCAAAGCGCCACTCCTAAGGGAAGCAATGAAAAAAAAAAAAACCCAAACCCCAAACCCCAGAGGAGCCCTGAGCAAAGGCAAGTCCAACAGCAGTCACCACGTGGAGACCTGGCCCGGCCCAGGGTGGCCCTGGCTGGACACGGCGGGGGACAACCAGCCCCATGGGACGGTGATACACCATGGCCGCCTCCGGGAGATGCTCCCACCGCGTGGCTGGGGCACGTGGCCTCGTTCTCGCTGTCCCACCTGGACGGGGCAGCTGGTGGGCAGGGGGTTTGGGGGACACCCAGCGGGGCTGGCGGAGGGGTAAGGGTCAGGGCTGGCTTACCCCCACGGCGCCGCGCCGGAGCCTATTTTCTGGTGGGAACCATCGGGATAAAATTAGAAGTAGGTTGAACTTTATCTACGACTTGAACTGAGGCTGAACTCAGCCCTGTTTTGTTTTGGTTTTTCCCAGTTCAAAAGAGTTCATGGGGAGGGAGGCAAGGGGGGGGGGGGAGGGGGGCGCTGGATTTTTTTTTTTTAAACTTGCTTTTTCTGTGATTTTGCTAGCATTTGACTGCCTCATCTGCTTGGAAAAGCTCTTCTCGCAGTAGTTTCAGTTCAAGATGGTGATGTGGTGGCTCAAATACTGCCACAGTCATTTAGTCCGTGTCAGATATTTGGGGTTGGGGTAGTGCAGGGCTGACCAAGCCTTCCCTGTGCTGCCCTTAGCTCAGCCCTGGGTCTGTCCCAGCCCAGCCCAGGATGGGAAGGCAAAGGGGAAAACTGGAGTGGTTTTGGTGGGTACCACGCTACGCAAAAGGACCACAGTACTCCGCGCTGGGGATCCTTCGAGGGCTTCTTGGCACAGTTTTGTCCCGTGCCAACTGGCTGGGCCCCCAGGCAACCTTCCAGCATCGCCGAGGGGCTCATGCGGACCTGACGCTACTCCTAATCCTCAGTTTTCTTGTGGCCACCCCATAGTGGAGATGAAGTTGCTTGCCTGGACGCGTGCCAAGGGACCTGGGAGCCGGAGCCGTGCTCCACGTCCCTGACCCCGGCCCCGTGGGTTGTGCAAGCTGCTGACATCCGCACGAAGATGTGTGGGTGGTGCAGAGAGCACGTAACGGGGCTGCGCACCTCACTCGGGGCTGGGGGGGGGGGGTGGGGGGGGTGACAGTCCCCTCTGGGCCATGGGAGCTGGTGCAAGCAGGAGCACAAGGACATGGTCGTGAAGCTTTCACATCGGACCCCTAGCAGAGCTGCAAAGGGGCAAATGGCACTGCATCACTCCTGGGCGAGTTGTGTTTCCCAATGAGCCGATCATCTCTTCCCAGAACAGATGGGAGACTTTTACTGTGTGGTTATTTCACCTCCTAAATTACTCAAGATTTAATAGAAACTTTACCAAAACGGACCTTCTAATTTTAACAAAGATGCCTCCTAGAGCACTGACAAATTTAGGGAATGCACAGGGCAGACTCATTTCCTGGAATAGGAGCTACTGGAGAAAAAGTCCCTCCAGGCTGGCTCCTAACTATGACACATTTGATAGCCATTCAAGGACTACTGGGAAACATGTGTCATTTGTCTCCGTGAAGCTTCAGACAGAGTTTCATCATCAAGTCTGACTGCTCCGTGAAATAAAACCAGCTAACATCTACTAGCAGCAATATAACCTCTGGTGTTTACGTAGGATGTGCCACGAGGGTGATTTTATTTTTTTTTTCCCCCAAGGTTTTATATACGGGTGCAAAGTGGCTTTATCCCTGTGGCACCTTGCTTTCTTTCCTCCTCGCTGGGTGACCTGTGTTGTCCCACGAAGGGTGGCACAGGCTGTGGGTGTGCCAGAGCCGCCAGGACTGTCAATGAACTTTGGCACCTTAAACCGTGGAAAACCCGACGTGCTGGAGGGAGGGATAGGTGCCCGGCGTCCCAGAGATCGGATTGCCCCGGCGGATTTGCTGGGAGTCCCATGATGAGCCTGGAAGGGAGCCCAGACGGCAGGGCACCGCCACGCTTTCCACCCAGGGCACTCAGCCGGGGTCTCTGGAGGACAACCGGTGGCCTCTGTCCCTTACTGTCACCCTTGTGTGTGCAAACCCCAACCCCACATCAGCCCAAGGCCTCGCGGGGGGGGGGGGGGGGTGGGTGATTTGCACCCTACCGCGTGGGACCACCTACGCATGGGATGAGGGCACACGGCAGTGGGTTGCCCTGGTGCAAATCCCTCCCGTGTTTGCATCGCTGGTCCCAGGGGACCGTACCTGTGCTTGCCTACAAGGGGTATTTACCACGGCGTGACCCACGTCACTCACCCCACAGGCAGTTACCTGACCTTGCTGCCTCGGGGTGTTTTTTAGGACAAGTCCTGATCTCCAGCCATCACCCACTTCCCTGCACTGCTTTGGGTGCAGAGCCGCCCTGTTCACTCCCAGTTCACGGGAGCTGCAGCTTCGGCCGCCAGCATCGTCCATCTTCCCCAGCCTCGCAGAGTCATCCCAGGTCCTCAGGGTCTCTCGCCGCTTTGTTTCGCCTCCGAAGTGTCACACGGGATCTCAGCGCCGGCTGTTTTGCAGGCAGATGAGGAATCCAGCGCTGCAGAGGGGTTTTTTTTAATCTCACCCATCTCAGCTTCGCCGTCCCTGCAAGCTGTTTCTAGGAGTCCTTGCCCAAGTGCTCCGTCTCCAGGAAACGCTGTTATCAGCCGCCCCCATCGGCCACTCCATTTCGAGCTCCCCGCCTCACTCCCGGGGCGCCCGTTCCCAATCCGATTTCTACTGGAAGCAGATAAGGCAGAGAGGAAGGAGATAAGGGCCGGCCGACAGCCTGGTCACCCTGTTGCTGTCCCCCCCTGACTCACAAGGGACAGATGTCAGTGCCGGGGCGGGGGGGGACACACACACCGTCAGAGCGGTACTTGCAGCGCTGCGGCCAGCGGCTGGGCACGGCGTGGGCAGCCTGAGCTCCCCAGCCCTTTGGGACAGCCGGGTGGCATTGGGACCGAAGCACTTGGGGTAGATTAGGGTGATGCATTCCCCCTCCTTCTTGGGTGTGCACACCCAAAAGTGGCCATTCGCAATGTGGGAGGGGGTTCGAGTTCAAGTTCAGGCTGGACTAAGGGGACTTTTGCATTGCTCAGTCCTTCATCCCTGCGCATGATGCAGCATAAGGGTTTTCCTCCCTTTCCTCCCCAAAAGCTCCGGCACAACCTCACACCTCTTTTCCTAAGCACCCCCTTTAAACCCATCTCCCCCCCCCCCCCCCCGCAATACCAAAAATGGCCAGATCAGTGAAAAAAAAAAAAAAAAAGGTGGACATGATGGTTAGGGACCACCCATTTCGTCTCCCAGCTGGGCAGTGACAGCTGACTGGCGAATGCCTTTAATTAAAACTAAACGGTTAATAGGAAGCTGAGCAAAGGTCTCCCGCTTGGCTCCCGATGCAGGTGCCAATGGAAATCGTGCCGAGGGCTGAAGTGCTCAGTGTCGTAACAGCCAGCCTCCGCCGTGTCCCTTTGCCAGGCCACTAACGTCATGGCAAAACCTTGCTCCCAAATACCGCTGCCCTGGTGCAGATTAACCTCCGCCTCTGAGGTGGGACATCCCCATGGGCATCCCTCCATCCATGGACCCCTTTCCAAAGGGGTCTCTCGTCTCCGACCTGCAGTTTTGGTAGGAAATGGGTTTTAAGCGCATGAGTGAGTTATATTTTGACTGTTGTCCATTTGTGAACAAAAAAAAAAATCGGAATTACCCAATACAGAGCAGTTTCCCAAGGTTGGGAAGCAGGAGGATGGAAGTAATAATTAATCGGCAGCGGCTGGCAGGGGCTTTGCTCACCTAAAACAGCCTGGTCTAAGGGTCACTCCACAAAGGTACCTGGAACTTAGGAAAGAAAAGAAGAGGAGGAAGGTGAAGCAAGGAGCGACAAAGCCACCGGGATGCCGCAGGGAAATTCATGCCTCCTCCCCAGCCCTCTACTCCCCACGCTCCCCCTCTGTTTTCCTGACGCCTGAGCATCTTCTCCCTCTCAAGTAATGGGCTCGCAGGACTTGACTAAGCATCTCAGAGGCCCAAACTCCTCTGGGATCAGCCGTCCCTTCCCAGATCCAACGCGTTTGCTCCGGAGAGCAGGGCTTTGGGGGCAATTCACTGCTCTGCCCGTCATTAGCGGAGGTGCCTCGACATCAGAATGATGTCCGCTCCATGGACACCTCACCTCCTCCCACCTCTTTAAGCAATGGTGGGCTTGAAACAGAGCCTCAGAAAGTTTGATTTGGGATCATCACCCTTCACGGAGCCGACGCCATCAAAAATGCTAGTGAAGACACAGTTAGGTGTATTTTTGTGTGTATTTTAGTCTCAAATGGCCTGAATTAAAATCTGCAGGAAAGTAAACGGAGCTCTTTGACCAAAACCTCTGCACTGAATGCAGACATCTCCACCAAAAACATACCGTTCAAGCAGGGGAAAAAAAGAAGGAACGCGTTATTTCAAAATCCCCTTTTGCATTCAAAACGTCCTTAGCAGACATGCAGTGCACGCACAACAATTTGCTGCTGTATTGTACAGATCCCAGGACAGGTCTTCAGCTGGAAAAAATATTTCTAGCTGCGTGTGTTTGGGTAGGGCTGGAAGTTTTTATTCTAGCGGGGGGTCTGACGTCCTCCGTCTGAAACGGAAACCCTCTGTGCGCTGATGTCTGTCGCTTATCTCACTGGTGATGCTGTTTCTGCAGTTCCAGGGTCCTTATCTTCAGCGGAGTCAACTGTATACCCAGAGCGAATTGCAATAAATAACACAGAATACTTTTTCTTATCAAAATGTCTTTGTGGGGAAAAACATCATTTGAAAAGGGATAAAAAGCGGTGTTCTTGTCCTCGCTTTCATTTAATGCCTGGCCGGGCTGCTGTGCTCCTCCCTGCCCAGCACAAATCTGGGGACTTCACCCTGATTTTCCACAGGACCCTGCGAGGACCAGCCCAGGGACTCCCCAAACCTACGTAGACCTCAGAGGAACGATGTATTTCTGGTGATGTTTCACACCCCTTTGGGGACGGGGTCTTCGAGCACGTCTGAGCGACGGTTGGGAAGTCTGGGAACCACCGAGCGAGAGCATCTCGTTAAAACCCCCCAAGCTCCCTTAGGGTCCTATTGCGATTTGGTGCTGAGAACAACTGCTCGTAACGCACCCGTCTCTCACCTCTGCAAAGCCATAAAGAGCTGGCAGATGGCTGGACAACAGCTATTCTATTCTATAATAATGAGGAGAATAAAGATATTATAATAAATAGCATTTACCTGAATAAGTGTTGTCTAATGAATGCTAGATAACGATTTAGTAATAAAGGTGGTGAACTAGAGGGAGTCTGGAGGAGAGTGTGCGAAGTGCTTCGAAAATTAAAAGAGATCCCAAAAAGGAAGCTTGAAGGACCTGGGGTTGTTTAGTCTAGAGAAATAAAAACAGCGAGGGGACATAGTAAATCGTAAAATATAGCTACTGAGAGAAAGGAAATAAACTCTTCATAATCACAGAGGAAGGGCTAAGAAGTCGCGGGCTTAAACTGCAGGAAGGAAGATGCAGCCTGGGTGACAGAGAGCAGTTTGCCAGCGGAGGGGATAATTAAGGCCTGGAAAAATTGCCTGAAAAAATAGTTGAGATTTTGAAGATCAGGTTGGAAAAACACCTATCACAGGTGGTTTAAGGATAGCTGAATTGCCCTTGGGTTTAGGGATGGATTAGCTGATTTTCGGTGCTCTCTTCCAGCCCCATTTTCTGTTATTCAGTTTATTTTTCCTCCTTGATTGGGTTGCATTTTGAAATTTAAGGAAATGTCTCACTTCAGCATTTTTCTCCCTTGTCTGCAGACCAGTCTTCCTGCAGGGAAGACGTCTTCTCCTCCAGCAAGGCTAACAAATCTCCGAAGGACGCACACCCCGCACACACAGGGGACCAAAAACCCTAGAGCAGAGATTACTAACGGCAAACCCCAGGGATTTAGTAGACATTATTCCAGATATTTAAGGTCCAGTGCTGAACAGATGGGAGCTCGGTTCCTAAAATGTCGTCTTTCGGAGAGATGTACCCAGTACCAACCCTGAACGTGGGAGATGAAGACTTGTTTCCACGAGATGTTATGTATCTGTCGATAGTGCGGGCTCTTGCGTTCCTGGCACAGATAAAGACCAGCGTAAGCGCGATAAATCCTTTTGATGTTCCTCAAGCTTAAGCTCCAAGGACAGACAAAACGATAGTAAGATGGTGATGAAGAAAAAGCAGACAGATGCTTTGCATCTCAGAGCTTTTTACAGAGGAGGCCTGTGGCATGGAGAAGCACGCCGAATAAAGCTGGGTCTGGAGAGCCTCAGCCTGGGAAGGTCCCAAAAATGAGTGAGGTTTTAAGGAGGGGTTACGAGACGAGGGTGAGCAGGGAGTGGTTAGGAGGAATTTTAATTAGCATCAACGTTTGCGATGTTGTTTAATAAGGTCCAAAAAATATCTGAGAGCAATGAAAGCTGAAACCAGCGTTTTCGGAGCAAACAGAGGCAAGTGTGGGGCTGGGGGAGCAGGGTTGGCTTCCCAGGGGATGAGGGGCACCTGAAGAGGTGGAAGCTCCTGGGGAGACAAAAGCTCAGAGATGTGGTTTTGGGGGATTGCTGGGTCAAACAGCCCTGGGTGGAGGAAGGGCTGAGCATCCCCGGGATGGGAGATGCCCCCTGCGCGCTGGCTCCTGGGGCTCTGTGCAGTGGCACAATGGCAGCACCAGCCACCTGAGGTGGCATTTAGGGAGGTGGGAGACCAGCAGCATCAGAAACTGAGGCCCTTTTTGGACCCAGACACCCCCCCAGCTGAGGTGCTGGCTGCGTTGAGGGTCTGCTGTCTGGATTAAGTACCCTGCAGAAGCAGCTGAGCCCCGCGTTTGCAAAGGGATGCCAAGTCAGGTATGAAATGCAGGAAGGCGACCTTGGTGAAGGCAGGGTGAAGGCAAGGTGGTGATAGATGGGCACCCAGATTTGTGGCACGAGGGTGGGGGCAACCACGAGACTACAGCAGTGGTGCAGGGGGACAGCGACCAAACACCACGCGAGTCCACCACGCCTCCCACGAGCAGCTTTGCCCCCCAGGACCCTGGCAGGCATTTTGGCCCCACTGGAGAGGACACCATGGACCACGGTGGGGTTTGCCAGCCCGAATAACCCTGACGGCGAGCGCGGGAGGAAAGGCCAGGCTGGGCTGTGCACGGCGCGCAGCGCGCCAGCCTCGACCGTTCAGGCTCTCCCCATGCCTGAACTTGTCGATGGGGTTGTTCAGAGCGATGACATAATTACAGTTTCAATAGCAGATTAATAAGAAGTGGGGTTTTTTAGCAAACTCTGAGGCATGCCTGAACTGGAAGGGCAATTCACCTCCCCGCTGCCTGGGAGCCGAGGGTGCCATACCCTCTTTGATGTCTCCTGGCGTGGAGGTTTTACAAACACCGGCAGCGGCGGCGGCAGCGGCACTAATGTGCCTGCTGCAACTACCCTTCCCGTGGCGCGTTCTCCTTCGGGAAGCCACACAGCTTTCATCTCCAGCACTCAGTTGGGCAACGGGTGTATAAATAGAGTGGGGAGAAGCCATCAGCAGCCTCTAAAATAAACAACTTCTGCTGGCGGAGGAAAGTCATCCCCGATGCCATCAAAGGTGCAGGGGCTGATAACTGGGGTGAAGGGGAAACTGAGGCAGGAGCAGCTTGCCCGAGGTCGTTCAGAGCATTTCTGCGATGTGACAAGCTTAGGGATGCATCCAAAAGGCTGCAGCAGTGAAAGGAACTGGCAGAGCGAGGCTACCACGGACCATGGACCACCGCGTAACCATGAGATGCGAGGGAGAGATCACGCCCATGGGCCAGATACCAAAAGCCAAGCTTAAAGTCCAGCTTTTAGGGTTCTGGGGCAGACCCTGCGATACAACCGCTTAAAGTAAAACCACAGAGGGGCAGAAATTTGTCGCTTCAGGAGGTGGTGGATATGGATATGTATCCATATCCAGCGTGACTTCTTGTCTCTGTGTAAGGTCTCCCATTTTTCCTCCTCCCCCATCACTCAGCCCAGCGCAGCTCACTTGGACCAGGTGAATCTCTCACATCATTCAGGTTAGGAGGTTTCAGTGCCTGACGGAGGAGCTTTTGCATACCCCTGGGCACGTCAAGCCTGGGGCTGTCCCTCAGCTGCTCTCATCGGGAGTCCCAGAGCCCAGCCAAGCCCTGCCAACCCAACCATTAAAAAAAAAAATAATAAATAAATCACCCAGATCCTCAGGCTGACTTAAAAGTCAGGATAGCTCCTAATAACCCTTTTTTTTTTTCCTCACCCATCCAGCCTCTGAGTCTTCAGCCCGCACTTTTCAAGTTTCACCTGCGGTTGGAGGACTGGAGAGTTGTGCGTGCTTTCAGCTTTTTCATGCCCACACAGCTCCTGGAGCTCGCGGATGCTTGTGAGCCTCTGGTAGACACCCAGGAGCCACCAAGCAGAGGAGCCCACGGGTGGGAACACTGCATGGAGCTTAAAAAAGCAGGTGAGACTCTGGGGCAGAAACGTATGATTGACATCTGCTGTTCCCTGTGGTTTCCTGCTCTTCATGTCGACCATCTCCACTTTCAGGCCCATTTTAGACACTCCTCAGATTCTGCCTTATCATGATCCTGTGCCCCTTATTGCTTCAGCTGAGGTTGTTTTACTGGACTGTCCATCTCCCCTGGAAGGAGGTGAACGTATTTGAAACTTCTGAGCTCTGAACACCAAAATCAGCCTCTCTCCATCTTCCTGCAGTTTCCCAAGCTACGAGCAGGTCTGTATCTGGAGATCGGTTTCCTGTAAAAAAGCAGGTCCCTATCTGGAGATCTGTTTTCCTGCAACAAAAATATGCCCCAGGTGAGAAATTTGCCTCCTGAACTCAGCATGACCTCCAAGAGCTGAAAGGCTTAGGAGCATCGGGGTTGACTGTGCTGAAAATCAATCCAACCCCGGAGCCGCACTGCCAAGAGTGGTAATGCATCTCCGCAAAAGACCTCAAAAGTCCCAAGAAATGTTGTTTTTACAGGATACCCACCAAAACATCGGTGCCTGCTGGTGGTCCAGCCCAACAGCCTCTCTCAGGCCAGAGGTCTCCCGGGGATGTTCCCAATTGTGGGTTGAGGCCCCACTGTCCCTCTCTCCATGGGCAGCAGACGGAGCCGGCAGCGCCTCCAACTAGTGATGCTGATGCACGGGCTCAGTGCTCCACCAACTGCAGCATCATGTCCCAAAAAAAAAAACCCCTAAAAAAAGGGGGCCTGAAGGGTTAAAGTAACAATGAAAGTTTTACGAGTCCAGGCTCCAGATGTTGCAGGCAGGAAGATGAAAGCAATTCCCTCGGCCTGGTTGTGGAGGCACTAAGCCCTTAATAGCCCGTCCTGCGGAGGCGATGCCCTGCCTCCAGCCCCGCTCGACTTCATCTCCCCGCTGGAAGCGGTTCGGCCGGGGAGCCCGCAGGCAGCACGTCGCTGCACGAGGCCTTTCTGTCCCACTGCTCGCTCTTGATCAATTATTAAAACCAGAAAATTCTCCAACCATGAAATTCATCCCAGCTTCCCCATGGCGTGCTGGGCTGGAAAAATCAAACTGCAGGGCCTGAGCTTCCAGGGGAAGGAGCAAATACCGCTTCCAGTGGGGCATTTTGGGGTGCTGGGGCATCTCCAGCAATTGCTTTCTTGGCACCAATGTTCCCCCTTGGCTCCCGCAGCCACCTCGGCCAAGCACCTTGCGCACCCGCTGCTCTGCCAGGTCCCACCGCCCTCCCAGCTGCCCCAGCTCCTGTCAAGATCAAGAAGGTTGGTTGCCCGTCTTTCACCTCCGTCGGGCTCTAGCAAATGCCTTGACACCTGTTTCTGCTTTCTTTCACTGGACCCCTTTTACAACGGCTTTATTTTCTGTTTTCCTCCTCTGGCAAGCTCTCAGCCTTGGCTTGCCTTGCTGATGGGAGGCAAAATTTGTTTTCTGACCCATTTACTACTGGAGGTCGGCTCTAAACTGAGCTAACAAGCTTCAGTAGGTGTGATACTGGGGGTCAGTTATGTCCCTTCACTGGTTGAATGATGGGACCCCGAGCTGTCCTACCTTCTTTGCAGGGTGCCTTGTGCAAAACAGATACCTTTGGGGTTAGAATGTGATTTTTCCTAATTTTAAGCATATTCAGATTGGCATTCTCGTCTGGGCAGCTGTGGGGAATAACAGGGGACCCCCTCGGCTCTCACATAACAACTCCCCAGAGGTCTCTGGTGGCCCAGCTCCAGCTCCGGGTACGCACTTGCCTCAGAATAACTTACATATTTTCTACAGGACAGAGGATATAAATACATTCATGGTAATTCCAGTCCTAAGTATTGCCACTACAGCAAAATTAATAGTTAGTTCCTTGCAATATATGAGATTTTTTTAATTCTTTTTCCCATGCGTGTTGTCATCCTGGTAACCGACAGCACCCATATCGTCGTCTGACTTAACGCTGCTTTGTTCCCATCTGACACGAAGAAAGACTGCGAACACTTCACCGCCACTGAAAGCTAATGAAACCAGCCAGATTCTACTCTCAGAGCTGCTCTAACACTCAGAGGGCCTCAACCTCCCTTCCTTTAGCCCTAAGCCTGCACAGATGCAAGACTGCAAGCGATGGAGCCGAGCGCTTTGAGCACCTGCCCACAACATGGGGCTCAACCAGGCTCAAAGGGGCTCAACACCTCTTGGCTGAAGGAGCTCAGAGCCCCCACCTCCCGGTGGTGCCTACAGACTGAGCTGTGGGTGGTCGGGTGGGTGGAGGGTGTAAGGGGATCCCCTCTTGTTTCAGCTCAAATGGGTGTGCGTTTACAGGAGAGAGTGCATGGGCTTCCCATCCTCTGCAAAAAATATCTCGCTATTGCATATGGCACCGGGCACACGCTGGGGCTGGGACGGGGACATCAACGTCCCTTTGCACGGGGTGTCTTAACCACTGAGGTAGAGTCCTGCTCCTGCTCAGTCCTGCTTCTCCTTGCTCGCTGATCCAATGAGCATCTCAAAAGCCCAGCCACCAAAGGACCCCTGCCCCAGCCCGGATGGCAAAGCACACCCTTGTTCTCACTACGGGGTCCTTCAAGGAGGACCAGTCATGGCACGGCTCGACCCACCTCTGCTCCAGGACAGCTGCTAATTGAGGTCTTTTCCCTCCAGCCAACCTTTTTTCATTTCTGCAAGTGGGAATTGAATTCACCCTCAGATTTGCATCACACTTTCAGACTTGTCACAAGGTTCAGGAGTTATTTGGTGTGCAGCTGACAGCCAGACGGACGTGTGAGCATTGGAACCTCTCGGCTTTCAGAAACCAGAGTGTTTAAAAAAAAAAAAAAAAAGAGGATGATCAGATTCATCACTATGAGTAATTTGGCAGTTCATGATGCTGGTCCAGCCAGCATGAAGAAGAGAAAACATCCCAGGTTTTTCCGCTGAAGCTGATGACAGGGACCTTGACTGGTAAACGTGACACAGCAGTGACTTCTCTGTTAACCAGAAGAGCTACCTGAGCCTCTCAAGTGTTTCAGTTTCTGTTCAGTTTCATCTTTAAGCCACCCACAAATTTGTACAATGACTCACTGGAGTGCCCAGGGATGTCCCTCTGGCTCCACTGTGCAAATGGGCAAAGGCCGGGCAGGGACGTCCTCCTGTCAAAGCCTGGTGACACAGCGGGGTCACGGGGGATAGACCTCTCCAACCATGGGCTGGGGGTTAAGGTCCAATCCTGGCCTTGCTGTCATCCCCGGCACAACACCTATCATTGCCACTTGTGCTGCTCGGGGCAAGGCCTTTCTCTTTATAGTGCCTGGCCCAAAAAAGGCTCAGGACCCCATGTGAGTCCATACTACGGTACAAACAAATGGCGCAGGAGAAGCTCCATCCATCACTTCTTGCTGTGAACATTTCTCCCAATCAGTTGTCCCAGCCAACGTTCATCTCCTCCCTTAAACCACCAGAGATGTATCCCCACCTTGACATCTTGTCGCCAACAGCGTGCCCGGTAAACCAGGATGTATTTTTAAACACACGTAGACAACACAAAGCAAATGCTGTTTCCATGTATGGGTGGTTTTTATTAATTCATCTTAAGCCAGTTCTTCACCACTTTGCCTCCAGAAGCCCTTGCAGACCAGGACATGCATATATGTACATAGACCCAACTGAGCTGCCGTTTGCAGGCTGAGTTAAGCTCCAGCGGGGCAACTTTGCACCGGTAAACAGTGAGAGCAAAGTAAAACCAGCGTAAAGCAAATAATACTTTTCCAAGGACTCACTCTTTGAATTGTCTGGAGCTGCCAACCCATAACCACCACATCGTCCTGAGGGCTGCATGGACGGAAGGGTCCATTCACCTAAGGGGCTTGCAAACAACCTGCAAGACAAGAGCCCACAGATGCCTTGGGGAGGATGGGGAACGAGTCAGACGCTGAGCATCACCTAAGTGAGACTGGGATCATGGCTCTGCACCATGATCCCAGTGGAAATCCATTTGCAAATGGTTTTCCCATGCGGAAAACAATGATCTCAAGATGGTGGAGTTTTACCTCCTTCCATTGCAGTACATCAGCCATTATAGACACTATCTTTTATCAGCAGCTGACACTTTGAGCTTATTTTACATATGATTTAGCAGCAAAAAATTACATCGTTTGACCCTTCTTTATTGCACTCTTCAATTACCACTCGGCAACATTGGGAAAAAAAGGCCCAACCGTGCTGTAATTTACTGTGTTGCAGTATATGATTAGAAGATTTAGCACTGATTATGCTGGAGCCGTGGTCCAAAGCAAGAGTACCGTTAACTAGAACAGACTGATTTCAGGCATCCCAAATTTCCAGAGAAATCCTTTTATAAGGCAGAGAGGAGGGAGACACGTCCCGCCGGCCACGGGGAAATCAGGACTTCAAGGCTGTCTCAACCAGCTAATGTCTGAGCCTCTTAAGTGAATGAGATTTCTGTAAGGTGATTTCCAAGGAGGGAAGAGTGCAAACCACAGCTAAGCCGTACAGAGCATGATGATACGTGAGGTCCCAGGGCCACCAGTGCTGTGTTGGAAGATGTCCATGGATGTCCATGGAGCTGGGGGTGCTCATCCCTGGGGAGGTGCCTGAATTTAGGTACTGTGGGCATGGAGCAAGAAGGACATCATGTTGCCGGCCAGGAGGGACGTGGAGGGTGGATATCAGCGTCTTCATTTGGGAAGGAGCCAGCTCTGCCCTCACCCACAGCTCCTCCGCCCAAGGGCAGGTCGGGGCTGTGGTTCTGCTCCTTAATCCGGGCATTACTGGATCATCCAAATTTGACCAGATCAAGAGCGGCCACATAACTGCGTTTCTGACAAATTACCTCCAGCACTCGGGGTTTATGTAAGCGCGTGTGTTTAAGCCTGGCTTCACGCCAGCTGCAGAGGGACCCAGGTGAAGTGAGAGTGGTACAACCAGACGAAGTCTCCAGCCAGGCAGCAGGACCGCATCGGAGCGGGTTTACACCGGGTCAGCTCTTTGCTTTATGTGGCTGCAGCTTTTCTGAGCCCTAAAGATGGATTTACAGCATCGGCAAACCCCAGCCAAGGGGAAGTTCTTCCTCGCTTTAACCTCCGATCTCTATTTTAACCTTCAGACTTCTTCCCACCCTGCATCTACCAGCCCTAGAGCTGAAGAAGCTCTGGGTGAATGGGGACACATATGAGCTGGTGCTCAGCATCCTTCTGTCGTGTTCTTTTTTTCTTTTCTTTTTCTTTTTGCATTGAATGAGGGCTAAAATTAGCTCAGCAGGAGGTGAAGACTGGAACATTTTAGCTAAAGCTGCCATAGTATTGAAAAGCCATAGTTTTGCTGATTATTTCCCAGCTTTCTTACTGCGAACAGCATCGCCTGGTCTTTTATTTTTGGCAGATGAATGCAAGTAAAGATCCCATAAAATAAAATGCTCCGCGAGATGTTTCAGCTTATTCTCCAGACGATCACTGTACCATTCAACCTGGAAAGCCATGTCCAGCTGAAGGGCCAGCCAGCTCAACATGTCTCCAGCCACGGCCAGGGGTAGTCACGTAGGACAAGGTGTAAAGTGGGGTGTGTGGAGGATATCCCAGGCCAAGCAGACTCTCGCTGCACCTTGCAAGTGATATAACAGCCCACCAGCACTGCGCCCGTCATGGGGACACCTCCACAGCCAGCCTCTCACCTTTGCTGGATCATTTTTCCTCTTTGCATTATCATAGAACCATAGAATGATCTGGGTGGGAAGGGACCTCTAAAGGTCATCTAGTCCAACCCCCCTGCAACGAGCAGGGACATCTTCAACTAGATCAGGTCGCTCAGAGCCCCGTCCAACCTGACCTGGAATGTTTCCAGGGATGGGGCATCCACCCCCTCTCTGGGCAACCTGGGCCAGTGTTTCACCACCCTCAGCGTAACAAATTTCTTCCTCATATCTAGTCTAAATCTACCCCCCTTTAGTTTAAAGCCATTCCCCCTTGTCCTGTTGCTACAGGCCCTGCTAAAAAGTCTGTCCCCATCTTTCTTCTAAGCCCCCTTCAAGTACTGAAAGGCCGCAATAAGGTCTCCCTGGAGCCTTCTCTTCTCCAGGCTGAACAACCCCAACTCTCCCAGCCTGTCCTCATAGGAGAGGTGTTCCATCCCCCTGATCATTTTTGTGGCCCTTATGTGTTTTGGAAAGCTGCTGTGAAGAGTGTTCATTTAGGGGTACGGTATTTCCATCCTCTGCTTTCAGCTCTCAGAAGGAGCAGTGGTTTGTAGCCTCTATCTTACAAGTGGAAATCCTGAGAAACAGCAAGGTTAAATGATTTGGTCGCATCTCATGGACCGACGAGCGGGAACAAGAACCCAGATCTCAATTCAAGGGACAATGTCATCTACGCTACAATTTGGCTTCAGGGCTTTAAGGGCCCTGGATATGGTACATACCTCATGGAACAAGGTGAAAACATCTGCAAAACATCTCTTAAACGCAGAGTCCTCTGGTGTGCCCACGTGGCTCATTGCTACTTTGGTGTCATACATCAGGGACAAAACTATCGTCTCATCTCTTCGGGGTAAAGACCCATGCCTAGTTGCCAGCACAACAGCTTGGAGGTGGGAGAAGTACGAGTGAGCCCAATATTCCCTATCTTTTGGTTACTCCAGAGTAAAAGCCAACTTCTCAGCCAGATGACGGTAACCCTAGTGTGGCCATCAATCTGGTGGCTCCTAGACTTGGAGGGATCTTTCTAACCCCAGGTCCCTACTGCCTGCACAGCCCTGCTCCTGCAGATAAATGCTACAAAAGCTCGGAGGGGTCAACAGTCAGTTTTGCAATAAAGTCGTCTGCTTCATCTTTCATCTGTAGAGCCTTTGACGGTGTGTTGCCTGGGTGGGTGTTGAGGACATGGGTGGGAGTGCTCTTCCTTGAGCTTCTGATGCAAGCCATCAATGCTAGCTTGGCTGCTGGACCACAAAGATATGATGTGATTATTGGATATTTCAAGTCTGCTGGTGCAGAACGGAAAGGAGATGAGCCAAATTTTAGCGTAGACGACATTGTCCCAACATCTGCCCTTCCAGGTGTGTCTCAGTGCATATCAAGCAAGACAGGGTGGCTACATCCATCATGCCCTCAGCCTTCGATGCCAACTCCCACCTGAAGGACGAGAGGCGAGAGCCTGGAAATTGAAACTCCCCTGCAATCCTCACACATGATCAAAAGCCATTTTGAAGTTGGTTCATGGGCCCGGTGACATGAATCCAACGGAAGGCACAGTCCATTCAGAGCAAACCAAATACGGTATCTCAGTAAATCTCTCTGGGTTGGGGACATCTCCGTTGAACAGAAAGGCACAGCATTGAACCAACCTGGTCCACATGCTCACGAAGCCTGATCTACTGCTATGGCCACCAACCACGTGAAGGACAGCAGAAGCTGGAAGTCGCATTCCTCGGGTCCAGGTGCTTTGGCAGGGAGGGAACTTACAAGCCCATCCGGACCTTCTACTTCTTCAAATCCTTCAGCCTCCAGGACTCTGTTGGTTTCCACTCAGGGTCCCTCTCCACAAAAGAGACAGGAACCAGCTGTAGGGACCTTCTCCCTGGCAGAGGACATGTGCAAGCTGGATGTGACACAGTGGAGCAGTGAACGCCTGAAGGCAGGGGGAGCGGGGCAAAAGGAAAAATAACCTTTATTTCCAGAGGCATGGGAGATGAAGGGTGCAGGAAACAGTTGAGGAAAACCTGAGGACTGGCTTTCCCCTCTTCTCAAATTTTCCTCCTCGCCTGGTGGCATGGGCCACCCATGTCCCAGCACAGAGCAGAAGCTTGGCCTCCCCTGGTATTTCAGGGACTGGGACAGGGTCGAATGGGAGCTGGGTCCCTAGCATGGGGGTTCTTTCAGGTTGAAATTATGAGAAACGGGAGTAGTAACAAAAATAACCCCAGCAGATTTTGGGCAGCGAGCCGGGCACCCCTGTGCAACCTGCCTGGATCCGGCCATCCCCTCCAGACTTGGCCCGACTGGGTGCATCCGAGCTGGGGAGCCCAGAGGCACATGCACCAGATCAGCCCAACGGAGCCCAAAGCTCAGGAGTGACCCTATCTGGGCGCTACCCACGCCGGAGCGGTCCCACACGGGGCAGGGGTGGGTGCCCCCACCGCCGACCCCACGCGGTACCCGCTTAGAGCAGCATCTCTCCTGCCTGCCTCGTCCCCGCCACTAAAAAAGCCACTCGGCACAGCCTGGGATCAAGTGTACGTTTTTATTTTTTAATGGAACATAAACTCCTTTAGAAAAAACATTCATCTGGATGATAACACCCATAGAAAAAAACACCAATCTCGTGTTCTTTTTTTTTTTTTTTTAATTTGGCATTTGTTATTTGCATTTATATTAAAGCAAAGTGCATCTTTCTTATTTTTTTCTCGTTTATACACATTGCACAATACATAAATAATGATGCTTATAAAACGTCTTTATATTTACAAGTAATAATATATTTATATATAACATAAAATACATTTTTTTCTTTAATAAATCTCAGGGTTTTTTTAAGGAGTCCTTTTTTTTGTGTGTTTTATTTCCAAAGCACTACAATGCTAAAGTTCCAATGAGAATGCTCTCTTGTTCATTTAAACCTTTATATTTAGAAAAATAGCTTATGTTAAGGTCTAAACATGCTCATTGAGCTAAGAACAGTGTAAAAGTATCATACTCGTGTATGAATTCAAGAAGAAATGAAAGCACAACTGCATTTCCAGATAGGATGGTACCGGGATAACCTGATCTAAGCAGGTTACAACAGACCAACTATTGTGAACACTTTTTCTTTTGTTTTCCCATTTGTTTTGTTGGTTTTGTTTTGTTTTGTTTAGTTTTAGGCTTAGGCTTCTTTCGCTTCGCATCTCAGCTCAAATTATAAAGCACGGGCCACGCACGAGGTTTCTCCGCTGTTGTTTTCTCCCCTTGCATCAATCCATGACCATAAAAAAAAAAAAAAGGCAGTGGAAGGATGAACACAGTGACAAGACGTGAACCCAGGAACAAGAAAAATAAAATAAAAATTAAAAGGGTGGGTAAAGACCTGGTTGGGAAGGTTTTGCACCATCCTTCGGCGGCAACGTGGGGTTAGCACCGCTGGGGAAGGGGTCTCGGTGTCACCGTCACCCGGGATGGCTGGCGGCAAGGGGAAGGTGGTGCGTAAAAAATACAGGTATCTTGTTGTTTTATCCAAGAGAAGGAGCTGTAAAATATAGCAAGTGGCTTCCGAATCCATCGATCACATACGATAACCCTTTCAGAGGCGTGAAATAATTATCATATGCAATCCCTCCCCCCCCACCCCGCCCTTCTCTCGCCCTTCTGAGTTATTGGTCATTCACACTTTTAAAAAATAGATATATTTATCAAAATACCCAAGGCAAAAAAATCTTTCCATAAGCTATTTCTCAAAACGGGGGGGGGAGGGAGGGAGGGGGAACAAACAAAACAAAACAAAAACAAAAAGTTTGCATGAAAAGCAAGCACTCAGAAGGAAATAATAGCAGCAAAGTAGTATAAATGTCATGAGTCCACTCTGTCTCGAGTCATCGGTTATTAAAAATAACCTCCAACCAGCACGGGCAACTGCTGATAAACTGTCTCGTGTAGCACTGGCCCCAGCCTTTCACAAAGCTGATCTGAACAGTAAATCCGGTCCATGGTTGCTGCATGAACTCATGGTCGTTGGGTCTCTGCAAGCTGTACGCCTTCTCGTAGTCAAAAGCCTTGATGGAAAAACCTGGGAACACTTTGTGAACCAGCAACGTCCTGGAGTCGGGGTTGTCCAGTGTGGCCGACTTGATGAAGATGGGGTAACTGCTGCGGTTGTACACCCACACGCCGTCCACTTCCTTGGTGAGCTGGATGCCATAGCCGATCTTGCTGCGGACCTTCTGCACCAGTTGGCTTTTGTTGTCCGAGTTGAGCTGTCCGAGGCAGAAACCATTCCCCTGAGGTAGATCATAGAAGATATCCAGGGAGGGCTCTTGGACAGAGTACAGCCGACCCACACGCGTCTTCTCTTCCCAGTATGCCACCACGCACCAGTGTGACCGATCCCCCGGCTCCTGAAGAACTTGGGAATCTACAGAACAAGAGAAAAAAAAAAGGAAGAAAAGGAGAAGTTGAGCACCGGGGGGGTAATACGACCCAAAAGCGACGCAATGCTGGCAGGTCCTTGCCTGCCTATGTCTTCATGATGCTCCCCATGCACACATCAACGCCCATAGCACATCCACCGTTTCCAAAAGCCACGTGTTAAGGCCACTATTAAGACCATTTAAGTTGACCCAGGTTTGGGGATTCCTGTGCTGCTTCAGTGCCTAGCTCTGGTTGGAGCGATGGGCCCTAAATCACCAGGTCCACCTTCAGAAGTGGCTTGAGACCCACCAGCAGCACCTACGGCACAGCCAACCCTCACCCAAACCATCACGAGGACCACCTTCAGTGCCAACAGGAGAGACGAGATGCTCCAGCCAGCTGCATCCAGCAACACCAAGCACCCTAAAACCCCTTATTTGCACCCACCAGACGATGGATCCATTTCCATAACTATCTGCTATGCACAGACGCTGAAAAAAAATGAGGTGCTGCTAAGAAAAGCACATTGAAGGTCACCCCATAGGACCGGAGGGGACAAGGACTCGCGCCTGCTCTAGGTCATGGGGCTTTTCCCTGCCCGCAGGCAGAGCCTGGGTGATGGAGAGGATGGAGACGTCGGATGAAGGCCTGACCCGCAGGAAGTGCCGTCAGACGGCGGCAGGGTGCGGACCAGAAATCTCACGCTTGTTAACAAAAATGGCCTAAAAATACTCCACAAAACCCAGAAAGTCGTTCCCGTAGCCCTTCTTTCGACTCCCTTGCCCGTAGCTACTCTGTGCGAGCAGCGAGGATACGACGTAAGAGGAAAAAGCGGGGGGGGGGGGGGGGGGGGGGGGGCCGAGAAATGTGAAAAAGCCCCTTTTCCTGACGGAGGATCCCTAGCAGCCTGGCGCTGCTCAGTGGGTAATTCCTTCCAGCCTCGGTAGGCATGTTAAGACCTGGGAACTATTCATCTCCGTAATTGTATTTCCAAAAAAAAAAAAAAAAAAATTAAAAAAAAAAAAAAAAGGAATCAAGCTGGGAATGCGAGTTAGTGAGCGCTACCGAAATAATCCCCCGCACCACGGGAGCAGCTATGGGACCGGGGATGCTGGGTGACCCAGCACCCCAAAGCTCTCCCTGCATCACCTTAGCAGCCCCCCAAGTCCCGTCCCCCCCCCCCCCAGCATGAGCAACGGCAGCGGCACGCTGGCTGCCCTGTTTTCTGTATTTTTTGCTATTAATAAGCCCGCTTCCCCGGCGCAGGCGTTCTTCTCCCGTCTCCGAGTTGTGCCTGCGCTGCGCTTTTAAAAAAAAAAAGGGGGGGGGGGGGGGAAAGCCCAGCCACACACTTTTAATTTCCTCATTTCTATGCCAGCGAGGAAAATATTTCTCCAGTCGCTGGAGGCAGCTACTAAAAATGGGCCTGACTGCATACACCCCGAAATAGGGACCCTCGCTGCCGGGTGAAACCGGGGATGAGGGTTCTGGCGGCGGGGGGGGGGTGGTCCCTGGGAAAGCATCCGCCGAGGTGTGCCCCAGTTTGTCCTTCCACCTCCCCTTTTCGGTGCCCCCCAAGGCTTTGTTGCGGATAACTTTATATCCTGCTGAAACCTGGCACCGGGTGAGGGACCGAGGCGGGGTGGGCGGTTTGGGTTACCTCCCCCCTAACCCAAACGGGGTGCCCCCCACCCAAGGGTGCACCCAGAGGGGCAAGAAACACCCCCAGGATGGTGTTTCCCCCACCCGCCCGGGAGATAGAGGAATCTGGGGGGGGGGGGGGGGAGGGGGGAGATGCTCCTGGATCCAGGGGGATGATGCTCCTGGATCCATCCCCACCTCGACCACCCATCGCCCCCCCTCTGCTGCACCCTCCCTGCCAACTGCCTGCCAGCGATGCTCAGAGCTTCTTGGGTTTTGTTTTACAGCAGTTGAGGGAATTTTGGAGCACCAGTCATTGAACCCCGCTGAAATTCCTATAGGTTTTTATTTACTTGACCATAAAAGCATCCCTTTCAGGAGGAGGCGGAGGGAAAAAAAAGACTTTTTCACCTGATATTTGTGCTTGCATTAGTGAAGACCACTTAACAAGTAGCTCATTGCCGCTTACAAAGAGTTATTTAATTGCCAGCGCATTAAAAAAAAAAAAAAAACCTTAAAAAAAAAAAAAAAAAGAAAACTGCCTTGGCTATGAATGAACAGACCTTTATGGAGGGCTGGAAGTTCATGAATGAATCCCACTAGGTTTTTCAATGACATGGGGTGACCAGACCTCAAGGACAAGTCTTAGGTAATCCGGGATATTTTTTTTTTTTAAGGAGCCAATGCCAGCACACAGTATAAATATGCCAGAGCCTCTTCCGTTTGCGGGATTCGGCTGTTGACTGGATGTCTAGTCAAAAAGCCATGAGAATATAAGGGTTGAGCTCGGATAAACAGGACCAGGCCTCCCTGCCAGCCGCCACCAAAGCGGCTTTTCACGGTTGTTGGGACCCCGGCGGAGCCGCCCCGCTCCCACCCGCCTCCCTGATTCTGGCATCCGCCGGGAAAAGGGGTGGGAAAAGCCGGTGCAGTCACTCGGGCGGCAGAGGCAGGAGAGGAGGTTGCAGGAGAGGAGGAAAAAATGACGCAGAGATACTTCCTACGGGGACGGAGATTTTTTCCCCGAAAGGCTTTTTTGGTGGCAAAGACCATGGGTCTGGGCAAATGAAGCACATAGGTGGATTTTGCCCCAAAACGCCCCGCCGGGTTCACCTGGACCCACCATCCAACTCCCGTCTCCGCCTGCCGCAAACCCACACAAAAACCCAGATCCCCGGAAATTCGCAGCCACATCACCCTCAGCGTGTCCTCGTGTGCGACAGCCCAGGAACAGCTGAGAAACGCATTGGGGTTCTTGTTTTGAGTTAAAAGCAACGTTTTTACGAGCTCCTCGGAGCAAACACAACCCTTTCTAAATGCCTGGAAAACTCCCAGCAAACTGGGAGCGTTCCCATATTCCAGCAAACAATGATAATGTTTAATGCTATAAACATCCGCGCTATTATTTCGTTATTAAGCATCCCTCCATTTGCTGCTATCAGTGGTTTATTATTATTTTCCATGGTTTGCATTACAGCCTGCCTAGGGGCTCCGTCAGGCTCCCCCCAGCGCATTATGCAAGCTTATTGTGGAAAAAAAATATATATAAATAATAAAGCGAGTCTGCCCTCAGGAATTTAGAGAATTAGTCGTATTGATCGCTTAGAGTTGGGTCTACGGAGAACGGCCATCCGAAGCAGAGCACATTTCTGCATGAAGGGGAGACATTAAGGCAATAGTTTGATACCCCAAGTCTTTGGGGTAACGAAGTTTGGTGTGGATGGTGACGAAGACGGCGGTGCCCCAGCACAACCACATTATTCAACATCACATTCCCATCGAAAAAATGATTTTTTCCCACGTTTTTTTACACCCTCCTGAGGGGCTGCCCTTTTACCGGCGCATCCCTTCGAGAGGAAGGAGTGTCCTCCACAAAAGCATCATCCCAGCTACTTCCCAACACACCAACCAGCCTGAGAGGCTGCGAGGTTTCCCACCACTTGCCTTGACCCTCGCGAACATCAAGTCCTGCCCAAAATTGCTCAATAAAAGGCCACAGCCAGAATTTCTCTAGCTTCGGGTGTGCACGCGCTGCCTGTGGGCTCGGGGCATCATCCTGCTCCGGGGAGGGATGCTGCAGAAAATGCCACATCCATACAGAAATCCTGGAGGATGGGACACCGGAGCAATAACCCCAAAAATTTAAAAGCTGCTGAAACCAAGGAGGTCCAGATGAAGGCGGGTATGGGAGATTCACACCATGGAAACACCCGAATTTATCAGTAAAGGCCCCACGCTTGGTTCTCCCACGCTGTGGCAGGAGGACTCGCATCTCGCATCGCTTGGAAGTGGCAGAAAATTTCTGGTGCGGCTTTTCTCCTCGACACACGAACACTTTTAAGATGATGAAACCATGTCATCTGTACTTTTTCTTTCCGCGCTCTGGCAGTTTTATTAGGAGTTTGGGAAGAAAAAGTTCTTTTTTCATTCAGGAAGAACCGAAACATTTCAGCAAAACTGAATTAAAAAAAAAAAACCCAAAACCCCAAACCCCATCGCAGCTCCTGGCCGGCTTTCGGATCTCAGCCTCGTCCCGGTGCCAAGTTTGTGAACGTCGAGGGGAGGTGGGCTGGGGATCTTTTGTTTTGCTTTGTTTTGTTTTGACATAGCTAAAGGTTTTCCTGTAATCAACCGACCGCTAAAGAAAACAGCAAGTTTAGCACACACTGAGCTATCTCACCCGCCGGGACTACTCCCATCTGATCAAGTCAAGAGCTATCTAAGTTGTCACCGATATCTGCAATGATAACTCGTCGCTGAAAATGGGAATACAACTGCGTTCCTGATTAGGTTTTTAAATGCCTGTAATTGGATCTTTCCTCGACGATATTAGGATTAGATGCAAATTAAATTATCCAACTGTGGAAGTGTTTCAAACTACGTTTTTTTTTTTTTTTAATTTTTTTTCTTTTTTAAGGAACAGCTTTGATGCAAAGCATCTTCTCATGCTCTTCCTAAACTTCTCATCGTCACACCCCCTCCTCTCCCTCATTCCTCTGTGATCCCTGGGGCTGGATTTCCCACCGAACATCAACCCTGACGCAATACTCACCGTGGCATCATCTACCCTGAACCGCTAACAAAAGTCTCCAAATTTTCATAGAATCACAGGATGGTTTGGGTTGGAAGGGACCTTTAAAGGCCATCTAGTCCAAGCCCCCCCGCCGCGGGCAGGGACATCTTCAACTACATCAGGTTGCTCAGGTTTTGTGGTACCTTCACCTGCGCCACTTGCAGAAGTGACACTGCACGCACGACCGATAACCAACACAAATGCGTAAAGCCAACAGATAAATTAATGTAGACGTCCACCAAGAAATCATAGCACCAAAAGGAGATTGGTCTTACGGACCTTTCCTAGAAGGACCAGGACTGAGACGTGAGCTCCTGGGGCAGCAAGGAGACCTGGAGGGGTGGCGAGATCCCTGCCTGGCTTCCCAGGAGGCAGCTTTCTGCCGGAAAACGAGCGATGTGGGCATCGCCGATGAGCAGATGAACCTATGGTCCTTCCTCCTTTATCCGTCAGCACAGGCGGAGGGCTTAAAAAAAATTGGCTGGACTGGTGTCAGCGCAACGCGTCGTCTGGCCGGGGCCAAGGCTGAGACCAAGCTCAGTCCGTCTCACGCCCGGTAATCTCTCTTGGCTGACCTTAAGCGGCATTTGCGAGCCCAGGGCAGAGCCGTGCCCCCCATCTCCTCCTGCTCGTCGAGATGGAAGAGATGGAGACGCAAATCCCGGAGGTTTTTATCAGTTTTTGCATGCTCTACTTGACGGTCCTCGGGGCAGCTCGGGGCGCTCCAGTTGCAGTTTTGCCCCTCGTGTTACTGGCAAGTGCTGTTTTTGCAGGATCTCAGGGAAAAAACACCCCTGAACTCTTACTCGAGAAGCGAACAGGCATTACATCAAGGTGAGGACAACACCGAGCATGACATACAACCGCACAGCTCATCAAAGCGAAGAAAAACGGGCACCAAAAAGGGAAATTTTACTTCCTTTCTAGTCTCTCGGGTAATTTACAGGCTACTTGGGCAGGGGAACAAACAAACAAAAAAAAACCCCAAGAAAAATCCTTCAAAGCCAGATTTCCAGGTATGCTTTGCAAAAGCAAAGAAAAAAAAAAAAAAATTCCAAATTAAAGGATATATCCTGCTGCAGAAAAGGGTCTTTGTGCCTTTAACGGAGTTTGTGGGCAGCCTGGAGACACCACCCATGGCAATGTTTGCCCCAACCCTTTTATATCTCCCTGCACACAAGGGCTAGACAGCTTCAGCTTCCTCACCCCCCGCCCCCCCGCTTTTGATGGCTGGGATGATTTCTGAAAGGCTAATTTAGAGGACGGTCATGTGTTAAGCTCCTGTTGTTTGCAGAGAAAATAAACCCTTACCTACTGCAGGGATGCCACCATCCGAGGTGGCCCGTGGGGTCCCTCCACCACGCCAACACAAGAGCCCCCGAAGAGCTGGGACAGTCGGTCACATCAAGACATACTTAAGGAGCCCTTAATCTGTGGATTATTGACACGATAGACCACAACATCTCTTTAGGAGCCATTACAGCCCATCGTGTCAGTAGGTACTTATGGAGTCCTTAATCCGCGGATTGACAGGCTAGACCATAAATTTGTGTCTATGTCTAATTAGGCAGCTCTTATTACTCAACATATACAGCAGTCATGCGGGCTAAAGAGCCTTGAGATTATTTCTTTAATTTATTAACAAGTTGCCCACCCAATCACTTAAATGGCTCCTTGCTCCTAGCAAACTAAGTCAACCTTGCGTGAAAATAAATGTCCACCTGAGTTTCCCCCCAAGACTTCAGTTTGCCCAAGTTTTCTAAGGGCTGGTATCCAGAAGCCGAGATGTTGCCAACAGATTTGAAACCTTGCGAGTCTGATGGGGACACAGAGGATAAAATTTGGCAGAAGCCATCAGGGGAAGGAGTCTGGGATTTCCCGGTATTTGTAACTAGGGCTTTGGTTCAGACTCACATTAGCGGTGACCTACGAGCTTGGGAGTGCTCTGCTCGGTCCCCTGCTGACCCAACCAAGAACTTCCATCACCTTCACCACGGCTGGGAAACCCTCTTGTGAAATCAGGACAAAAACGAGGTCGGGTCAGACAGTGGGTAGAGATGACTGGTCCCTGAGGACATCCCCTAAGGTTCCCACCCCAACTTGGTGGTGCCTTGAGTCAACCTTCTCCCAAGCTGGAACCCAGCCCTGACCTTTTGAGGGTTAATTCAGGGATGGGACACAAAAGCAAGAAAACAAACCGAGAAAGGGTCCCTGCAAGCATGTTGTTGCAGACCTACAAAGCCTCAAGAGCGGGCACCAGCATGGCAAATGCCAAGGCTGGCCCAGGAGGGATGTCCAAGCTTGAAAAATATAGGGTGATCAATATACATGTGTGAAGGAAGCCCAGCTCCCCGACGTCCCCTGCATCAAAGGACGGCAAAGAAAGAACCAAAGTGAAACTGCTGAGTTCATGGAGTCCACCAAACCAGAAATTTGATTCATAAACATCCTATTAGTCACCGCTACTGTCTAATGACAGTGATTAATCAATTACCACAGCTAAAAACGACTCGAGAAGAGAAGAACCTTTTTTTGTGCCCATTTTCTTTAAAAGCCAAACAAGGCTGCAGCTACAAGGCGGGGGGGGGGGGGCGGGAAATACGCAGGCACACACCAAAAATGCCTGTCTGCCTGTCTCCAGCGGTTAGAGAGGAGCCAGCTGACTCCAGTTTCCTCTGTACCAGGCTTCAGGCCTCATCAGCCATGCAAATTATAGAGTACCGTGCTGTCTGAAGGCCGAATTTCGACTCAGCTCAGAGAAAAGCCTTAGAGGAAGGGTGGGGATGAAGAAGCCAGCCAAATCCATTCATAATATTTACAGTAAATGGGCCTCTTTGCTGTTGTTTAGTATACAGTCAGTCTAATTATTTTTGAAGTTTTAATTTAAAGAACCTTCTTTATCTGCCTCTCCTTCTGCACCCCTCAAAGGTGTGGGAAAACTTTTCCCTTGTTTCAAAAAAGCGGTAGGACGGGAATCCCTTCCCCAAGCTCCAACCCGCCGGTCGGGTGGGACGAAGGGATGCTTCAAGAAAGGGGACCCTTCCAGAGGGGTGCTGCCAACATCCATGGGGTTTTTAAGACCCCCGGGCCAGCCAGATAGGCACAAAGGCATGCAGGGTCCACGTGGAAAACCCCCAGAAATCCTATTTTTGCTGCATGGTCTCCGTTGCTGTTCTCCTGTGCTGGTGGGGACGTCCTGGGAGGACTTGCTGGCTCGGGAGGTGTTGCAGGATGCTCCGCAGCCCCGTGCACCCTCCGACCTCCTCCCCTGCCTTGATAGCAACCCGGAATAATCGCATTTTAATGACAATCAGCCAAGGGGGTCCTCTGGAAAACAGAGGAAGCCCAAGCCGGCGTTCATGAGATGCTGCCATGCGACCACCAAGCGACTCGGGGTTGGTACCAGCCCCAGCTCCCAGAGATGAGCAAACACCTCCGTGCTTCGTCCTCAAGCAGCAACCAAGACACACCTCTTCTCCACCCATACCCAACCCAGATCTCAACCAGAAACCTTCTGAGAAGGAGAAACCAGCACACAAAGGGCTCCTGACTTACGACGACGCAAATCAGACCCGAGGACGAGCTTGCCGAAATCTCTCTCCCGGCTTGGGTTGTGCTGGAGGCTCCCGTGACAGCAACCTGCCCACCACCTCCCCAGCCCAGGGATAAATCACCGACACGGATGCCGAAGCCACCAGAGGCCACCGGGCCACACCAGCCCCGGGGTCACAGCCCCCCTCAACGCAGCCATCGAGCTCGCTTCTACAGGATGAAGACCTTAAAACGCTTTTGCAATTAAAAATAAAGCTCCGCTGTTGCAAGGTGGGGAGGTTGCCCGGTACCCGGCGATGCCCCGGGGCGGGGGGGGGGGCCAAGGGATACAGCCCCCAGGAAAGCCACAGCTCTCCACTGACAACATGTAGCTATATGGGTTACACATTAAAAACCTTGTAAAGACCTTAATAAAAACTGAAGCAGAGCAGTCTAGGATTTCCAAACGGATACCTAATACCCAGATGTGTGTTAGGGTTTTTTTTTTTCCCCCTAACTGCATTCCACGCGCACACACGGCATCGCTGCCGCTCTCATTTCAACACCGAAAAAAAAAAGCCTCTCCCCGCAGCACACCGACCTAGAATTCTCCCCGAAGACTGAAAACAGACGTAAATATGTGTTAAACTCCCCCCCCCCTCCCCCCCCAAAAAAAAGACCACCCCCCCAGCTCCCTTTCCCGGAGCAGCATCCCTCGCAGGGATGTAAACCCATGGAAAAAGCAGGGTTGGAACAAAAGTCCTTTTCACGCTCGTCGTGCCCCGCTCCGTAACAATTATGAAAACTGTTTAGCTGGGCTGGCATTTGGAGCATTTACTGCATTCCTGCCAATAAATTCCAGTCCCGGATCCGATGGAAAAGGCTCCCCCCCCCCCTTTCCCCTCCTTCCCTTGCCTTCATTCCTCCTGGCTTTCTTTACAACCTAATACCCTGTCGACGCGGGGCCAGGGCCTACTTAGGGGGAAAAAAAAACACCCAGCGCCAGACTGGAGACAGCATGCAGACTGAAAAAGTTAATCATTACTTCTGTCTGCCTTCATAATCTAATCACGCCTATTCCTAAGAGCAGGCGGCGAAGCACGCTCGCGTACAGGCAGGGTCGCCGCCCAGGGACGGACGGACCGATGGACGGAGAGAGCATCAGCCCCTACCCGGGCAGGGGGCAAGCAAGGGATGGACGGACGGACGGAGGGCGTTTGGATGGAGTTCACAAGTCTGGCCACGCACACACCCCTCCCCTCGCCTCTCGCTTTACTCTGGATTAATAACGCTTAGCAATTATAGAGAATATTACATTCATTAAGTAATTAACCCTCCCGGCGCTCCGGCGGAGTTGGCACCCCCCTTTCGCAGACGGAGGCCGGCAGAGGTTTGCCCCGGGGCTATAAAACAGGGCAGGTCGGCAGCACCCGGATTAAAAAAAGAAAAACCAACAAAAAAAGCTCCCTGTGCTCATCCCACCCCGCTTTCGGTGCCAGCGGCAGAGCCATGTCCCAGGCGGGGACCACGCCACAGCCGGGGTAGCATCACCAACACCCGGCAGCATCCTCCCACGGGGGGCAAAGCCCAGGGGATTTGGGGCATCACTGACACCCGGCAGCATCCTCCCACGGGGGGCAAAGCCCAGGGGATTTGGGGCATCACCGACACCCGGCAGCATCCTCCCGCGGGGGCAAAGCCCAGGGGATCTGGGGCTTGGCACCGCCGCTCGGCAAACCCAATACCATACCAGCCGCTCCAGAAAATAACCTCGGTGCAACATCTCAGGTGTGTCAAGGCTTCGTGCTCTTGACACCCGGGATACATTTTCCATGCTCGCTTGTGACAAAGAACAGGAAAACTACGGGCCTCCGCGTATGAAGATTTATGGGTTTGTTCCTTATAATGAGCTAAAAAGTCTCAGCCCGGCTTCCAAAGAAAATGAATTCATCAGTTCAAACGTGGTGATGTAACTTCAGGCTCCTAACTCCTTTTCCAAATAAAACTCCTGTTATTTGATTCCTGCTCGAAGGATGATTTTATGGAGTTATTTACTCTGTCCGCTCTGCCCAGGAAGGTGCCACTGGAGCCCAGCCGCGGGGTCACCGGCAGCCGTCCCGTGTGGGCGAGCGGCACCCCGTCTCACTGTTTAATTTCTCGACTATTTTGCTATTTTCCAAGCTCTTCCACTCAAAAACCTCACCTTGCACACCAACGTGCAAACAGACACACAACCCCTCTAGTAATTCTTTTGCATCACCTGCCGCGGAGGGAGCTCCCCCTCAGCGGCGATGCCCGGCAATTTTTAGCATCTATAAATTCAACCCATCGGTTTCCATCACCGAAAATTGACAGATCCGGAGCCAACTGCAGTGGTTGTATTGCATATATTCAACCTACATATATATATAAAACATATATATAAAATATATATATAATATATTCAACATATTTCCATAGCCTCACTTATTACGTACACATATGGGTACGTATTTGCAACAATACTCTGAAGGCTTAACAGCCTGAGCGGTTCCGAGTTACTCATTTAAAGGAGAAATCTGCTTTTCCACCTGCCCAGGTATTCAGGGAAAAGCCGGGAAAGCCCACGGGAGCCAGGACTTCACCCCAAAGATGGCTCGCCAAAACCCAGCACCCCACCGGGTACCTTACTTCATCCCCGAGGGAGGATGAGGAAGGACCGCAGAGCCGGGTATCCGCCATCGCACATGGAGGAGCATCACTGGGACCTCCTGCAACCACCCCACCGGGCATCTCACTTCACCCCCGAGGGAGGATGAGGAAGGACCACAGAGCCGGGTACCTGCCATCGCGCGTGGAGGAGCATCACCGAGAGCATCACCGGGACCTCCTGCAACCACCCCGTGGTGCTTCAGCGTTGCCGGCACAACCCAACCGGGGAGCTGAAGCCGGGAGGTTTTTTATGCAGTGAGGTTAAAAGGGTAGAGAAGGGCTGAGCCAGCTCTTACAGGGTGGTGGTTTTTTTTTTTTTTCTTTTTTTTTTTTCCCCTTGCAAGTTAAAACCAAGATAATGACACTGGGTGGGGACCAATTTGAAGGGCTGAGCAGCCAAACCAAAATTAGTCTCCCGGCCAAGAGCTTCCTAGGCCTCACAGTTTGGGGAAGGAAGCCGAGAAAAGGCATTAAAAAAAAAAAAAAAAAAAAAAGATTCCTCGGGAAGCTCGAGCGTCGCGCTCAAGCAAAGGTGACCCTGCTAGTCAAATATTTTTCGACGTAATAAAAATAAAATAAAAGTACTGGAGCAGCCTCCCTCGGAAAAGCGGGGCCCATGGAATGGTTTTTTTTTCTCCTTTTCTCTCCTTTTCTTTCTCCTCCTCCCCCGGCACTTTCTTTCCTTTCACTAATAACTATGTTTTCTTGTATTTTTTTTTCTCTTGGCTCTTTCCTCATAAAAGACTGATGTAATTTCCTGTCTTGTCCCAATGTTTCCTGTTAATTAACAGGGTGAAAGTTATCATCACGTATTTAAATGGCTACCCAGAAGAGGGGAGGGGAAAAAAACAAGGGAAAAAGAAAAAAGAAAATAAAAAAGAAAGGGGAGAGAAGGGCTGTCTGTTAGCAAACACCACGTCACATCCCCAGTAGCACAAAACCCCCTGGAAAAAGCTTTTTGGACCCGATGGCTTGAACCCATCAGTAAAGACACCCCCCCAAGGGTGGCTCCTGCGGCAGGTCCGTGCACAGGGGATGCGAGCCCCCACCCTTCCCTGGATGGGGATGGAAAATCCCTGCAATGCTTGCCCAGAAAAGCTCTCTTCTTGCATTAAAAAGTAAAATAAAATAAAGAAGAGGGGAAAGAGAAGAGGGGAAAGGAAAAAGGAAAGAGAAGAGGAAAGGAGTAAAATAAAATAAAATAAAATAAATAAAAAAAAAAAATGCAGAGAAAGAGGCAGCCTGCAACACCCGAGATGCTGCTTTTATCAAAAGAAGTTAAAGAATTACAAAAAAAACCCAAACCAAGGGGCTAATCCAAAGCCAGCGGGTGGAAATCCTGCAAGACGTCGAGCTCCTTCCCTTCCCCAACCTCAGCCCCACGCAGGATCAGGCCGCTCGCTTTTCCATGCCCTCCCGTTCCTCAACAGCAGCCGTGACGCAGCCGGTACCCCGGCGGCACCGGAGCCAAGCCGTGACGCAGCCGGTACCCCGGCGGCACCAGAGCCAAGCTGGCGGCCTCGGCACGCCGACGGGGGGTGAAAACAAAGCGATTTAGGCAAAAAGCGAGGGTGGTTAGAACAGAGACCATGCCTCAGCGGTTAATAATATCTCGGTGCTGAAAATAAACTGGAAAGGAAGCTCCTTTGTGACAGTAGGCAGGCGGCCAGGCTGCGGCGTGGGTCATTCAAGCCGGCTGGGGACAGCGGTGGGGCTGGCACCCACCCGCGCCTGGCCCCGGCCAGCACCCGCCGCCCAGCCCATCACCCTCCTAAAGCACCTGGTTAGGGCTGGGGGGGGGGGGGGGGCTCCATACACCCCATTTTCCCCCGTTCACCCCAAAGTGGGGCGTACCCCGTTTTAACCCAGCATCGAGGTTTACGGTCTTGGCCGCCGCAGTTAGAAATAGGCATCCCCCCCATGCCGGCGGCGGGGAAACGCATGTGGTTAATGTTACTGGTTCCTCTAGTGTAAGTGATACCCGCTGGCAGACAGCGGGGATGGAAACGATGCAGCCCGCATCCCTGCCAGCCCGGGGCTGCTCCTCTACGAGTGTTTTCGTCCCGTCGAGTTTTAAATGTCCCCAACGATCAAGTTGCCGGCGCTCATCGGGACATCTTTTGGGAGCAGAGCACCATTTGAATCCCTCCCCGGCACCCTAACTTCCAAAATTCACCTTTTTGTCCTTGCTCCTCCCTGAAAAACACCAGGTGGTGGAATAAAACTCGAGTGGTCCCCATCGTGGTCCCCACCACAAAGAACTCGCTGGTGGTGGGATCTTCTTCTCCATTTTATTGTCGACTGCTCTCAAGGCACCGTTTGGTTGGGAAAATCCAGCGGCACGTGGAAAAATGAATTTAATGGAGCTGTAGAGGGATGGATTGAAACACCCGGCATTTAATGGTGGGAACACCTCTGCCATCATTTTTTTTTTTAAAACCCATCCTAGAAGGGTATCTAGGAAAGGATCAAAAGGCTCTAGAGCACTTGAAAGTAATTATTAAATGGGTCCTATTTGCTTTGGGGGGATTTTAATTAGCCAAGAGCCAGGAGCCGGGAGGAGGATGCCTCCAGCATCCCCGCAGCAGCACGGGGGCTATCCCGGCCGTGTCCCCAGGGGGGGTCCCCGCTTGGCGAGATCCCCCTTAAAAAATACCCCCACGGGGCCGAAGGAGCCGGAGCGGGCGGCCAAGCCAAGAGCCCCGGGGTCGGTGCCAAGCGCCGGCTCCCTCCTCCCCGCCGGCCACGGTCAGATGATGTGCGAGGCGAGCCGGGAGGCTCCTAGTCTGGCAGGCAGCCTGTTTTGCTCCAGAGGCTCCAGTGCTGTCATCTTGGCGTTAACCCCTGATAACCTTGTCCCTTCCAGGACAGGACGGTGTTTTTAAGGTAAGCGGGGCGGGGGGGGGCAGTCGTGTCTCCAACGACGCTGGGAAGGAAAGGGTGCAATGCCCTGCGGTGCTCAAAGCAAATAAAAAAAAATATTAAAAGGACGTATGCTCAAAAATAAACCAAGAATAAGTGACTTAAAAAAAGAAATTCCCAAGCAATTGTTTATCCCTGGGACAAATATACAATCCTAGTTCCACAGGAAGATGTCTCAATTTCAGATTATAATAGGATGCCAATTTGTAAATAAAGGCATTTCACAGGAGGTTATAAACTCTGTACGAGAGGGAGGTGGAAGGAGGGGGGAATGGGAAAACACAGGCAGGACTCTGCCGGAGAAACCGCGCGGGATCCTGTTTACATTGGGGGGGGGAGAGCGATGGGGAGCCGCTTCGAGGGGCGAATAGCTCCGGATTTGAACAAGGTGCTTCTTCCCTGGCAAGCAGATACCAGCGGGGATCAGAGGCATAGTGAAACATTCCCGGCCTGCCCGCGATTTCGGAATGAAATGTCACTCAGCCAAGCGGTCCCTTAAACCAGACGAGGTCCCACCGCTGGGAGAGCCAGGGCAGGGAGCGACGCTGATGCTTCTGCAGCCTCCGGAGGTCTTTTTGCATCTTTTCGGTGCAGAGGAGGCAGGAGGGAGAAACTGAGGCTGCGTTTGCTCCAGAAGAGCCTTACGGGTCTCCCAGCCTCAAGCCTTGCAGAGCCTTGGTCCAGCACCCACCAAGCACCATCACTCAACATCCACTGGCTCCAGGAGACGCTGGGGTGGTTCCAGAGTCAGGGCAAGTCAACAGGATTGGGCTGAAATCTGGGTAAACTCTCGGGTTCGGTGTTTTATGAATAACCTCTATAAATAAAAAAACAGTGGAGGTGTCGAGGACACAGGCCAGCTCATCTCGCTTTCCTTCCATGATGGGTTTCTTGGAGAGCTTCGCTTTGCCAGCAGATCCAGCACCATTCATCTGTCCTGCAAGAGAGCCACCTTCTCGCCCACCATGGGCACCACAACCTTCCATCAGCCAAGAGCCACAAGCCCCATGCCACACATGGGCGAAGAGGGAGATGTCCAGGGCTGGGTGGAGAGCATCCCATGGAGACCCAGCACCAACACCATCAAGCACCATCAGCTCACTTCTACCCTCGGAGCAGAGCCCCTCCATGGGTCATACGGGAATTCAGCTCCCACCGATCAGATGCCACCGGACCACGGGCCGGCCACCTCCAGGCTCTCCAAGCATGGCTTTGCTTGTTTGAAAGAAGAGTCATCACCAAACACATCTGCTGGGAACGATTCAGCTCAAAAGATAGGAAAAACACCCTCTGCCTCCTGTTTACGGAATTTTTTTTATCTCCAATGGGATATTTTTGCTTTCTTCTTTAACCATATCGAGGATACGAAGGATCTGGACTGGTAATACCTGAGCACAACTATCTCAGTGGGAGACACCATGAGCGAGGACTCCTGACCTACCCACAGAGTGACCACTAAAAAATAAAGATGTAAGAAAATAAATAAAGGCAAGAATATGGAAGCGGGAGCCAGCACCTCGGGGGAGCGAGGGGTGCATCAGCTGGAGAAGGGGATGGCTGGGGAAGAGACAGCAGAGGTGGGATGAGAAGAGGACACCAGCACGGCGTGAAGGACTACCCAATATTGCATTCCTGGGCCAGGAAGGAGAACAGAAAGCAGAGGGAGGGAAAGAGCGGCTCAGATCGGTTATCGCAAGGGGGAAACACTCCCCATACATCCCCCCGGCCGCGCCGCTCCCCCTCCCACATCCTCCAGCGCCTCTGGTATCCATCAATGAAACTGCCTTCAGCCTCCAGAAGGAGACTGCGACCCCAGCGGTGGCCAGACCTGAGACTCCTCATCATCAAAGGATCCTCATGGAGAGCTGCAAGGGCGCTCACTTCCATGCCCTTTTTAATGCTCCTCTTGCCACCATCCTCTCAACCCCCCCCCCATGCGGTTTCCCTGTCAGAGCAGCTGTGAACCCCAGGTTGGCCCCATTCCCAAATTCTCAGCGCCGAGAGCGATCTGCCTCACTAAATCCTGCCCTTCCAGCTTTCGGACGTCAGGGCAGGTCTACTGACTTTGAACACCGCTACTACACCAGCATCCACTGCCCATCACTGGCGGCCAAAGCCTATAGGAACCCACCACCACCATCCACCCGTGATGTCTTCTTCCTCAGCCTCCTGCTCCAGCTTCCAAGTCTACCAAAATTAGGGGTTTTTTGCTTTTCCTAAGGCTGTCCTTTCATCAAGGAACCACAAATCCAGCGTCTAACAGCCCTGGTCTGGAGGGGATGAGGGATGCTGGGTTCTCCACCCAGCATCACCGATCCCCGCCTGCCCAAACTTAGGTAAGACCAAGCCGAAGCGCTCCCCGTGCGCCCTGCCAATAACTCATTAAAGTCCTCTTCAAATACACCCTTCTGCTAACTAAAATATGCAGGGGGGGTAGAAAAAAGGAGAAAGTGAGCTTTGGAGGATTGCTGCAAAGTGCGTTTATTTTCCTTTCTCGACTGGGTCTCTCCAGTTGGGAATTTTCAGCGCTGCACTTCTGCACGCGGAAGGGAGATGCCAGTAAATCAGAGCAAATTCAAAACAAATGCTCTTTCATGTGGAGGCATTCGGCTTTGTTTCAGGGCTTGGGTAGCTAACCGTATCCCTTCATGAGTCAACTCTCCTATCAGCTCCTCATTAAACTAAATGGCTACAATTACATTTGGGGAGGAAAAAAGAGCGGTTAATGATCGTAAAAGGTTCTGTTTCCAGGCTTTGGAGGGGGGAAACCTTTGATAAGGAAGACAAAAAAAAAAAAATCCAATCCAATGAAATAATAAAAATATAATAAAATAAGTTAAAAAAAATGCATTTTCAGGAGGAAACGTGCTTTCTTTTGGGGAGGAGGCTCTATTAAGGAGCTGGGGCTCCCCTTCCAGCGGCCCTTCGGGAGGCACCGGGAACGAGCCGTGTTATTTCCTGCAGCCCAAGCCCCCACCTCCCGCCTTCCCTTCGGGAGCAGAGCAGCCAGACGAGATGTTATCAATAGGCTGAACCTTACAGAAAGCCCCCTTTTAAAAGCGAGTACTTCCTCTGCTTATTTCATGTGGTATCCTGTGGAACTGAACTCTCTCCTCCCCTCCGCAACGGGTGTATTTCAGGAGGAAAAAGGAAAAAAAAAAAAAGATCTAACAACATCCTTATTGTGTTGTTTTGCTTCTTGTCTTTTTTCTTTTAACAGTCTCTTTTTTTCCTTCCCTAAAGCTATAGGCTCCAATAGCAAAAAAATAAAGACAAACCCAACAGTCTTCTGCATTTAAAAAAAAAAAAAAAGGCAGCGACAAGTTTCTCTGTTCCCTCTCCCCCTCCGTTTGATTAATTCTCATTAGGGCCTTTGAACAAACAATATGCTCCCCTCTCAAATAACAGACAGGGTATATATTACACCCAAAGAAAAACAAACAAGGCTCACTTAAAGACATCCACACCGAACGCAATTCCTGGAGAGAGGCAGGGGCAGATGCATGCGCGCGTGCGGCCACCGCCGACCTATTTCTGAAATTCCAGTTCCAGGGCGATGAATAAATCATAAATCACGGAGACATCCCCACAAAGGAAAGCACCTTCAAACATCAGCGAGTACATGCAGGTACATGGTTTCAGACACTCGAATCCTGGTAGAGACAGAGCCCAGCCACAGAGTTGGCTGGTCCGGGGTGGGAGATGAGGTGCTGGAGACGTCACACCTTGGAGAAGGTGTTGGGAGTTGGACTAGATGACCTTTAAAGGTCCCTTCCAACCCAAACCATTCTAGGATTCTATGAAAAGCCCAGGAGGGGTGGGGAAAACACCTTCTGAACCCCCATCCCATAACGGCACCTGGAGGCTGAAGGAGATGGCAAATGGGAAAACGAGGGGAAATCGTAGAATATCTCAGGTTGGAAGGGACTCGTAAGGATCATTGAGTCCAACTCCTTCTGCAACGTCTTCTGCAAAAAACGGGGTCACCTTTCCTCCCTGGGCACCACGAGCCTCACGCCTGAGATGTGGCATGCTGGTTTCCCTACCAGGAGCAAAGCTCAAGCACAGCTCTCGTCCCAGAGACAAGAGGTGCCACCACCAAGTCAAGGAGAGCTTGACGCCAAATCCTTCTGCAAGGCACAACCGCACCAGCTCCGATAATCCATGCATCCGAACGAACGGGTGGCCAACATCACTTCACCTTCCCCAACACGCCTCTTCCTGCCTCGCTCCAAAAATTAATGGAGCGTAAGGCTGGAATTCAAAGGAAATACGGGCTTTCGGGAATGGAGAACCTCGCCTGGGATTTCAACACATTCTCTGCATGAGAGGTACGCGGCGGCTACTGAAACGAAACCTAATTCCCCCTTCGAGCACGCCTTTCTTAATGACTCGCAGCCCCAAAACTCCCCAGCATCACTTCGCCTTCCGTCAGGACCCTCGGTCAACGCAACCCACGGTCAAAATCAAGGGCAACAAGAGATGTCTTACCTGAAAGCCCCCCAGGGGCTAGACAATTAGTTCCCCCTGTTTCAGTGGAGGAAGGCACAGAGTCTGGACAATCTGCTGGAGCGGAGGAAAAGAAAAAAAAAAAAAAAAAAATCAGCATATAGGCGGTTTTTCGCAGGCTCCCAGCATCGCCGCGAGCAGAACACACATTCCAAAGGGTTTAGCAGGAAGCGATTACTAATTGTCCGCGCAGAGACGGTAGTTCATCAAGAAGCATCCACCCTAACTCGTCGCCTCAATCAAGGCTGCGCGCTGCGCTTCATCACCAGCCAACGCTGATTATAGACCGGCAAAAATTACAGACTGGCTGCCACCTCTCTGGCCAAGTCACCGGATAATGAGATCAAGGTTGTCGTCGTTCTGATGTAAGCGAGCTCCCAAAAATGCTTAAATCGTGGCTTTATGCACCCAATTTAGTCAACGCCTGTAACTCACCGAAATGGGAACCGAAAGGGAAATGTCTCATCGCCACCCTTTTGCGGCAAACGGTCTATCTTTGTGTTCCCCCGCTCGATTTTTGTCACCGCCAGCTGCTGGTGGATCTTACACCCCGCTGTCACCTCCTGGGACAGACGGGCATACCCCTCCATGCACCACCGAAGGGCAAGGGCAGGGTAAGATCGGTCGCCCCGTTAGAGGTTTCTCCTGATGCATGGAGGCATTCGAGCTCAGGGTTTGGACCGTTCCATCCCATGCCTGCTCCTCCAGGTGACAACAGCCGGGAGCCAACACCGACGCCCTGGTCCTACAGGCAAACTCCAGGTTTTCGGTCACTACCACGGGGGAGACAAGCTCAAGGACGCTCCACGCCCGAGAAGATCCATGAAGTTCACGCAACCTTCTGGCCCTCAGCAGGTTCTCGGGGACTTTGGGTTTCATCAAATTTGGGCTCCCTAATGACATCGTTTTGCTCACGGCTGTATCTCCAAGCAAGGCCCACCACCAGGAGAGCCGAGATAACTTTCTCCCTACTGCTAAAAGTAGTTTTTCCAGATTTCATCCCTGAAATCCCAGTGAAAAAGAAATTCCTGTCTGCATAACCTCATTTTATCAGAGTAAAGTAGAAGCCCTAACAGGAATATACAGTTTAACAGGATATACTTAATCAAACCAAAAACAATAGGGGAGACAGGAAATGGACTTACTTGTGAAATACTGTATACGATACACTCTCTAAATGCCTTGTCCTGCTTTCTATGCTTTAAAGAAACACGCTTTTTCTTTTTTTAACCCTTTCTAATCCAGATAGAAGATTCCCCATGCCCTTTTCCCTGAGACGGCTTCAACTCCTTGGGCTACAGATGTTTTCTGAACGCAGGCTGGACCACCCTCCCCCACGCTGGGCTCCATCTGCCCCCAGTTACAGCTCCCTGATGGGATAAAGGACATAATTTGCCCTTTCCATGTTGTCTTACTCTAGGTATCGTATGTGACAAGGTCCTCCGTTAGCACACTGGACAGGATGGCAGGAGAGAATCCTATCCCAACCTAAAATGCATAACCCTAGCAATGGGGTGATGCTGGCGTTACGGCAGCGCTGCTCTGGTTTGACTCCGAATCTACGTGCCATTTGGCATTTCTGCACTGAGGCTGAAAACAAGGACAGATTCAGAGCCTCCCTCAACAGCTGGACCACTCCCTGATCCACACTATCCATCAAAGGAAAGCCCAAGTGGGCTTTCAAGACCTCTTTACAGCTGTCAGCTCTCTTCCCATGTCCCATCATCCAACAGCCAGTTCCCTTCATCCATTAATTACCTTCTGAAGTCTCTTTAGAGGACTCAGAGCTGATGCACCTTGACTCAAGACCAAGCATGATGGTCAGGTGTGGGATAAGCCCAAAAGCGGGACCCTCCTGGGCTCTCTGCTCTACACGTGGCTGTTTTCATCCTTGCACTCTTCCCATCTCCCACAGATCTGCCTAGGGCTCTCGCTAGTAGGGGGTACTCAGGCTTGTTTTATTTTCAGCATCAGAGGGGTCGTAGGATCAGAGGTGCGATCAAGCCAACTGAAGGTGAACCTCCTCCCAAAACTGCCTTCCCACAATATAAAACCATCGTGGAGACATACAATTATTCCTGGTGGCCACCAGCCCAGCCTTGCAAGGCGCTGAATAGTTCCTGGAAGCTGCCAAACCTCCCGCTCCCCTGCAAGTCGATGCCACAGGAGGGCATTTGGCTCTGCAGCGATATCTCAGTGGGTTTCCTGCACTCTCATACTCCAGCCCCACCACGAGCAGCCACCCAGTAGCACGATGGACACAGCCACTTGCAGTCCCTTGTCCCACTTAATGATGGGTCAAAACATCTGCCTGAATGATTTGGGGGCACCACTATCCATCTTGCTTCCAACACAGCCGCAAGTGGCAGCTCCTGCAGGGATATCGGGGATGCTGAGCTCCCACATGCCTCCAGGACTGCAGGGTGAGTCCGGCCCCGCGCTAGCCACCGTCACCCATCCCTGCAACCATCCCATGTAAGGAAGAGGGAAAGTCCTCTCCTGGATGAACGAGCAAGCCAGCCTGGACTTACAGCCTTCCTGCAGGTAACCCGGCTGTCAAGGGCAGATCTTTCCGCTCTACGGCGAGTGCACAAATACCAGATCTATTCTATCAACACAGTGTCTGATGTGGCATTTCCCTGGCTGCAGCAGACCCCCAGCTCCCCGTCCATCCCTGCTTTCCCCCAGCCAGCAACACAGCCTGTCTCAGCCTCCATCACCTCCAAAAAAAAAAATGCAATCCCCATCATAATGGTTTTAAACAAAAAGAGGGGAGATTCAGACTAGACAGAAGGAAGAAATGTTTTACGCTGAGGGTGGTGAAACACTGGCCCAGGTTGCCCAGAGAGGGGGTGGATGCCCCATCCCTGGAAACATTCCAGGTCAGGCTGGACGGGGCTCTGAGCGACCTGATCTAGTTGAAGATGTCCCTGCCCACGGCAGGGGGGTGGGACTAGATGGCCTTTAGAGGTCCCTTCCGACCCAAACCATTCTGTGATTCTATGATCACGGGCACTGTCTGTCTGTCCATATGAAGCACTTACAAGACGCAGCCCTAAATACTTAAGTATTTTTATTACCACTATCACGCTTGATGGAAAAGCAGAAGTTTCGGCTGGATGCACGTTCCCAGCTCCACTGGCAGATGCAGTTGCCATCCAGTTGCCCAAGTCTAAACTGGAGGGACCGTTCCCACCCAAGGTCCCAGGGGAGAAGATGGCTCATGTGCATCAGCCAGGTAAAAGGCTTCACACCCTCCCATCGTCATCTACTGTCCCTCTTCCATCTAGCCAGCCCATGGCCAGCAATCCTCGACATACGGCTGGGAAAATGCCGCAGGAGATGGCACCGATGCTGGGACGGGAAACCCTCGGTCCCTCCGCAGAGGAAACGCCGAGAAACCCTGAGCTTGCAAAACCCACCTGCAACAACAGACTTCCAGGCTCCGCTTGTGCCTGTCACGGCCCCGTTAGTCAGAGTTCAGCTGCCAAATGGATTTTTCTTTTAAAAAGGAAAAAAAAGGAGGACTTTTTGGTGAGTAACCCAGTTGTTTCTGCGTTTCCGATGGGCAGCGTTAATCACTTCCTATTGGCCGATAGGAATAACTTTTCCTTTCGAAATGGCACATTCATGTTCTGCGGCTTTTCTGTTTACACACATTTTGCTACCTTATGTCAACACTTGCTAATGAATAAATATATCACTCGGCTAACTGAAAATGAGGTCCTGGCAGAGGCAGATTGGATGTTTAAACCCTGCTAATAGATTTATCCCAACATCTTTACAGGAAACTGAAGGCAAGCTTTAACCCTTCTCTCCTGCAGCTCCGAACCCCTTTGCATCCCACGCCAGGATCATCGTTGGGTAGAAACAAAGGCAATAAAGGCAGAAATACAAGCTTTTGGGGGAGCATTGCCCCGCAGGGACGCAGTCGAAACGATGCCAATCTCACCCAAACCCGCAAAACTTTGCGACCCAGCAGACCCTCAGAGTCTATTATGGAACCACCCTTCCGCATCCCAGCACGTGCTCGGGATGTTGAGCCTACTCCCGATATCCCTCTTTCATTCATAAGCCTTTATCTCCTGTTTTTTCACGCGGAGGCAAAATATTTCATGCTTTGCAACCCGATTGTTTGTTAAACAGCTTTGCTTATTTCCACAAGGCATAAAAAGAGTTATTAGTGTTTCTTAGAGGGGAAAAACAACAGTCCAGCCTGCGAGGGAGCAGTGGGCAGGATGGGACCCCACAACGGTACCCTGTGTCCAAAGCAACCTCAAGTTTGGGGTTTCTTCTAGTCCTGAGAATCTGAAGAGCAGCGATTTTATAGGAACTGCTCTTGTGGCAAAAAACCCCCCTGAAATGACCTGGTATTGGTCTTCAGAAATATATCTATCTTTGCCTCCCTGCACCGCCGTGCCCCTCCTGCCTGCTGTGACCGAGGGGCACGACCACAGAGACCACCGTGCTCCAGCCAACACTCCAGATCCACTAATCCTTGGGGAGCCAGGAGCTGCCCCTCCCCGAGCTCCCCCCTCCGTTTCCGATTCTCCCCACCTCTCCTCCTTCTTCCAGCCCGATTTATCTCACACCCGGCGAGCGCGCTGCCAACCAAGAGTTTATGCAGACAACCGCAAAAGAGCTGGTGCCAGCCTCAAATGGGCTTCTCCCCTGGCACCCTGACATTCAATTACAAGCAACAGGCATGCAGAGCGGTGCTAAAAAAACAAAATAAAAATGGAAAACAAGTAACTTTTCCACCCCCTTTCCTAATTTTTCCAACCTGACAAGGTGGGATTAGGCTCCCTTAAAACACGGAAAGATTCCTAGCAACCCCGTTTGTCGAGTCTCATTGGGATTCCCAGCCATGGCGGAGATGCCAGCCCGAGCTGTGCTGGATCCCAACCTAAATCCCTACAAATTCACCCAGGGGCGCAGGAGCAGGCAGCACCGCTGCCGTTTACAACTGGAGCCCACGGTTCTCCTGGCTTCCCAAGTGACCTGAGCGGCAAAGGCCTGTGCTGCATTGCAATCCCTCCTAAAGTTTCCTGCCAGAGTTTTAAAATCCTATTTTGTGCAGAGGGTGTCTTAGATTAAATTCTATATGTTAATTCTTCCAGGGGTATCAGAAGGTACAGAAGCACGCAAGCAGCCCAAAAGCAAAATGCATCGCGGCGCGACAAAGGCAGGAGACATTTCCCCTGAGAAAGGGGCTGTTTTCCCTTTTTTATCTGCAGTCTGCATTGAAAAAGTCCACTTACCAGTTGGTTTGAGAAAATCCATTGGATATCTGGAGTAGGGTGGAGGGGGAGACTCTGGAATTAGAAAAGTACAGAGAAAATAAAGGCAGAGCCATGAGAAAGGAAAAAAAAAAAAAAAAGAGAAAGAAAAAAGATAGGAACTTATGATAACAGTGGCATTCTTTTAGCAAAACTGTTTGTCTTAGCTCTGGGGGTTGGAGGCAGGGCAGCGAGGCGGTGATTGCCTTGATATTTAGCTGTCAGATAAACAAAAGGGGCCGTCTGGCGCCAGTCTCCCTGCTATCTGCCGCTCGGGCTGTCTGATCGGGGCCTCCTTGGCTCGGCGGAGCCGCGGCAGCGCCGGGGCCGGCCGGCCGCGCCAGGCGGCCCCTAATCCCCCGGCACCGCGCGGGGACGGCGGGGAGGCAGCGCCGCCCGCCGCGCCGGGGCCCCCCGGGGGGGGGGGTGGGGGGGTGGGGGTGGTGGTGGCGGTGGGGGGGTGTCTCACCCCCTCCCCCAAATAAAAAAATAAAAAATAAAAAAAAAAATACATACATATAAAAGAAACACGGCACTGCAAAGTTTTTGTTGTTGCGGGGTTTTGGGTTTCCCCCCCCCCCCCCGAAAAAAAAGTTCGGTGGGCAGGGAGCCGAGCGGGGCTGCATCCCCTCCACCCCTGTCCCCATCCCCGTCGCCCCCCCCCCCCCCCCCGCCGCCTACCTAGCTCGCAGAGCCGGCTGAGGTGGTGCGGGTTGCAGCAGACGAGCTCGGGGTGAGCCTTGCCGTAGGATTCACAGCAACATAACCGCTTCACTTCGGAACAGTGGCGGAGGTCGGGCCAGCGGAACACCTTGCAGAGCAGCACCGGCAGCGGGTACCAGTGCTGGCCCAACCGTGAGTCGGCCTTGGCGGGCAGCAGCAGGCAGGGGGTCCGCGCCCCGCCGCGGGACTCCACGGCGTGCAGCAACCCCTCCAGCTGCCGCTCCTTCAACCGCTTCAGCACGGCGTGGGTCAGCGCCTTCAGTTCCGCCTCCGCGCCCGCGGACGCCCGGCCGCCGCGGCCCGCCTTGCCCGGGCAGCACCCGCGCCCCCCGCCGCAGACATGCGCCCGGGCCTCGGCCGCCGCCGCCGCGCCGGGTTCGCCCGCCGCCGCCTCCTCCTCCTCCTCGCCGCCGGGCGCACGGCTCCGCCAAAGCCGCCGAACGAGCACCGAGCGTTTGGTCCTGAACATGCGGGACGAGAGGAGGGGCCCCCGGCTACAAAACGGGCATGTCGTCCGCCGCGCATGAAGGGGCCGGGAGCCGAGACGCGGCGGCGGCGGCGGCGGGCAGCGGCAGGCGGCGGGCGGCGGGGGGAAGGCGGCGGCGGCGGCGGCGGCGGCGGGGCCGAGGCGGGCTGTGGCATGCGCCAGTCTCCGCGCTGGGGCCGCGGGTCCCGCCGCCTCCCGCGGGGGGCTGCGCCGGCCCGCGCCTCTGCCCGCTGCGAAAAACAAAAAAATAAATAAAAATAAAAAAATTAAAGGGGGAGGGAAAAAAAAAGGGGGGGGGGGAGGGAAGGGGGGAGCCGCTGCTCGCTCTGGCTTTGCCCAAAAAAGAAAAGAAAAATAAAAAGCCCGTCTACAGTCTGCGGCGCATCGCGCTGGGGGAGGCGGGCTGAGCCTGCCGGCGCCGCGCCGCCCTGCGCGGCTGCGGAGCGCGGCTGGAGCCGCGGGGGATCCTCGGCCTCCCGGGGGCCGCAGCTCCCATCAACCCGCCAGCGCTGGGGAGGGGGGGTGTGGGGGCTGGGGGGGGGTGGGGGGGGGGAGCGGAGGGGGGGAGAGACGGGATTGATGCGACGCAGGGCAGAATCGAAAGAGAAAAAGAAAAAAGCAAGCCAAAACGATGTCTATTAAAAAAAAAAAAATTAAAAATTTTAAAAAAACAAAACACCAACCCTAAGATTTGGACGTCGGAATCGGTTTAAGCATCTGTCACGAAAGAGAAGAACAAGCGCATCCAGAGTGTTGTATCCCTTTTTAAAGCCCAGGTCGTCCTGATGCGGGGTTTGGGTTTGTTTTTTTTTTTCCTCCTTCTTCCCAAAGGTTTTAATCCACACACACACACACACGGAGTCTTGATCCGGCTGCTACGAAAAGAAAGAAAGAAAAAAAAAAAAAAGAAGAAAGTGGGGCCGTGTCCCCTCCTTCCCCAGGAGCGTGCTGCCGGCGGGGGAAGAGCCGGGCTGCCCGCCCCCCGCTCCGCGCCCCTCCGCGCCGGGGCCGCTGTCAGCCGCCGCCTCTCCCGCCGCAGCTCCCCGGCGGTGCTTACATGGGTGCGGGGGCAGCCCGCCGGCGACCCTCTCCGTGCTGCCGGCGCGTCTGGCTCGGTGGGGTTTTGAGGTTTTTTTTTTTTTTCCCCCTCCTCTCTCCTCCTTCCTGCCTTCCTTCCCCTCCTCCTCCTCCTCCTCCTCCTCCTCCTCCTCCTCCTCCTCCTTTCTTGGGGTTTTTGGTTGGGGTTGGGTTTTTTGGGGTTTTTTTTTTCCGCTTTTTTTTTTTCTTCCCTCCGCTCGGTGCGATGAGGCTCCCTCCCCGCACCGGCGCCTCCGTCTTTCCCTTGCTGCGGGGGAGCCCAGGCGGCGGAGCCGGGCGCGGCGGGAGCGGAGCCGGCGGCGGCGCGGTGCCTGCGCGCTCGGCCGCGCCCGCCCCCCCCTCCGCCCCCCCCTCCCGCCGCGCTCCCTCCCCTCCCTCCGCTCCCCCCCCCCCCCCCCCCCCCCCCCCCGGCGGCGGCTCGCAGTGCGCAGCGGCGCGGCCCCGGCCCGGCCCGGCCCGGCCCCGGCCCCGTCACGTGGGCGTCTAGACACCGTGTCGCTCCGGGAAAAAAAAAATAAATAAATATATATATATATTATATTTATCTCAAACCGCCTTGCGCAAGCGGCGGCTCGGGTTGCTGAAAGGTTGTGGGTCCTTCCCTCCCCCACCCCCCCCACCCCCCCCCACCCCGGGGGGATGCGCCGGTAGCGCCCGGGGGTGCTGTCGTCCCGTCGTCGTCGCCCGTCCCCGTCCCCGTCCCCCCCCCCCCCCCCCACTCCACCCCTGCCCCGGGAAACGGGGGGGGGGGGGGGGGGGGGGGGGGGGTGTCCCCGCCGGGAGTGCTGCGCGGGTGCGGAGCGGCTGGTGTGTCCCCGTCCCTGCCCCAGCACCTCGGCGCCCAGCGGGGGCAAAGCGGGGGGGGGGAACCCTGGGTGTGCCGGGGATGCTGTAGCTCGCTGTAAATACTGAGGTATTAAACCCGATCCAGCCATTAAAAAAAAAAATAATAATAATAAAAAATACGTCTGTGTGATTCTGGCCATCGAAAGAGGGCATGGCACGAAAAGCAATAATGCTAATAATACTTTGCACGTTTACAGCACCTGTCACCAAAGGAAGGGCAAGTGTTTCATAGCGGGTAAGTATACGCCAATTCTCACAAAATGAGAAGCAGAAATGATTAGGACGTAGCGCTGTGACTCTTCTTGTTATGGGTACTACTAGCGGTAATAATTTCTGGCACCCCGGGGTACTCCGCAGATCCCCCATTCGAATTCTGCCAGCGAGAACCTGCAGAGGATGGGGAAACTGAGCCACCAAGAGGCTGCGCGGCTTGTGCAGCCCTGCTGCAGTCTGCCGGGGAGCCGGGAACGCTGGCTAGACTTCCTAGCGCCGGGGTTTGCAGGGCAGGAGGAGTCCCCGAGGGTGCCCATCCCGCACGCACTCCCACGGATGAGTAGCTCCCTTTTCATATAATAAGTGTGGGCGGACAAGTTGCTTCAGGTCACTCGGTAAGTCAGTTATCGCATTGGAAGTAGAAGCCAAGACTCTTAAATCATGGCTGCTATAAGCAAATCCATTCCTAAAACAATTGCGCCCAACTAAACAAGACACCAGCCATAAAACGCAGGGGGGGGGACAAACCTAACGCGCCGTGCAGGCAGGGTATTCCCGGGGTTGTCTGTCCTGGATCGCCTGCCTTTGGTGCAGGCAGGAGTGCAGGGATAATTTTAGAGCCCGGCCTTGCAAATATTCACAGGAGCAGGCCAGGGAGACTCCTAACGGGCCTGGAATCGCTCACGGTATTTGCAGAACCTGGCTCTAAATTAGATAGGCGCTAGATTTTGGGGCAGCCTTATTAAATGTTCGTGAGACTATACTCGCCCAGGCCCCAAATCTGCTCAGAATCTGCTTTGCGATAAATAGTATGAAAAAAATTGAGGAGGGGAAGAACATTATTTGCTGGCATCCAAAAGAAAAATTCAAGGTTTGTTACGAAACTGGAGGCTGAGGAAAGAGATGGGCTCCTCGCTTCACCTCCAAATAATTAATGGGCACAAGCATAAGCTGCCCATTAAATGGTCCATCAAATTCTGCAGTTGCTGACGCTGCAGCCGAGGCCGTTTCAGAGGTCGGGTGAGCTGCCCGGTGCCCAGGGCGCAGCCCTCGGGCCTTGGGGTGACGGAGGAGGGTGCCAAAGCAGAACAGCATCAGCGTCCGGCTCTGCTGCGCTTGCAGGAAAATCCCATTGCTTTTAAAATGGTCACTTCTGCATCCTGAAAAATGGAAATTTGATAACATTTTTAGGTTAACATCTTGTTCACCAGCCTCCGGAGTGACCTCACGTACACCGAGGCCAATTTCCTCGTTTCCTTAGAGAACCTCAATCCCTTTTCCACCGTGATGCATATGGTAAATTGATGGGGGGGGGGGGAGAGTTCCTTCTCATTCCCGTATCTGCTGGTGAAAGACACACTGGACATGCCCATTAATACAAGCATTATACTTTTTAAATTTTAAAAACTTTCCAGGCTGTTATAAAAGAGATTGATGTCTTTAGGGGTTTTTTTTTTCCCCTTTGCGGTTCCTCTTGCCTTGCCGATGACTTGACGACTGCGATTACTTTATTGTCATCAACAGAGTGACAAAAAGCATAACGTGGTGTATGCTGTGAAGGGATGGAGAATAGGAATGGGGTCCAGGAGGTAATAATATATTTTTTTTTGGCCCTGCTATAGGTACTCGAGGTGATCTTGGGCACATCCCTTTCCCCGTGAGTAGGGACCTGGGCTTTAACACCTCTGTTGCCCATCCATACAGCTGGGCCAGCAGCGCTTGCCTGTCTTTGTGATCTCCGCAGGTGAAAATTACCCCAGAAGTGCTAAATATTAAATAACTGATAAAGAACTGCTTTCTAATTAACCCTGCAAACTTGCTTAAACAGACCATATGTATGTGCCCATATGGAAAATGCAGAAATAAGCATAATGAAGCTGATAAAAATGTGCATGGTACCTGGGTTGGGGAGACGGTCTGAAAGGGGGGGTGATACCCACAGCCTGTGCTGCTGTGGATGGTGTTGCTCACGGGCAGGTAAATGTCAGCCTGGACCAGAAACCTGTCCCAAAATGTACCAGGGTTGCTGCTAACCCATGAGAAGGAATAAAACCTGTTTGAATCATAGAATCACAGAATGGTTTGGGCTGGAAGGGACCTCTAAAGGCCATCTAGTCCAACCCCCCTGCAAGGAGCAGGGACATCTTCAACTAGATCAGGTCGCTCAGGGCCCCGTCCAACCTGACCTGGAATGTTTCCAGGGATGGGGCATCCACCCCCTCTCTGGGCAACCTGGGCCAGGGCTTCACCACCCTCAGCGTAAAACATTTCTTCCTTCTATATAGTCTGAATCTCCCCTCTTTTAGTTTAAAGCCATTCCCCCTTGTCCTGTCACAACAGGCCCTGCTAAAAAAAATCTGCCCCCATCTTTCTTAGAACCCCCCTTTAAGTACTGAAAATATTTGTATAACATATTGCATTTCTATAATGTGTTTGTATAATGTACTGCATCCCTCATGCGAAACACGTTAGGTCCTGTATGTAAAATCCCACCGAGCCCACACTCCCCATCCCTAGACCTCAATTCTCATGGCGGTTTCTGGGGACCTTTCCTGAACCCAGCTGTCTTTGAAGAGCTAAAGCCGAGTTCATTTGCATTGCAATTCAGCCTTTGACAGACAGTTGGAGCCAAGGCACTGTTAACCTAATTGTTTTGCTAACAGCACCAGGGTGTGAGACTCACCAAAGGCACTTCCAACAAAGGGGATAAAACGAGACTTGGGGGAAAAAAACCTTTTCCTGACATCATTACCGGGTACAAACAAACAGAGCTGATCCCTCTTCATACACTTTCGAGGCGAGGGTCAATAACAAACACACTTTGCTCTTTTGGGGGTATGTCTCTCTTTTTTAACAGCAGTGAAAAGCCATTCAGGGGAGGTAGGGGAGAACAAGCCAAGCTGAAGGCAGGGCAGAGGCAGCGCAGGCAGGCTCCTGGCACTCTCCCATCCTTTTGTGCACATTAGGAATAGCTAAGCTTGTGGCCCTGCTTCTATTTTTACGCATTATTTTCAGAGCAGAGCTCTCAAGCAATGTTCAAAGTCTGGGTTACGATGCCATTTTGGCTGTATCCGAGGGCTCCTTCCGCTCCAGCAGCTCACATCGCACACAGCAAGTTCAAGCTACGAGACCTCAGGTCTGCAAAGAAAACTCTTCTCCAGGCAACCTTGCTGTGTGCTGAGCAGCAGGTCACAGGGAGACATGAGGTCCTCATGCTCTCGCTCTTCTCACGCAGCACTGCAAGCTAAAAATCACCGTTTCGGTGCTGGTGCTCTTGGGTGCTACCAGCCACTCCAAGGTTGCATCTGTTGGAAAGAGATTCACTGCGAGTGGGTAGAATAAATGAGAAAAAAAGCCTGGAGAGATGGACCCTCACCTGTGCTTATCAGGCACGAGGCAAAACACTCCTTTCTCAAGCCCTGGTCCATCCAAATCAAGTGGTCCATCAGTAGCTACGGCAGGCACCGGCACTGGCTCGGGGGATTCATTCGGTCGTGGGCAACAAAACTCATCAAAGCACTCACACGTGCCTGACTTCACGCGTGTGCTTTGCTAGCTGAAATTTTGTTAGCTTTATGGTTCGACCGCACAAAGGTTGTATTGCTGAGGTTTTCCGTCTAGAGAGGGGTTAAACACAAGGCAGTCTCCTTACCTGGACTCCCTTATGCCAACATAAAGGAAATTGTATATTAAAAGATATATATTAAATCGGTATAATCTCTCCCTAATTTGCTGTTTTGAACATAAGATGCTGGTATAACGATGTCCATCAAAGAGGAATATACACGGTGCAGGGATCAGGCCGGACCCAGTGTGCTGCGGGGAAGGGAAGAACGAACGTGGGCCGGTGTCGGAGGGCAAGCGCTGCTGCAAAAGAGGCTCTGGTGTCCCACAGCGGCGGTGCAAGCCGAGGTGGGCAGGAGGAGCGGTGCCTGCTCTTCGTGGCATCGCCGGCAGTCCCTCACAGCCATACAGTGTCCGATAATCCGTGTCACACCTACATCTTTGCCCACGTCACACCGCTGTCCCCCAAATAACCCGTGACGGCAGTGCCGCGTCACCAGTGGGGCCGAGGTTCTGCCCAGCTCCTGCCGAATGTCGCCGGTGGGATTTATGACCGGGAGGCGAGAGGAAAGGGATTTAGGTCAGGCAGTCTGGGAGGGGATGACCCGGGAGCCGGGGATTGCAGCGCAGCAGAACGTGACACCGTTTGGGAGCCAGCGGCCAGACAGAGGAGACGTGGGTCTGTTGAAGGGGAGCTGTAAAGGGGGGGGGGATTGGGGGCAGGTGGAATATTCGGCTTTACAGATGAAGGAAAGCCTGCAAATCCCTTTTGCTACATATTATGCTGAGGAAGGGATCGGCTTCTTCCTCCGGCAGTCCAACCCAGAGATCCCAATGCCTTTGGGATCTGTGTGTACTCTGTGGAACTCCTTAGGATCTTGCAGAGCGGGAGGCTCAATATTAATATAAAATATACAACCTTAGTGCACCACCTTACGTGTAACTCTTCCTTCATTTCTATTGTACCTGTACTTCTGTGTTTCAGATATCCGAAATAGTGAATACCTGTTTTCAGACTTTTTTTTTGGTGTGTAAGCTCTCAAAAAGGGGTATTTTTTTCTATACGGAAACAGAAAGCATTGCAGCTTTGCTGGAACATTTTAAAGGTAAGCACATGTGGACAATATAGCTGGTATCCCCCTTTCAGCATTTTAGTTTCAGTGGCGTAAATCAAAATCCTCTTTATTTCAAGTAAGTACCTTTGCCAGATGCATGAACTGCAATGTTTTATTTGCAGTTACCTATAGTTACCTATACCTATAGTTACCTATGGCAAGCTCTGGACCAGATAATGGGGTATATGTAAAGAGCCGGGGCTGACATGGGACATAGGGGTGTCTGTTACCCTGCCATTCCTTCTCCTGAAACCTCTGGAGTCCAGAGTGGAGGTGGAGACAGCTACTTTCTGGTTTCAACCAGTGGTCCCGATTTGCCTGTAGACCTCAGGGTACATCCGACGTGGGGATCCGTTGCCTCCTGGATGCTGAATATATGGTATACACGACATTGCAACACCTATGCCCGGGGGGGGGGGTGTCTGGTGTTACCGCTTAAAAGCAGCATTTCAGTCCTAACGTGATCAAGCTAATCCCTGACTTCTGGCGGGAGGTATCGAGCTTTAGGGGGATTTATCAGATCCTGAAGTTGGGCTGCTCAGATGGCAGCCGCAATGCAGGGACGTGCCCTCCTTCAGCATCAGCTGCTTACCCAGAAAGAGGGGACTGCCAGCGGCCGCTGCAGATCAGTTTACCAGCGGGAGGAACCCACAATTCCTTCATTAAAATCAAACAAAACTACCAAAACCCTTTTTGGCAGAAGGAAACAGTTGTAAAGGGGATGGGAGAGTAGCAGGCAAAGCAAGAGGAAAATCACCAGCTTCTGTATTTCCTATTGCTAGCAGGTAGGGGTGTAATTTTGGAGTTCCTTCCTTTTTAATGGGATAGGTCGTAACCTTACCATCATTTATGTGTCTTTCTGTATTTATTGCGGTGGCCTGGCCAGATGCACTGTGGAGCTGATTTCTCTCCTTCGAACATTAGCCCTGTCCTCACGGGTGGTGAGATACCAGCCTGTGCTTTTCACGGGTTCTTTTCCAGGGACAATTCCCACTGATGCTAATGGCAATTTTGTCCAGTCAGAGACTGGGATCAGCCTCTTGGAAAAAGAAAATTCCCATGTTTATGATGGGTTGTTCGGGATCAGTGTTCCTCATACTGACCTGCAGCTTGATGTTAAAAAAAAATAGATTCAATGATCAGACGTCTGCGATGCAAGCCCTTTATAAAGCACTGACATTTTCAGTGTGGAGTATTGCAGTTACATTGTGCAACAGTCTGCTTTAAAGAACACGTTTTAGGTTTCTCGTCCTCCAATCCAGTACAAATTCTCATTTTAAATAACAAATTCTTGGATGCTTCTTTACATTCCATTCCTATGGGAGCATCATATCGCTATATGACAACATTTTGGGCTCTGTATGATATACCCCTATGATGTGCTTAAGAGGGAACCTAGAAGATGCATGCAAATAACTAAAAGATGCTCCAAAATCAGGACAATTGCAGACAAGTAACAGCTTTTATCTAGAAGTCTACAACAACTTAGTCACGAAATACCTGCATGGGGAAAAAAAGGGTTTGATAATGGTTTCTCGAGGCTCTCAAAGATACAGGACGAGCCAAAAGCTGGCTGTTCTGCTGGGAGAATACAAGTGAGAAACGAAGCATCATTTTTCACGGGTAACGATCCCGGCTGAGTAATTAACCACTGGTTGTGGTGGATGCTCTGTCAATAATAATTTTGGAGTGAGGTTTTGGTGGTATTCAGAAGATGAGCTCCAGCTGGTTTAAACCTGTACGGATGCAGGGAGTCTTTCTGGTCTGAGTTACTCAGGTGGGTAGTCTAGACAGTAGGAATAGCCCTTCGTACCTGATAATTTATGAATTAGTAGAGCCTGCGTATTAAAACAGAGGATTGAAAAGTCCTCATTTGTCTAAATGTAGGGTTGGGATTTTTAATAGCTTTTTACAAATAGTAATACCCAACAGAAGTGCTTTCATGACAGTCTTCCACATGGCTCAGTTCCAGGGAAAAACAACCTGCTGGGAATTGAGTTTTTTTTCTCTAAAATATCCAAGTGATGGAAATCGCTTGAGAACTGGAGAGTGGCACTGAAATGAAATTGGGACCCCGTCTGATAGTCACTGCCTCCAGGATGAGAAATTGCCTTTGAACCTGAAATAAGGGAGTTTCAGGTAAACAAGAAATATAGGATCAGACAGGATCTGACTACCCTGATTTCACAATCCAAATTGCATAAACTGAAGGGAAAAAAAAAAGTATAAATAGTAAAGTGCAATTTAAAGATTGGATTTTCAAAAGCACGTTACCCAAACCTGCACATTCATTTCATCTGGAGGGAAGAAGGCATGCCATCTGATAGCAATGATTAATCCAAAGGAGGCCCAGACTTGTTCTCCTCATTTAAGAGGAAAAATTACATATTCTCTGAGAGGGTAAAAGCAGCCATACTGGCTGAGATACCTGTGGGCTGCTGGATGGGTCTTCTAGGGACTGCAGAACATGGCCCACCATTTCCCAAATGTATTAATATTTGGTTTTTCAAAGACGTAAAAGTAACTTTGGATCTGAAATAGCCAAAGGATATTACAGCCCCCCCCCCCCCCTTTTTTTTCCTTCTTTTTTTTTTCATTTTATGTTTTTTGGGGGGGTTTGCTGGCATAATTTAATGACACAAAGTTGAACCACCCACCACCACCTATGGAACAGAGAAGAAAACCGATTTGAAGCAAAGAGGGAAAGTGCACTGTAATGGATCCTGTGCTAACTGTGCCTTCAAGTTCAAAGGCAAGACACAACTTTGAGAGTGAAGTGTATCAACTGCAATGAGCAAAATTAAAAGTGTTTTTGGGTTTTTTTTTTCATTTGATAGCCCCAGTGATGGTATTTAACTCTGACACCCCCCCCAAAGCCCTCCAACACTCACCCCCCCAAATCATAGAGACGCAGAAGAGCACTCTACAAAGAATTAAAGGACGAGTTTATAGCCGTTGTTCAAAACTGTAATTAACGCTGTATTTAAAGCAGAAGCGAGACGATTACCACCTCCTAAAGGCCTTAAGAAATCCAAGCGGCAGACCTCCTGCCAGACCGAGTGATATCACTGGCACCATAAACAGAGGTTTGCAAGAACCCTCCCATTCACAGCCCCAACAGCTATTGTCCTTACGTGCTAAGTATTATTATCATTATTATTACTATTATTTCTATTACTCCCTTTGTTTATGGTGATGTGCTAGGAAGTCTGCAGCTCGGGTTTCTCAAGACCATACTGACTCCTACCAGGAGCCAGCCTCACCTCCGGGTCGAGCTTTTGGGAGTTCAGAGCTCTCGGGGCTTCCCCACCAGCGCTCGGCCCCTTGCGGGGTCCTGCGTGGGGAGGTCGTTCTCTTGGACCGCAGCCTTAATTCCAACACGTTGATGGGGCCGGTTACATCGGCCTGATTACAGATTTCACCCATCTATACGGCAAGCAAACGCACAGCTGGCCGTCTGTCCTTGCAGACTCCAGCTTTTCATGTTCCGCTCCAATATGGAGGTATTTAAAAGACGAGTAGATGAGGCGCTTAGGGACATGGTTTAGTGGGCATGGTGGTGTTGGGTGGACGGTTGGACTCGATGATCTTAGAGGTCTTTTCCAACCTCAGTGATTCTATGATTCTATGATTCTAATAACTGAACCCATAAATTCAGTGCAAAATTGGAACGGAGAGAGAAAGAAGGGGACGGCAAGATCTCGGCTCCTCGGTTCAAGCTAGAACCATCATGCCATCTTGTCCTGGTACCTCTGGTGAGCCTTAAGGCGAGTCTGAGTGCGTCACCTTCCTCCGTCTCACGCTGGCGAGCGTGTCGGCTCAAAGGCCAGCAGGTAAGCTACACGGGCACCGATGTGAAGGTTCGTTTAGTTTGGACTAGTTAAACTATCTTGCAACACATTCATTGCAGAAAAATGTAGTAAATTAGATTAAGTAAAGCCACAGAGCCCTCTTAATTGCTTTGACTTACCGCGGACACAAGGCTACTCGGGGTCCCAGAAGCAAGGACGTGCTTTCTCTACAGCTGAACTATTTTAAGCGCTACCTCCCCGCGTACAAGATTTTGCTGACAACATTCCCCCCCCCCCCCCCCCCCCCCCCAAGGCTCTCGCACAGCACCAGTTGGGATGCAGCCCTGGGATAAAAGGTGCGAGCCGCGCCACGGCTTCAGAGCATCTCTCAGTTGCACAAACGTGAGGTATTTGGTTAAGATATAAGTAATAAAATTAGTTATTATTTATTTCACGTGGAATAAAATTGCCCCCCGGGGTGCTCGGCCCCAGGCAAGACACCCCCCGCCGGCCTCGGTGCTGCTTGAACCGCCCCACGGGGGTCCTCCCTCGGGTTGGGGAGCCCCGGGGAGCGGGAAGAGCCCCTCCCGCCGCCGCCTGCCCGGGCGGGGGCCCGGGGCTGCCCGCCGCCGCGGGCGCGGGGGGGGGGGGGATTCCCTGCCGCCTCCCGCCGCCCTTCGCCCTCAGCCGGCCCCGCCCGACGCCGCCGCTCCGCGTTGCCACAGCCCCGCGGCAGCCGTGACTCAGGCGGCGGCGGCGGCGGCTGCTGCTCCCGCCCCGGCCCCGGCCCCGCTGCGGGGACGGCGCAGGCCGGGGGAGGCTCCCCGGGGCTGGGTGGGCAGCGGCGGCGGCGGCGGCGGGAGCCCCGCGTCGTCGTCCCCCCCCCGGCGCCGTTGCTCGCCGGCGCGGCCCCGCTGAGGCGGGCGGGAGCGGCGGAGGCCTCGGCGCTGCGGGGGTGGGATCGTCCCGGGCTTTGGTAGGGAGCACTGGCTGCCCCGGCGCGGGGCAAGCGGGTAAACAGGAGAAAAAAAAACCCCAAACCAACAAAAAAACCACCGTTTCAGCTTGAACGTGCGTCGTTCTGTATCAAATAACGTAAGTTTTATAGAGCTGCTCATACATTTGTAGAGATTTTTCATACATTCTACCGAATTGCTGGTTTGATCCCTGCTCCGCGAGACCCTTTTTTTTTAAATAGGGCCGAACCCCTGCCTCAGTTTACCAGGCTGTGAGCTTGCTTGCTGACGGGTTCCTCGCCGAGTTATTTATTACTCCAAGGCTGATGAACTACTTGCAGCCCGGGGATGCACGGCTACTCCTCCAAGGCTCTCAAAAGGCAGGTGCTACAAAGCAGAACATACTTTTTATTTACAGTGAACATGTATTGTATGGCGTGCATCTATCTGAAAAGTAAAACGAGAAATAGCTAAGAGGGCGGAAATTGTATAACAAAGCTAATTTCTCTCTCCCTCCCCCCAAACAAAGAGAAGAAAGTCTGTCATTAGATGACATGGTTTTAAAGGAATGTTGCAACGTACAGAAACCCCATGCCATTATATGCACCCCTGAGGGCAGCGCGTATTTCTGTTCCAGCGTCTTCCAAGGCACTTCATCGCTGTTCTCTAGACGGGATAGGAAAAACTCAATTAACTCACCGACCGTTTGACATTGATTGAAATAATTAATGTCACTATTGGTACTTACCTGGCGGGGCCATTTATAAGGTGGTGTTCACCTTACCTAAATTTGGCCAGAAGAAAGTTAGATTTCCTGGTCTAATGTCATCTAGGATCTCTTCAGGGTCTCCGAGAGGAGACAAATCCCTCCAGAGGGCAATTCCTCTCCCTTCTCCTCGACACCCATCACAGTGTGGGTGAGGCACCCTCGGTGGGACCCCGCTTGCTGCCAGGAGATGCCCAGGGAGCTGCGTGGTCCAGGTGAGACACCAGGGTAAGGCACAGGCGAGTGATGCGCTGCAGCTCAGCGAGGTTTGCTTCGGGGACCGCTGCTTTGCACCCCAACAAACGCTTGCATCCCGGGAGGTCTGCAGCAGCGTGGGGGGAGATGGTGCCACTGCCCAGCTGGGAGCAGCTGTTTCATAGAATCACAGAATGGTTTGGGCTGGAAGGGACCTCTAAAGGCCATCTAGTCCAACCCCCCTGCTGTGGGCAGGGACATCTTCAACTAGATCAGGTTGCTCAGAGCCCCGTCCAACCTGACCTGGAATGTTTCCAGGGATGGGGCATCCACCCCCTCTCTGGGCAACCTGGGCCAGTGCTTCACCACCCTCAGCGTAAAAAAATTCTTCCTTCTGTCTAGTCTGAATCTCCCCTCTTTTAGTTTAAAGCCATTCCCCCTTGTCCTGTCGCTACAGACCCTGCTAAAAAGTCTGTCCCCATCTTTTTTATAAGCCCCCTTCAAGTACTGAAAGGCCGCAATAAGGTCTCCCTGGAGCCTTCTCTTCTCCAGGCTGGACAACCCCAACTCTCTCAGCCTGTCCTCATAGCAGAGGTGTTCCAGCCCCCTGATCATTTTTGTGGCCTTCTCTGGACCTGCTCCAACAGGTCCGTGTCTGTCTTGTACTGAGGACCCCAGAGCTGGACGCAGTGCTCCAGGTGGGGTCTCACCAGAGCGCAGTAGAGGGGCAGAATCCCCTCCCTCGACCTGCTGGCCGCAGTTTGGGCTGTACCTAGCCCGTATGCGTGGCCACAGGTCCTGCTGAGCAGCTGCAGGCAGTCGGAAAGCAGCCGTTTCCCTAAAAAAGCGATGGCATGGCCCCGTTTGATAGAAAGCAAACAATGATATGGCGTTTCGCCATGTAATCCTGCTGAGCTCCGAGGCGTTGAGCGCTGGAGAAGTAGGGATGTCCTCTTGCAAAAGCCCGTGTCCTATTGCCGTCTCCCTCTGCGTGGCTGCGAGTCCCAGGAATCCTAACTCCCGGCCTCCCTGCCAACTTATTTTCATGCAATGGCAGCGATATTGCAAAAGGTCTGCATTTTTCTTCCTTTCTGGTTCAAGAGTTTTATCGGTAGAAAGGCGGGGGGGGGGGGCTGTGAGTGTGTGGAGGTTGAAGGGATTGGGCTGCGGAGGGGAGGGGAAGAAGAACAAATGATAGAAATGCAACAACAGTCAATGCTCAAACCCCAGATGCTCTAAGTGCGTCCGTTCACTTGCCCATGGCAGGGACCTGTTCCCTTCTTCCTCCAGATTCGGGTGCCCTGGTTTCCTGCCCGGCAGCGGTTCTCTGTGCCCCGCTCTCGCTTGCATGTACGCCCGTTCTCTCTATACCACCGTCTCCATTATCTGTCTGGGAGATAAATCTTTCAGTCAAACTCTCCAGCTCAGCTGGGCACGGGAGCCATCGTGGTGTTACGCTGGCAGGCGTCGATGGGAGTCACCAGCCACTTGTCCAACCCGCAGACGATTACGGAGGCATTTGAAACCCTTTTTGCTTCACCATCGCTTCCCCTTCCCGATTCTTTCTTCCCTCTTCCCGCAGTTAATTGAGTTTTGCTCACTGAGAGCTGAACTTCCCAAACCAACCCATCCTTAATATTTAAATTACTGCATTACAGGTATCAAACGGCTCCGCATGGCACTGAGAAACGTCCACCTCTCCACCCGCAGCCCAGCCTGACATTGCAGGAGCAGAGATGAGGCCGAATACTGCGTCCCGGTGACGCGGAGGGAGGATTGAAGTGGGCAGAGCAAAGTAACTCACATCAGCCGGAACACCCAGGGCTTTGTGCTCAGTGCTACAGGGTCATTAATAAACACACATATATATAGGGTACAGAAGGATCATACAGCTGCATTATAACCCTCCATCGTGCTGCACGAACTCGTAACATATTACATGAAATAGTCCCCCAATAGCCTCCTTGGGAAATAAATAGTGTTGCATACTAGAATGAAAACATTCAATGAAAAGGTCATTTTTATGAATGAAGCTTTGGAAATAGAAAACTACTTTTCCATCTTGAGTATGGTGCACTGAAGAAAGCACACACGTGACTACAAAAGCCAAAATAAATTCCTTTGCTATGTACTTGATAACAGCGTAGGGTCACGTTTGCACTTATATATGTAACATATGTAAGTGAGGTGTCCCTTCTTTGTAATTCCCCAACATCTCTTCTTGAGCCAGCGTTTGTAAAGTGATATTTCTATATTTACTTAAGCGTCTATTTAAAGAGGAATCCCTCATAATTACTCACCACACAGATAGATGACACTGTTTGGCTGTGTTTATTTAGTTTCTATTAGTGATTGGCAAAAAGTCTACCATGGCTTCAAAGCAGATATAGATGAATGACCCGCTGATCGTAAAATAAAGCATGATGATCTTTTCTAGGCCTCGTGGGAAATGGCATGCAGAGGGGACACATATCACTATCTCCTCCTGTCCCTTTGTGATATAATATTAAATCCAGTCATTCTGGCAGGGGTGGCTCAAGAGAAGATGTCCATAAAGCAAGAGCAGTCTGTGGTATAGAAGAATGAGAGGAATTCAAGGGAAGCTGTTAGCTTCAAAACGTGAGTTCATTTGTCCCTGCAGGTAAGACATCTGTCTCCGAGTCCCCTGTCAGCTACGATGGACAAAATGCTAGCTGCCAGAATGTTAATCTCTTAATTGCTGGCTTGCTCTTACCTGCTGGTACATGGTTCATCCTCTGTGAACCCAACTGCGGGCCATCTTTTGCTCATCCAGAGCTTGTTCGTGGAGTGATGTGGTGTCATCATGTCTTTCCTTGCCCTCAGTAGCTCTGCTCGTGGAGCGCTTGCAGAGTGCCTCTTCGCCTGGTTTCTTCCCCTGCCTCATCTGCCCTTTTTCTGGCTTGGTTGTCGGTGCAAACACCGGTCAGGTGTGGCTCCAGGTGAATAGTTCTGAATTAATACTTTTTCGGCAGATTTAGCCCTCCGGGTGAGGATGGGTAGGGCAGGAGTTGGTCTTGTCTATGCTCAGAGGAGTCAGCGGCAGAATTGTACCATTGCAACCAGATACCCCTTGCTCAGGAAATACATCTCGTAGGGAATTTAAAACTCTTCCTCTTGGGTAGTTTAAACTGATCTCCCAAATGGCATGAGCTAGAAGAGCAGGAGGACCTACCTGCCTGTGTTGATAATCCAAGTTTACACTACTGCGAGGATATTTTTGCTGACACGCGTTAGCCCTGCCAATAAAACCTCAAGTTTTATCAACAGGCCGCTTGCTTTCTTTTCATTTCCAAGGTGTTGGTTCAAGGCCCTCTCTTGACTTGCTTGCTTGGATGCTAAGCCATTTATGGAGCAGGAACTGCTACCTCTTGAGAATGAAGAAATCCTCCAGGATTGTGAGGGTGCTAACACTGACGGATAATAAATAACACCAATTATGGTGGTCTTGTGAATTTTCAAAATATCACGGGTGAGAGGAAGATAACACAGAAGCAGAGGATTGAGTTACTTAGTTCTCGTGCCGTAGCCTCGTGCTCTGTGGAACGCCGGCCAAACCTAGTACGCACGGTGAAAGCAAGAGCCCAATGGGATTATTTCAAATGAGATGCCAAAATAACCTAAAAGTACTTTTAATATGCCTGGAAACAAAGCTCGTTCCCATGGGAAGTAGGGCATTCTCAATTACTACTGATATCAGGGAGAGCTTGAAAGTATTTACAATTTTTCTCGGGGGGGGGGGGGACAGACACAACGCCTTTAAAGATAGAGCTGTCCCTGCCTGGAAAGTTGGGTTTGGTCTGTGTTACACCACGGGGAGCTCGTGGTGGCATGGACCTCATTTTCCTGATGTTGACCTTGCTGGCAGATGGGTCAGCCATGGGTCAGCCATAAATGAAGCGAGCGACGAAGGTGGTAGATCCTAGGAAGAAGGAGGGGAGAGACATGTCTACAGCCCAGTTCCGGTCCCAGTGCTCACCGCATGCGTAGGACTTGGACTTGTAGTCTTTAAAAAGCAATAACCCATCAAAAATCTTTTCAGGTAACCGCTTGGTCGTACGTGGTTGTAGGACACGCACAACGAATGAACCTTTTCTGAGCTCTTCTGCGCTGGCGCACTGTGGGCGAGCTTGTCTCCTCTTCTGGACGAAGTGACCGCAGGAGTTTCGTGGCTCCAGACTCCCGGTCTAGACTGTAGGATTTTTCTTCTTTTAAATTGGGAAATAGGCTCCTGTATCATGCTGGCACCTTTGTTAATTTTACCCCAGGTTTATGGTTTCATTCCTCTGAAGTGTTGTGTGCTATTTCCAGATTTTTATAGACACACACACACATATATATATATATTTATATATATACTACTGCTGTCAATCATAATATCCGCTATTCTTTCACTGTACTCATTAACACAACACCTTGTAGACCCTGGCTTTGCTGAAGGCAACTCATCTCCAGTTTGAACTTCTTGACTTTAAACAGTTAGATGCTGGATGAATTTTGTCATTTATCCTCGCCTTTTGATAATGCTGCTGTCTGAGGGTTATCAGTTACAGTGATTTCATAATCCTTTTGGGTCTCTTTCATATCTTCAAAAGGCAGGAAATAATAGTTTTTTTACCTACTCAAGAGCCACTCGTCTGCAGGTAAAGAATTTAACAGCTTGTGGGAGTGCTACTTACTGCCAGCAATAATGTGACTGATCTTTCTTGGCACGGAAAAAAAATGCTTCTTAGAAGTCACATTGTGAAAGGCAAAAATTGAGGTATTTTCTTTCACGCGTCTACTAGGAGCACTTAATACAGGAAAACAAATACCTAGCATTGAAAGGGGGCCTGTCTGCATGGATTTCTGTGGCAGAATTTAATTGTTCAGGTTTTGGGGGCGGTTTTTGCTTTAAGATTCGGAATAGAAAAGGAACAGCTTGCTCGAGGATTTTCCAATTTAGATCTTTGTGGTAGAAAAAACCTGTTTAAAGTTAACTTGATTTTTTTTTTATTTTTTTTATTTTTTTTTTTAGGACGGGAGGATTTAAGAGCAAAACCCAAATTGCATAGATTGTTGTATGACACACTTATCCAGATGGTTAGGCTGGCTTATCTTTATTCCGGGATTTGTATGTACTGAGCCCCAGTACATGATTTTGGCATGTACCTCGCTATTTTTGCGTTCAGATTTACCTGACGAACTCTTCCTTGTGTAAGCACTGACGGCTATTTCTCTCGTGCCTCAGGAACTGTGTTGTTTTATCTCAAGGCCACGGTGCTGCCTCGCATGCAGCATTCCCAGCCCAGGCATGCAAAAAGAGGCAGAAGCACAGGGTCAGAAGTAGTTTAAGAGAACTGATAGCTGCATTTGACCTGATTTGCCTGAAATAACAGGTTGCTGTTGATCGGGTTGGTCCAAAAGAACGAACATAGCAACGTATCTGGCTCCACCTTGCCCGAGATGGTCGTGTCTTTGGGCATCAACAACAAAGTGTTTATTGGGGCGCTTCAGTGATGTTTCCAAGGTGTTTTCGATGATCTTGCTCGAATCTAGAATTACGTTAATGGCTAAATTCAGTCCACCCTGGGGGAAAAAAAAATTAACAAGAACAGTGTTATGAAGGGTAACTTTAGTAACGTTATTATTTCACACGCACTTGCAAACTATTCAGATGAAACCATAGCCATAATCTTCACTGAGCAGAAACATTACACAAGAATGCTTGAATAAGTTTCTCATCTGGCTTTTGGTCTCCCATTGTGGAAGGTTTTGGATTCTGGAGTTGGTTTTGTCTGGCAAATGACTACTTAACGTCCTGTCTTCCTACACAACAGAAAAACAAATAAATGCCTCCTGTAGGTCAGAAACCTTTTTACGGCTAAGGATGTCTACTTGCCAGACATGGATTATGGACTTTCTCTCAAGAGGAGATACACGGAGGTGGGAGCACACTGGGATGGAGGCTTTTATCCCTGGGCTGGCTTATGCAGAGCTTCCCGGCACACGTTCCGTGAAGGAAAAGGGCTCCTGAAGCCCCGCTGGCTGCGGGTAATCCTCTCCTGGAGCTGTGCGACAGACAAGCTGACTTCACGAGCTTCTTTCCAAGCCTCATTTTTCATTTAGTTTCCTAAGAGGAAATGAGACTCCCATTATTTTGGTCCGATGCTCTCATCGGCATGAAAATTACGATGTGAAAATATTTGCTAATGATTTTCTTCTAATTAAAGCCAATAAAAAAAGAAATTACTTTTTTTTTTTTTTCTTTTTGGGACAGGCAGTCTGGATTTGCTTCCACTTGCCGATGCGTCCCAACTACCGTCAATAGCTTTGGACGTGATGCCAGAAGAGAGCCTGTAACAGGCAAATTGCAGCAACCTACTTACTGGCACAGCTTTTTCTAACAGTTATCCACCACCGGTTGGTTTATACGTTGAGGCTCGGGGATTATCTGTGCATATAAATGTTTATTTTAGCAAGTATAGCTAGGTGATATTTTTAGTAGTAATAGTAGTTAGTAGTAGTTTCATGTGAAAGTCTGTAGTTCATCAGCCTTCGCTGCCACGTATCTTATCTAGGAAATGTAAGCGTCTGCCGGGGAATATTGCGTACAATGCTGCCTTCATTGCACAGCACTTAATCTACCCCCAATTTATTTATTTTAGCAAATAGAGGAAGCAAATAACCTCTGTGTGTCTCACTTCAAGTAACTGCATTAATGCTGTGCGATACAGTATCAGTCTGTTTAGGATGCTTTATATCCTTCTTAAAAACCAAACCAAACCAAACCAAAACACAAAAGCAAGCAAAAATCCACAGCCCCAGGCAATGCAATAACTGAGGCTATCTGGCCTGGCTTATCCAGGTACCAGGCATGGTGGAGGGCAGTAGAAAAGCTCTTCAGCAAGCAAAAAAATGCCAAAGCCCGTACTAAAAACATCTTCCCAGCCCCTACCACTGCTTGCTTTGTACGGTGAAGCTGGAGAGACGTTCCCCACTTAAGTGTTTATTTTTGCTGGTGTAATTAGCTGATATTTTACTAGTAATAGTGCTTAGTAATGGTTTCCTTTAAAAAAATTGTTTTAAGCTGTGCAGATCTTCTTGGCTTTGTGTGCGTACAATGCCTTGAACTGGTAGGACCCCGATGCACTAAGGCAGCGCTGCTAATTAATTCTTGGCTGCAGAGGTCCTGATAAGAGTAAACAAAGAGTGAAATTAGCTCAGGAGAAGACACAGGAATTCGCAGGCAAACCCACATCCTTCCATGATATCATTGGGAATCCACCCATACTCCACCCATACGTTCGTTCGACTGAGCCCTGGCTGAAGGCAAGAGAGCTGATTTTTGGGAGGGTGAGTTGTAGATCCTAGAGACTCAGCGTAATTTACAGCCTGTGAGGGTTTTATTCCCGTACGATCAGCTGGGATAGCAAGATCATTTACATTTACTCTCACATGGAGAAGCCAAAAGCCTGAGCCCCCACACCCGCACCGACTATCATCACACCACCCACCAAAGCCCCTTAAAGCCCTTGATCGCGTCAGATGGCTGCAAAGGCGGCCCAAAATGTTGGGTCCTGTGCTCTCGCAGAGGTTGCTCTATTGAAAAGCTCCATGCGTGCCTGGGGGAGGATTTTAACAGCAGGCAGGGAGGTGCTGTCAAACGCCTGCTGATAGTAATTCTGGGTTGGGCAGAGCAGAGGCAGCTGCCTGAAGGATGCTCGAAATGGGGCTGGCTGGAGATGCTCCCCCAAATCCAGCAGACCTGGTAGCGTGGGTAGTGCTTCCCCAGGAGCGCTGCTCCCAGGAAACCTCAGTGCTAAACTGCTGCCAAAAAATACGATTTTTTTTCCGAGGGAGGACTGCAGCGAGGAGATGTTGAGATCCTCACAGTGCTGGCATGTGTTGCCATGACATTGAAGTAATTGCTGTTACTCTCAGTCTTTCAGAATTAAGTGACCAATTTTGCCAACACTCATCTGCAGGAGGAAAGCAATTTTCTGTAATTCAGTAAATAGATACATTATACCTACGCTTTCACAACAGCAGCGAAGTAAGTATTTTTACCGTTCCTACTGTTTGCTAACACCTTGCAGTTTGCGTTAGCAAATCGCGGAACTGATGGTAGAAAATCACGAAATGCGATCTCAGAATTTTCCCCAAAGGACAGGAAGAAGCGAGCACGAGAATATGAAGGTGCAAGATGGTAATTTTACGTCTAGACTGGCTACCTTGAAAAACAAATCCAGTTCCCTCCGGATGGCTGCCTTCGCGTTTGAGTTGCAGCTCTTTGCCTTGGCAGACGCCATGGATGTTCGGGTTTACCGTTTCTTACAACGTTCTTGACCACACTCTTGACAGAGCAGCCTAAATACCAAATTGCAGGGCCCAGGCTCCACCTATCACGCTTTCTATCTCAGCAAGGGCTGTTACGTAAAAAGCCTGTTCTAGATAAGCCAAGGTAAAAAGCAATTAACTGAAAAACAGACTGGATCAGGAAAAACTATAAACTAATAAAGAGACTGAGCGAGCCCTGGCTTAGCGAGCGCAGGGAAACCTGATCTGGTTTAACGAGCATCCTGATGTGTGGCCCTCCGTCGTTCCTGGCAAGGAGCTGGGTGTGACCCATTTGGGTTTGGGTTTAGCCCCACGTGTCTTCGCGCCCAGCTCTTCTCTTCCTACGCCGCTTCCACCAGCTCTTCCCCTCTCTGCTCTCTCGCGAGGTGGGGTAGAGCTTAGCAAGAGGACTCACTGCAGCCCGCCCACGTCTCTCCTTCCTCCTGCAAAGCTCCCGTACTCCATCCCCCCTCCCCAGCCGCGGTGTCTCGTAGCGCACCTCGGCGGCAGAGCTGCCGTCACGACGGCCTTTTGATTTCCACGCGCCGTCCTCTTCGTCATGGGAAGCGGGCCACGGCATTCCTGTGGGAAACCCTGCCAGGTCCAAGGCGGTATCAGACGTTTTGAGACAGCTCCTGCCAGCTACCTTCCTAGGCAGCAAAGCGGATTATCAGTCTGCTGATGGAAGACTTCTGCCCAATTCCTCCAGTTTGGAAGGGGTCCCGTGCAGGATTCGGTGGGTTTTGTCCATCTCCTTCCTTAGGGAGCAGCTGACACATCGCCTCTCTTGGGTCCACTCTATCTTAAAAAAATCTCTGCGATAACAAAGGGTAAAAGGACTCCTCACCCAGGAACTTTGGCTTTTGCTATGTAACAAATAGCAGCAACACCTCAGATTTCTATAGCACTTTCTAATTTTTTTAAAATTTTTTTTTGGAGTTCAACATTCATTAAAGGGGAGAGGGGAATACATAGTTTTCCTCCCCATCTTGCAGATAGAGAAACTGAGGTTAAAGAGATTTGACTCGCAGCAAGACCACCCAGCCAGGCTGTGGGGGAGCTGGCAGATGAACAAAGCCCTCCTGATTTATTAGCAAGCATCCATCCTAGAAGATGTTGCTCTTTCTGCCAGCGAAGTGGATGGACCTTTAATAGCACAGTTAATTAGGGCTTTGTTTTATTTTTCTTTTAATCAGCTCATATTGCACCCCAAAGACTTTTCATATTTCTCCTTCTAGCACCAGTTAGAGGATATTGGAAAATCTCGTTGGCCTTTGACCGCTCCAGACGCCCGATGGACTCGGTGCCGTCCTTGCGGCGTTGCTCTGCCTCCGGCACTTTCCACTGCTGACGCATTGTGCAGCCTTCCCGTGTGAAACAGCGAGTCATTTTGCTGAGGCATGTTTTAAAAAAAAAAAAAAGGTTTGGATGTGACCGAATGAGCATCTTGAATGTTTCCTTGAAACCTTTTCACCTCCGAGGCATCAGAATGACTTTGGAAAGCAACCAGAGCAAACAATCCCCATTCTCTCAAAGAAATGGCAGTCCTGGCTCTCTGCTGGGCGGCATCAGCCCGTCGTGCCTCCACCCTGTTTCTGGACATAAGCCCTTACCCACTTGCCAAATCCTGAACTAGATTATTATTTCCATTGCTGCACCTCCAAGGTTCGCTCATTTTCCCTGAAACATGTCCTAGGTGCGCAAGACTCCTGAATGTCTTTTGATGATGGCGGGCGCTCTGCGAAGCACGGCTGGGAACTGCACCCGTTGCAACTCAATGAGAAAATCCCAACGAAGCAACAGCCACCATTATTTGTGACATACGGACCTTTGCACAAGCCATACCCATGCGCTCAGAGCCCCCTTCCTGAGAGAAAAGCTGGATGGCTTCTCAGCATCTCGGGAAACCCCAACGTGAGCAGGGTCACTGCTCTGCCGGACCACAAATAAGGAGAAAATGGGGACTGGTGCCCTGAGGGCGAGGACATCTCAGCCGTTCAGAGTGACTTGACCGGTACACCAGTCTCCTTTACCAGATGATAAACTGTAAAGGCGTTTTTCAACATACATTACAATATAAGGGTTCAGTGCACAAGAACGGCAGATGGAGTACTAAAATGGACCCTGTAGTTAGACACCAAAATATTATATACAACTTCTTCTTTTCTAAGAATGGCTGACAAATAAGATCAGGTCAACCAACATGTATTACTAAAACCTGCGCAGCCTTTTCCAAGTGTAGCAGTTGTGACTTCAGAGCAAGAGTAGCAATCTTGATATTTGGTTCATACTGGATAACCCAAAAGACGATGGGTTACAGTTGTCAGCACTGATTTGCACTAAACACCCTATGAATTAGCTTCTGGGTCAGCTCAGCCTGCAAAGAAGCAGATATATGTGACTATATGCAATTGGAGAAACAACCCTGTGTTAAAAACACTGAGCCCAGTTCCTTGGGGTAACATTTTGGGTACCCACAAATACCAACCTGATCTCTCCCCAGTCTGCCTTTGGCATCGGACCCTTACCTCGGGGGCAGATAGGGTGCCAGCCCTGTGTGATGCCGGGGATCCCCATCTCTTGCTGTTCAAGGACAGGTTTACAAAAACTTTTGCAGGCCGAGGCACTTTTGGTGTCCCCGGAGTTCAAGCAGCCGTGAACTCTCGCTGCCCCCGCTCTTCGCCGACACGGACCTGCTGCGCAACGATGCATCAGGGGTGTCGGGTGTAGCTCTGCACGAGTTGTCATGCACACGAGGAAGGCCAGCATCATTCTGACTTGCTCTGAAAATACTTGCCGTGAAACATAGAGGGCTGCTGCAACCAAGATGCGTCAAAATGCAGCAAGAAAGTCCTCCTTTTCCCAATACAAAGAGTATTTTAAAGAAAAAGTGCAAGCCCCCACCCCCAGTATATGATTATATGGAAGTATTTGTGTATGTGAATAAGGTACCCAGGCAGACAGTTACGGAATACAGTTAGGCTGTGCCAGAAATGAGTCCAGGAAAGGTGAATGTACGATTCACTCTCTTCTGCTTCATACGTCGGCTAATTGGTCTTGCAAACGGTGTTTTTATTGATTTGGCACCAGCCTTTTCTTTAATGGGTTTCTGAAAAGTTTTGATCTCAACCGTTTGTGTTTCGAGTTAATCACTGATGCTTGCAGAGCCCGAGTCCTCGTTGATGCAAGTGGTCTCTACTCGAGCGAGCAGCTCTGCGGACTTCAGAAAGTCCTCGCCCGGGCCAAGGTTTGCAGCACACGGCCATTATGTTGCATTTGATACATTAGTATGTGTTTGTAAGTATGAACAAGCTAAACATCAATATCTAATTCTTTTTTTTTTTTTTTTTTTTGGAAAAGAAGTCTCCACCTATCCTACGAAGTGCATCTAATCTAAATAGCACCAGTTTACAGGAACGCCCAGTGCATTACTTCCATGGCTGCTGGGAAACTCGGGGGGGGGCGGCTGTTGGAGTCCTTTTATCGGGAAGGTTTCAAGATAATAGGGCAGTGTCTGGTGTAAGGCCTCGAAGCTGATATCCATGGTTGTTTGTGAAGTAAAAAAATTGCTTTGCACAGTGAAAAAATCCCTTATCCTTTCCTAACATCACAGCATTTGCTGTCCAGGTTTAAAACAGAAATGGGAAACACTTTTTAAATTGAATGCCAGGGAATAAGGCACATGGTAGGGCTTGTTTTTAAGAGGAAGTTGACTGGCACAGCCTGTATAGTAATTTTTATTATTATGGCATAACTCCTCCATCTAGCACGCTCTTCCAGCATGTGAGTGGTTTTATTGTGCTTCCAAAGAAGACAAGAACGTCCATATTGTCCGCATGTGGCTGGTCGTGGTTAAGCAGTGAAGACGCAGACCCCTTTACCCATGAGAAGTCAAACCACTGACCCCAGTCCACGTACCACATACGTCACTTGGCTTTCAGAAATGTCAGTACACACCTCTGCCGTCGGCTTGTGTCATTTCAGCCTATAGCAAAATCAATTTTCAAAGAGCCTGTCAACATGTTCTTGTTTTTTCCTCAACCAGTTGGATTTGCAAAGGTAAGTAATACCAGTACTTAAAGAATAATTTAACTCTGGTAAACCCATAACTGGAACAGCAAACTCTTCCTCCTGGCTGTCTGCAGAACCCACCTTTCACCTTCCCCTCCCTCAGTCAGTCTCCACCAAATGAAGGTCTCGTGCCCCAGAAAGCCCAGGTTACACCGGAGCTTGGACCTAACAGAACTTACAGACGTGCAAACCACATCAAATATATTTGTAAATCTGGCCCAGGTCTGTATCGAGGTGCTGTATTTCAGGCCTGTAGGATGAACTCACCTTCCCATGCAGACCAAGGGTAAAATTAGCTAAACAGGGACAGGCAATATTCGGAAAACCAGTGATCTGAAAGTGCTGTCTGCTCATTGCTTTCATTTATTGTCCTATTGTGTCACTTAAAGCGCTCGCCTGTGATAGCTTGCCCTTTCTTGTCCCACCTGCTCTGCCTTGGTTTAGTTGGTAGCAATGAATAGTCGTCGTTGTCCTCTGCTTGGCCCAGGCTGTAGAAGAACGTTTCTTACTGGCAGCCGGGAAAGCTCAGAGCTCACCTTTGCTGGTGGTGGTGGGGATCTTGCAAGAGCTGGGGTGCTGCCAGTGCCCAACTGCAACCATCTCTGCTCCAGAAGTGTCCTCGTGCAAACCTCCCTTTGCCGGTGGTTGAAATGGTTTGCGGGAAGGGTGATCAGGGCGAGGGACCCAGCAGTAACACCGGGTGTTGGGGAACTGCCTTGCTGAACTGACCAAAGGTGCCAGGGTTGGGGTCAAACTTGCAAGGAGGAGCTGTACGAGGACCGACGCAGCCACCGAGCGAACAGCGGCGGTGTTTTACCGTGTCTCTAACCTACAGCTCTTTGCTTCCACCCCGTTGCTGGAGGGCACGGAGCTTGGTGTGGGATGGCTGATGAAGGCAGGCTGAGCCTGGGCTCCTGGACATCACACTAGGATGTGTGCGCTCCTCCCCTTCCTCAGGGCACCGTCTCCTGGCATGAACTTTTAAGGAGACATATTGCTAATGCCACCTGATAATACACGTTGGGAATGGCGATCGTGTTGTAGACCACCTCTGGATATCCTGGTGAGCCACAGACCAGAAGCTTAGTTACATTGAATTAGCACTTATTCGTCAACGTCTCAGGTCCCCTGTTGGCCTCAAACCCTGCCATGGGCAGCAAGACCCGCAGCACCCCATGAAGAGCCTGGTTGCCCTTAGATCTTTGTACAGTCAAAGGAGGGACTCGGCCAGGGTGACAGGAGCCACAGCAGGCAGCATCCTCCCGGTACTGCTGGGGACCTGGCATTGAAACAACTGGAGGAGAGCAGATCCGACGTACGAGGGGAGCAGCGATGGAAGGATGCTGACGATGCAGCCTGCTCGATACCCCGGCAAAATACAAACACCCCGTCACCTGCTAAGAACCTCTCGCAGAGGAACAGCTCCTCTGACGTTGAGGCACACTTGCGGACCTTTCAAAGACAGGATCGCTCGACCCCTGCAATTACCCTTGTTTCTCTATAAGAGCACATGGACAGGTGAACGGGGCCAGACAAGTCCCTCCCCTGGGAGGCTTCGGGTTTGAAGGCAACATGAGTGCAACAGCCCCGGTCCCTGACCAACTGGTTTGAATAAGTTACGGGCTAAAAATCTGGAACATTTGTTCTTGTGCATATTAACGGTGATCCCTGGGTGCTGATGTTTATCTAACCAGGCCATTTAAATAATTGGAAGGCATATGCATGAGTTCAAAGCCGTCGGCTAAGCTGCGTCGCCTTCTTCTGTCGTTAGTTGTGTGCATGTCAAGCGAGGCAACATCCGTCAGGTCTTCAGCCTGCTTTGTGTTTGGGCAGCTTCAAAGACCTCTGCGAATGGATGCAAGGTGCTGCGCTCAGAAAGGCCCCTGCCCCACAGAAATGAGCAGGAAAGAATTGGATAAAGCTGGTTTTCTTTACCCTGTTTTTTTTTAGAAAAACCAGAATTGCCGTTTCCTTAACAGGCACCGATGGGCCACATGCAAATCCTGCCTTCCCTTTTTTACTCCCTGCAGCCATGTGGCTGTCGCAACGGTACTGATAATTTAAACATCTCACACTTCAGGCAGGTCCCTGATGGCAAAAAAAAAAAGGAAAAAAAGAAAAAATTAAAGTAGTTCAGACAGAGTCTCCCTCGCTCGCTCCTTAGATGCCGGTTTTACAAAGGACATTTGTTTATAAGGCTCAGCTGGATTTTTCTTAAGAAGTTCCCTAAGCATTTCAGTTGCCATCTGTGCACCTTTGTTGTTCAAGTGCATTAGCAGAACTTCCCCAGTTCAATCTAAATGGATAACTTTATCCAGTCTCCACTTAATATCACCATAGAGCAGCTGCTTGTGGAGTTGTTTAATATCCATTAGAGCGCTTTGGTTAAAATCCAAGCTTGCATCCATATGAAAGCATGACACAAGCAAGATGCTCTGCCTCGGCAGGGCTTTCCAGGCCAAGGGTGTCTGAGGCCGTTCGGAGCTGGATATTTAATATTTGCTTGAAAAGCGGGCTGGCTATGGGTCTCCCTGGAGACCTCGCGTTGCCTAAGGAGGCGATCCTCTTTCCTTGGTGCGTTTTTTGCACCCTCAGATTACTTTTTCCATCTGAAATTCATTTTGTGAGGTGCTGAGATCGCTGTGGTGGGGTACTCGGTGCCGAAGCGGGGAAGGAGAGCTGGTGTTTATTCAAGGAAATACGCTCCTATGAAAGCCTTTCTCTTAATCATCTCAAGTGCTTCTGAAGGGATATATGTTACACCTTGTTTTGACTGCAGGCAATGAAATGCGGATGGTTAGGCTCTCTTTAAATTATGTCTGATAGAGAAATGGAATCTAGATTATTTTTAAATCTCCTTATTTTGTTTCTACATCTTCCCATACATCTCTCTCAGCTGACAGCTGGGGTGAAATGCCTGTCAGAGAAGTTCCTCCCCAAAATTTATTACAGGGAAGAGAAATTATTTTCTGGGATAACATTTATGTATTAGAGAAAAGAAGAACTACTTTTCCCATTCATTCCTTGATAATTTTTCATCAAACAAATAAACCAGACATGAAGTATCGAGCTTCCTCGGTATTACTGTCTCAGTCCTCTCTCCAAGTGTAATACTGTTGGGATTACAGCCAGAAATCACTCTTTCGCGTGACCCACTGCTTTAGGAGAACAATTACTCCCTGTAACACAGCTGGGTTTTTCTTTGTGCTCTGGCCCTACCAAAGGCAACAGCAGTTTTATCGTTGATCTCGAAGGATTCAAGCTTCCAGCTCCTATATTTCCATCTACATTAGGTTTTGGCTGGGCTGTTCCTAACAGACCTTAAATTTAAAGGAACTTACTTGATTTCAGCCACCAACTACTGTTGTCCCGCCTTGAGAAAGTCCGTCCTTACTGAGCTACGTGTCCCATGAGGAAAGGGCAAGAAAGCAGCTCACGGCTGGAGGATGCTGTCATCCAGCCAAAGCAGCGAGTGACCCAAATTTCCCGTGTCCACGTCCCCTGTGGCCACCAGGAGTGATGAAGGTGGAGCAACCGTCAGGGACCAGCCCCTCTTCTCAGGATGGCGTGGTTGGGATGCAATGTGATATAATCCTATATAACGTATAGGGCCAAAAGTTGCACGTTTTGGCTGGGATTAATGTCTCCTAATTTTAGCTGTCTAAAAATTAATCCCCAGACTCAAGTGATTGCCCACACCTTAATTACCAGTCGGGACAAGGCCAGCGCAGCCTTGGACATCCGGATCCAGGACCACGACCTCCGCCGGCGAGGGAAGAGCCGCACAACATCCCCAGGTGGTGGGAGCCAGACAGTCTCGCACCTTGCAGAAGCTGTGATTCCTGCTGTGAAACTCGCCCCCACGCGCTCGGCTTGCTGAGAGACGGGAGAGCTGCTCGTGAAAACATGACGGTAACCCGCAGCTTATTTTCTCCGAGTTTCTGAATAACCCGGGAGGCAGAAAAGCACGGGGACGTGGCCATTATACGGGGGCCTCTTCTCCTCTCGTTAACATGCACTTCGTTACACCCCCCCTTGGCACGCATGTCACCACATCCCTCTCTACATCCCTGCACCTACTTGGGATGCAGAGAGCCTCGAGACAGCCTCGGCACGTGCTGCCGGAGGTAGCGCTGGTGCAGAGGTGGGGCTGTGCTTTCCCGCCTCCCCCGCCCCATTTGCAGTGACCAGGCAATATTAAGACATTGCGGTGGGTTAACGGGATCAAATCAGAAAAGTTTGGTCCATGCTGTAAAACATCAGCATCCCTCCTGCCACCCTGCCTGGGAGGAAGCTCCCTGCCTTGGCACAGCCATCAGCACAGCATGTTTGTCCTCAATTCACCGAGCAGCTCCTCCGTGCACCCGAGACCTTCTACCCTGATTGAGGCACTCGGTGTTTGCCACCACTGAGTTCATCTGCATTGCTGTTATTCATAGAATCGCAGAATGGTTTGGGTTGGAAGGGACCTCTAAAGGCCATCTAGTCCAACCCCCCTGCAACGAGCAGGGACATCTTCAACTAGATCAGGTCGCTCAGAGCCCCGTCCAACCTGACCTGGAATGTTTCCAGGGATGGGGCATCCACCACCTCTCTGGGCAACCTGGGCCAGTGTTTCACCACCCTCAGCGTAAAACATTTCTTCCTTCTATCTAGTCTGAATCTACCCCCTTTAGTTTAAAGCCATTCCCCCTTGTCCTGTCGCAACAGGCCCTGCTAAAAAGTCTGTCCCCATCTTTCTTATAAGCCCCCTTCAAGTACTGAAAGGCCGCAATAAGGTCTCCCCGAAGCCTTCTCTTCTCCAGGCTGGACAACCCCAACTCTCTCAGCCTGTCCTCATAGCAGAGGTGCTCCAGCCCTCTGATCATTTTTGTGGCCTCCTCTGGACCCGCTCCAACAGGTCCATGTCTCTCCCGTGCTGAGTTACTGCCCGTGTCAACTCTGCCACTTGCCATAATTAACCGGGACCCGACGCTGCGATGGCTGTGAAGGTCCATCATCACTCTAACCCCGGCGCAGCACGGCAGCCTGATGGAAAGGACCTTCCCCCGCCGCCTCCTCTAAGGTTTTGTTGATTTTTTTTTTTTTCCCCACAACTGACTTCCTGAGCGCATTACCCACATTAAGAGACTTCCCCCCCGAAACTGCACGCATTACGGCGCCCGGCCCTGCGTCACAGCGCCCCATGAGAAAGAGCAGGAGCCCGGCGCAAGTGGGAAGCCATCCATATGCTCCCGCAGGCTGGGCTCCAAGCATTAATGTTATCAAATTACGGCTAACGGGAGCAGATTAATGCACAGCGTGCCCTGCGCCGCTGGAGGAATTACCGCGCCGATCAATGCGGCACAGAGCGTGCGGCCGCAGCCAGCCCCGGCTCCCCGGAATGCCATGAGCTGGGGCTGTCTGGGGAGAAAAACATGGATGCAGCTATGGGATCAGTTGGTACGATCTGAGGGGTGCGACAGAAAAATAATGAATATGGAGTGGGGTGTCTTCTGGATGCAGGGAATGGGGCCATCCCCCCCTACATGGGCAAAATATAATGGAAAAAAAATATGCTTAAAAAATATTTGCTGTCCCAGTGGTGCCTTTTCAGCACGGATTTAGCATAACGCTTGCCAACGCCTTTCATGAAGGGTGAAACACAGGAAAACGAAGCAGCTCAGCTCAGGTACCCCCCCGGCTGCTGATGGAGGACCCCATCCGTCCTCTTTCTGCTGGGGCACCGGAGGCTGGACCTCGCACGGCAGCAGCTCCTGCAGGCAGCGATTGAGCAACAGGCAGAAATTTGAGCTTCGCAATGAGAAATTCTGGGGCGACTCAAAAATGGGGCTGCCCAGAAAAATAACGTCCCCAGCTAGCCAGGCACCATCGCGGTTGGCTTTCCCTACGCCCGAGCATGAGATTTGATTGTTCAAATATAATGAGAGGACGTTCGCTTTGCTTGCGGTGAGCATTTGTCAGGCTTAAGGGCATTGCTCAAGGGAAGCGTTGACAACAAAAAATAAGATTATTCAGCATTTCTGTGGCATTTTACATTTTCAAGATGCCTTTTAGGCACTAACCAGACATTAAACATGAGCTAATCTTTTGTTACAGCTCCTCTGCAGCCGTTAGATGGGATTGAGAGTCAACTTGGGTGGATATTGCAAAAACAGAAAAAAAAAAGAATCAATTAAAAATATTCAAGTGCTTTTAACGAACGTAAAAGGGCCCGTACCACGGTCTGTGTGTTATGAACAATAATGAGCCCGCGCACACTTCACGTCGGGCTTGTAAGAATATCCTGGGCAACGCTGAGTCAATGCAATTCGAAACTAGTCAGAGCAGTGGCAAAATCAGGAACGTGAAGAGCCCGACGACCAAACCCAAATGCCTGCACCTCATCTGAGCATCGTGTCGCCCCACGTGGACTTTGGGACATGTCCTTGATGAAGGACGGACTGTGACCGCTGCTGTCACCCAGCGTTGGGTCCCAGCAGAGGGGACAGTGGTCCAGCGTCTCGGTGGAGATGGGTGAGTCTCCTGGGTGGTCTGGGATAAATCCCCGAAATCTTGGTTGGCCATCTGCAAAGTGAGGCTGAAAGCACTTCCACAACACGCAGGGATGCTGGAAAACGCTCATACTCAATGATAAGGATTACAAACAGACCCTAGCTAATGAGTGATGAGGTTAATTGTCACCGCTTCGGCTGAAGATTATTTTTTGGTGTCCTTCGTGGATTCTTGCGTAAATGGCATTAGGTAGCTGAGGGGTCAGCAGCGCCCGTGGGTGATCCCGCAGGGAACGGCTGCAGGGTGGCCACTCTACAAGGGTGGCTTTCCCATGAGATGGGTTTTGTGCATGGGAATTGTCCGGTTTCAACGTCTCCCTGGACCACGTGCCAGCCTGGATGCGCTCCAAGCATCCCCAATAGGGAGGGGGAGGTTGTCCCCTCCCAGCAGCCCTGGGAAGGTTCTCAGCAGCTTTGGGAAGCCGCCGTTTCCTTCGATGACTAATGGTTCAAGGAACCTCGCTTTTGGGTTCAGTGTTTTCAAAACAGAAGAAGTCAAAGACCATTAGTAACTTCCCCAAGCCAGCAAAAGAAAGCCAGCACGACTCTGCATTGCCACACAGCTGACCACAGAAGGGCTTTATAAGGCAGGAGCTGGCGTCGCAGAGGGTGAAGCAACTCGCCCGGCGCGACACGGGACGTCGGTGGCGATGCTGGGAGCTGACTCAGGAGATCTGGGTACGGAGTCTGGTCCCTTAACCGCAGTCCTCTCTTTCCTCTGACCCTTCCCTCAGCTTGCCTGCGAGGGCTGCTCCGGGCAGATGCTCTGGGAAGAAGAGTAGACCTTCACCACAGAAATGATGTGAAGGGGGGTCGGCACTGACCCCAAGGAGAGCACGCACAGTAAGAGTGCACGGGACGGGGCTCCTCAGCACCACGGGGCTGCCCGGTGTCCTCGGACCCACAGCAGACCTTGCTCAGGGGTTAGAGCATCACTTCCAAGCAGGGTACGGTAACCGGCCCGGTTCCCCATCTGCAGTTACGTGCACCCCAGCACACACCACTGGAAGATGCTGGTCCCCCCGGTGCCGGCGATGAAGTGGATGGAGGGGAGCGGGAGAGCTGTGTACTCGATAATTCCCAGCCAGAAGACTGCCAAGAGGAAATGCACTTCCCGTAAAGTAGGCGCTGTAACCGACTTGTTTGCTGAAATGGCTTGAGTGGTAATTATGCTCCCTTAATATTGACATATTTAAATAGTTTCCAAGCATAATAAGAGTCCTGCCCTGCTTCCCCCCCTTTTCCAAATTTCTGTGGCGAGCTTTCACTTTGAACAACGGATTATCTGGAGGGGTGTGACTTGCCCACGTCTTGTTTATCGTACAACACATCCAGATGTTTCGCTCTTGTGCGCGGTTTATTCGGATGTGCTGAGTGTTTGACGGTGCGCTGCCCCGTAAAGGAGCTACAGGCGTCCGTCATGCCGAAAAAATATATATATCTATCATCTCCGTTGTGCTGCTTCATGTGGGAGTCTGCTGGTCACGACCCCCAGCTCATGCCTTGATCCCGACGGGGTAATGCACAGCGGCGTCAGCATCAGTCCCACAACATTTGTCTTTCATTCGTTATTTGTCAGAAGTCCGGAGACACTCTGTCCCGAGCACGGCAGCCAAAAAAGACCATTCCCTTCTTACGTTGTTTCGTGCGTGGGCCACTCTCATGAATGCTGCAAAAGGAGGGTTGTTTTGGTTCCCCCCCCCCCCGAAAAAACATCTCACGCTAAACACGTGGTAGGAATCTGGGTTACTTAATGCCCTGAGCGGCCCCCCCGCTTTCCTCCCTCTGCGGGATGTCCCGTGCGTGACTTCATCTTGGTGGATGCAGACCCCCAAATTCGGTACCTTTTCCCTCCAAAATAAATTCCCTTTTCTCCTATGCAGTTGTTGGTCCCCGTATCCCTCTGAGCATCCAACCAGAGAAACATCCAGGCACGGCTTACACAGACTCCTGTTCTTCCCAGTCCCAGGCAGCCTCTGGGAGGACGGGTCTTTGCAACCATCTCCTTGGGTTTTCCTCTCCACCCCAAGGTGGGGTTTTTCTATTGCAAGTGCTGTCTGACCCCAGAGGTATCCCCTCTTTGACTTCGTGACCAGGGTTGCGGCACCCGCGCACTGCGGGCTGGATGCCCCCTGGGGCAGCTCTCCGAGGGACAGCGGTGGTGGTAAGGGACCCGTGACCCTTCCCGCCGGGCAGGACAGAGACAGGCACCTTGTAGAGCATCTCCCCTTCTCCGAGAGGCTGCAGTTGCGCAGCCGTCAGTCCTTACCTCGATCCAAGGGCACGTTGCACTTGAGCCGAGCATCACGGTGGCCAATTTGCTACGTTGCCTTGGGGCTAAAGGAAAGAAGAGTTTCTCACCCTTGTTTGGTGAAAAGCCAAAACAGGAAAAACTCTCACGCAGGCCACAAACCACCACGGCGAAGCTGGGCTGGAAAATGAGTGATTTCCCTGGGAATCTCTGTAAAGGATGAAGGAGAGACTGCTCTTCCTCCCAGGGCTCTGGTTGGGCTGCAGTTGCTTGCACAAAAGGGTGTGTGTGCCTATTTTAATCTACATCGGAGGGATGAGAAAGCAAAAAGAAAGCCAGCAAAACGCCAGGGAGGTACCAGCAAGGGAGCTGGGGAGACGCAACATGAAGCGAAGGAGCGGGGAGGCACGCGGGGTGTGCAGGAGTGGCTCCAGGCAGGCTCGGGCTTGGGCTCAAGGCTGTTGCAGCCTACTTGGTCCTGCTGTGTTCGGGGAAACGGGACTTTACGTACTTTCCCGATTAATACACAGAATTGCATCAAAGAAATACCTGGCTGTCATCATCAGCGTATCCTCCCAGTGAAAACGATCTTGGCAAGACCTTGAGTGGGCCCAGCGTCTCAGGCCAAGAGCCAACAATATGTTCGGTACAAGTTTCTTCACCTCCCCGTCTTTCATCATCTCCCACACTCACCCCACCAACTTGCCATCCCAAAGGTTACTGTCAAGGTAGGAGAAAGCTAGTAAGCGAAGGCACTCTTAAAACTTGAAAGGGCAGCGCCGCAAAGGCATCATTAAAAATTCTAACCCCTATTCACCTGTCCTAAGCCTAACCCCTCTGCATCTAGCCTTCTCCTGGGAGTCCAGGGTGCCAAATCCTCTTCTGAGTCTCTTAAATCATAGAATCATAGAATCATAGAATCATTGAGGTTGGAAAAGACCTCTAAGATCATCGAGTCCAACCGTCAACCCAACACCACCATGCCCACTAAACCATGTCCCTAAGCGCCTCATCTACACGTCTTTTAAATACCTCCAGGGATGGGGACTCCACCACTTCCCTGGGCAGCCTGTTCCAATGTTTCACCACTCTTTCAGTAAAGAAATTTTTCCTTACATCCAATCTAAACCTCCCCTGCCACAACTTGAGGCCATAAATCAAGAGGATTCACTGGGCAACTTCTGGTCCTTATGGTCCATGATGGTGGATGGAGGCACTGCTAGGACTGCCTGGCCACGTTTCTCAACTTCATGAGTCCCCAGACTGTGGAGAGCTGAAGAAAAAGCCCTGCGTCCACCAGCCATTGCCAGCAGATCTCTGCAGGCCATGATTTGGGACGTTTCAGAGAAGCTCTCCACCCTACTCTACCTTTTCTTGGGGATAAGGTAGGGTAAGGGTCTGCCATGGCACGAACAGCTGCTGCCTTTGCTGATAGCTGCTGCTGGTGCACACTAGAGAAGTGACAAGGGCTTCCCAGGACCAGGTCCTAAATTGTTTTGACCTGAAGATGACTGTCAGCCCTCAAAGCTTACCAGAGCCACTCGTGATACTGAAATACATCCGTTCAAACAGGGTTTTTGCTCTCCGTTGGCTGCAGAGCAGCCCAAGGCCATGGGGCAAGACATGGGATTTCAGGTCTAGGTTGGAGGGAAGGCTTTGGGACTCAGTGCCGAGGGCTGGGGGATAAGCTGCCCTGCCGGCCCCAGCGCGAGGAGCGGGGAAGGAGGGGATTTCTTCCTTGCTCTTAATTTCAGCAGGAGCAGAGGGTTATACAACAGCAAGGCAGATGGAAATGTCACAACAGCGAGCTTGGCAGCTGCACAAACACAACTAATCTGCCCTCGTTTAATGCTCGCAGCCGCAACATAAACATACGCGCCGCACAAGGTAATAGATGAGGTAAATCCATCATCGGCAGCCTCATTACACGGGGCGTGCTGCCTCGCCGCCCGCGGCTCCCGCTCCCCGGCACCCTCCTGCCGCCCTCCCGAAGCGGCAGCGTGGTGGCCAGCTTGGCTGGGATGGCTGAAACCAGCCTGGGAAAAGCCTGGCATCCCCTAAAAGTCCTGCCCCAAATGCAGCTGAGATGCTGCCTGTAGTCACTACTCACCCATCGCCTCTTTACATAGGTAGTGTACTATAGGGCACCCACCCAAACCCAGCTAGCGGTGTGCCTCCGCTCATGGCCCTTCAACAGATAGGGTGGTACCATGAAAAGGAGTCATTTTATAGATAACGATAGAATAATAAATAGTAATTGTCCTGGTTTCAGCTGGGACAGAGTTAGTTTCCTTCCTAGTAGCTGGCACAGTGCTGTGTTTTGGATTTAGGATGAGAACAGTGTTGATAACGCACCAATGGTTTAGTTGTTGCTGAGCAGTGCTTACACTAGTCAAGGACTTTTCAGCTTCCCATGCTCTACCGACTGAGCAGGCTGGAGGTGCACAAGAAGCTGGGAGGGGGCACAGCCAGGACAGCTGACCCAAACTGGCCAGAGGGACATTCCATACCATGGGACGTCACGCTCAGTACATAAACTGGGGAAAGCTGGCCGGGGGGGCCGCTGCTCGGGGACTGGCTGGGCATCGGTCGGCGGGTGGTGAGCAATTGCATCGTGCATCGCTTGCTTTGTATATTCTTTTATTATTATTGTTATTATTATTACTATTTTATTTTATTCCAATTATTAAACTGTTCTTCTCTCAACCCACGAGTTTTCGCACTCTTCCAATTCTCTCCCCCATCCCACCGGCGGGGGGGAGAGTGAGCGAGCGGCTGGTGGTGCTCAGTTGCCGGCTGGGGTTAAACCACGACAATAATGATGTGCCATTTTGACACATATACATGCACATCCTATACATATACATATACATCCAAGCTGCCTGTCTAGGCTCGGTCCCTTCCCAATCAGTGCATTTTCTTCCTAATTATTAGCTCTTTGGGTCAGGACCACGGTTTCTGGTTTATTCTCTAGCACTGCTTCTCCGTGTACTCACTGGACTTTCATTTGCCTGCCCAGAGTCAGTGACAACAAGCAGGAAGGTATTGCTTGAAAATTGGCTGTTTCTTCCCCAAATAGTCAAGAAGGGCCTCTGCCATCTGTCTGCAGTACACACCAGTGGGGAAGTTGGTACCCTCAAATGTGTCATCGACCCATCTGTCCCCACGCTCCAGCCTCCTACCTTCTTCCCTGCTGCGGGGAGCCACGGGCCAAACTCTGCCCCCTTCTTTCCTCGTAAAGGGTCAGTTTTCAGGAGAGCATCACCTCCGTCCTCTCAAGGCCACCCGTGGTCCTGGTGGCCGCAGTGACCTGGACGTGGGCCCCTTGGTCTTGCTGATGACGTGTGCTGGTGTAGCTCTGGTGCGGTTGTACGTCCCGTGTAGCACACCTAATTGAACAGAGAAACACAACACTGTGGTGAGTGAAAGAAATGCTACTGGCAAACGTCTTCCGGGTCTATGTTAGGGATGGACATGCTGCAAATCCACCTCCCGACCAGCCTAGCTGCTCCACCAGTAAACGGTTTCCAGTCCAAAACTGGCCAGACTCAGACAGCTGGGAGAACATTTGTTAAACTCAATTTCTTTGGCCCTACAGTAATGGTTCTGTAAGATGTGCAAGTGGCCTCTGAAACTGCTAACGTGTCCTCCAGGAAACCAAAGCAGGAAAGAAAGACAACGAAAGAAAGAAAAGAGGCAATCCTGCCTCGTGTGGCGCTGGTGATGCTCGTGTTCCTCCGGGACTGCTGTGGACGCGGGGTTTTATGAGGTCTCTTCATGCCACCTTCATCAGGAGCTGCCACTTTCCCGGCCCAAACGTGCTCTGTCAGGAAGGAGGAGAAGCCAAGCGAGGAGATAAAGGCAGCCTGAAAAGTTTATGGCTATTGTTTAGGTCAATAATGTATTGATTACGTATTTTGTGGGCTAAAAGGTTGACCTTTTAAAGGGCAATTGGCACCTGCAAGATTTGATTTAGGAGAAAGAAAAGAATTTAAATTTAATTTTCACTTCGTATTTCAGTTGGGAGAAACTTGCAAGATTGCAGACGCCAAAGCTGCTTTTTGCTGGGAGGGAGGTTGAGGGTTTTTTTCAGGAGCCATCACGAAGAGCTTCGTTTCAGGGTGAAAATGGCTCTGTTGCTTCTCTCCGCTCCACTGCTCAGCACTGCAGAGGCATGCACAAGACACAAGGCACTAAGCAGAATATTTAATCTGAAGCTCAGCCAAGTAAATTACTGGACGCCGAATACCCCATATCAAGGAAGGAAGGTGGGTTTTCCCCCCTGTAGGAACAGCCTGGGCAACAAAACAACACGCAAGGCTCCATTAGGAAAACCCCCCCCGTCTTTAGGCAGTTCCCCGGTGACCAATTCTTTGCCTACCATTTATTCCCCAGTGAGGTGCCTTTGCCACCCAGGGCCACCATCCCAGGTGCAGCCCCTCTTTCCCCACTGGTTTTGCTGACCCAGACCCCACCCGAAGAGGCCACCGGTGGTCCTCAAGCGTCTGGTTTGGAAGAGGCTTTGAATTTCCAGATCCAGTTCTGTCCCTGGATGGTTTATTCCCGTTATTCTCTGGTTGATACAGTCCTTAAATAGGGACAGCCAGATCCGATGGGGCTGAGCACCCCGGGTCCCCTGTACCCTGAGCACCCGCGCTGGGCAGGATTCACGGGGGGGACACACACACTGCAGACTGGGATGCAGGAGCTGCGCCGGGAGAGGGGACTGACCCTGACAACGGCTTCAGGGACGAAAATAGAAGCAGCAGGGGGAGGACAGCTGTTCCTAGTTTAAACCGCCAGTTTTTAATAAGCTGTTTTGCTCTTTGAAAAGCATTTGTTTTGTCGTTTCATAAATAGGAGGAGGGGCCGGGATAGCATCATCGGGGACGTCACCGAGTTTGTCACCGCTCCGTAGCTCCTCTCCGGATACTCGAAGACCTCCAATTTTCTCCTGGTGCCATCGGATTTAGGGTTTTCAGCAGCACAAAGTGACTGTAAGGAAGACTGAAGTCTGCCATTTAGTTTGCCAAGACAGCTGGCAAAAACTTTATGTACAGCTGAACATTTCATCACGTCTGCCAAGACATATTCATTTTGGATTAATTTTAAGACAGTTTTTAAAGTGATGATGAAGGATTACGCCGTGCGCTTCAGCAGCATTAAAAAAAAAAACCCACCTCTCTCTCTTCTTTAAATCTCTCATTCAAATTGTCCCAGCTTGGCAGCTCAGCGGTGTATTTGATTTGTGATTTGGAGGGATTCACCGACAGTGACATTTTCATTTATCTGAGTACATGTAAGTGCTGGCACAATCCGTGGGTGGTAGCAGCGCCTTCAATATTAAACACGGCTACTTGAAGTAATTCATTTGCAAGAAGGCAGTATAGCCCTAACGTAGGAAAAGCATCCATCCAGCAATAACCTAGCATCTCTGATTAAATGCTTGCAAGCTTTTCGTGCTGTAACCTCAGCTGGAGCCTTGCATTTCAGGGTTAACTACTCTCAAACAGCAAAGTACTCACAGCGCTGTTACTCCAGAGTCGTCCTGGGTCTTCCCAGTGAAGGGATGCCAAAATCTGTAGTCAGGGACATGCAAAGGAGGGATGCAGCTCACGTGTTGCTGCTTTTGAGACCCCAGCTCATGCGATCGTGCAGCCATTTCCATGATTACCTTCGATCATTGCCTCCACGGCCCATAGCACCTCCCTGCCCTGCTCCTAATGAATCGTCGTACCCAAAGTCACAGCAGGAAGCACAGCTCTGCCGGTCCGGTCAACCGAGGTTGTGAGAGTTGCCCTTTTGTCTTTGAAACATCATTATCTTCCGATAACAGAACTGTTATCAGCGTAATGAATGACGCTGGTGACGCGCGTTCATGTCTCACGCACAAGGACCACCCCGGAGCACTCGGGCAGCATCTTGGTGATGCCACAGCAGCCTGGGGACGTCCTGCCAACAGGCTCCTTTCCCGAAAGGGAAAAAACAGGCAAACTCCCTGCTTTCATCATCCTTTTCCCTGAACCCGTCCGCACGCTGCTGCCCCCAGAGCACTGCCGCTGAATCTGAATGTCATGAACTGTGCAAAGGCACCAGGAATGAACGATTCTCAGAGTTAAAAGTCAGCCTTCTGGCCAAGCCCCAAATAATTGCCAGCCCCATCCAGCATAACCCAGACAACCAACCTTGTGACACCCAGGACATCCTTCCCCGCAGAATTTAGTCTCAAGGGACATCCGCACCATAATGGGAGCTCACGGCCACCATGGCTTCTGCTAGAAGACGCCCAGGAGCTGACGTTTCATCGTCCAGATGCTCAGGACGCCCTGAGCAAATTTGCTGCTAAGAGCTCTTTGGCGGTAAACCCAACTGGCTGCCCCCAACCAGCTCTTAACGGTCAAGACGGAGCAGGTGGATGGATCCAGCAGGTGGATCTAGAGGCCATCTCTGGTGGAGCCGAGGAGAGCACGGCTCCTGTCTAACCGGCTGACTGCAGCTTGCCAAGGGAGCGGGTGGATAATTTCCTCCCCTTTAAATGACAAGTGACATTGGACCGCCAGAAACGTTAAAAATGATTGTGTCTGTGTCATGCTGCTGAAGACAATTTTATGGATTATCTGTTGTGTAATTAAAGAGGAAAGAGCCCCCTTGGAGCCTTTTGGGTGCGGGTACGTGCTTGATACAGAATTTAACCCGAATATATTGGCTGGAGAAACCTCAAAGTTAAAAACCTTCATGCGACTTTCAGAACAAGCAAAAGCTCCCCAAACTGAACAGTTGTAGCAAGACTCGTGCCCTGATCCGGACCTTAGCACCCCGATCCGGGCTCAGGGAGGAGGGGGAGAGACGACAACTATGAACAGGAACGTACTGAGTAAACATTTCCTTCCTCTGAATCTGATAACTCCGTCGAGGCCGTTGCGTGTTGCTACCAGACGCGCAGCTGTTACCTTAAGCACTGCTAGTTGTGAGTTAGTGGGGTCTGTTATAATAATAGATAATAACTCTAATAACAACCCCCCAAAAAACAAATTAACAACAAACCAAACACAAAAGCAGAGCTGGGACCCTGAATTTTACAGTATTACGGGTACCAATGGTACAAATTTTTAAAGCCAGCTAGGTAAGGTGGCCAAAGCCCTGCTAACCTGGGAAGACGGGAAAGGATTTACGGTGGTCAGGCGATTATAGAAGTACAGAATCATATAGAACACCCCTGGTCTTCAAGCACAGAAGCCAGGGTTTTTGCAGACCGAGCCCAGTCAACCAGGAGAGAGCCTGAGGTTGGCTGGCATTTGACCTTTAGTTGGCTGAATTAGACAACGTACGCAAGAATAAAACCAAGCCGCCCAGTAGAAAAGGTTGTACAAAAAGCTTTAGACTTTCCAAAGAACTGAGGGGGGTTGTTTGCTTCTTCCTTTCCTGTTTAACTGGTAGATCAACAATCTAGCAGGCACATAGAAAACAGTTTGGGTTTTTTTCCTGTAACTTGCCTAACGCTCTTCGGTTTTAGGCTAGTAGGGTCAAGAAATGCCATGAAATCTGGAAGGTTTTTGGACTGCTTTTGCCAAAGTGAATGATGCCCGACTCATTTGTAGCTTCCAACCCACCACCTCGTTTTCATAGCGAGAGCAGAGTTTCTCTCAATTAACTGAGGAAGGACAATTTCTCCCTCATCGGCGACACGTGCATCAGGCTTCACGTGCACAGCCTCCACTTCACTAACAACTTACACAGCAACTTGGTTTCCCGCCTGTTCTCCCGAAAGCTTCAAAGCCAGAGGAGACCCATGGAAGGGATGGTCCTCTGAGTGAGGACAGAGCAGACCTCCCTTCTCCTCCCCAGCCCTGACGCAATGGATCTCCCTCTCTAACGCTACTCAGGTAGCCTAAGCGGATGGTGTCACTAGCGATCAGCACTCAGAGCAACAGTATGGGCACGTTAAGGCAAAGATCCTGGTACAACACCCAACCCAACCCCCAAAAACCAGGGAGACACCATCTGCCTAAACGGTGTGGCCAGAACAACAGGAAAGAGCAACGGAGGGTGAAGAAACACATCAACGTCTGGGCTGGGCTGAAGGGGACAGTCCTGTCCCTCCTCTGCTCCACCCTACGACTGCATGTTCCCAGGGCCTCCTCCAGGCTGTACCTACTGCGAGTGTAGAAGTTGAGTTGGCAAGAGCCCTCCGTTCGGTGGGATTCAGCATGACACCGCAGCACGACACGTCCCTTCTATCACCAAGCACAGATTTAAACAACCGTCTACTTAATACAAGAAATAATATTCTTTTTCTCGCACGTCGCGCAGAACGTTACAAAACCTCACGCACGTTAGGCCTGATGACCACACCAAGGCCCGCTGGCCAAACATCACCACGCGGCAGCCATCACGTAAAATAAATACAACTACAGCCTGTATTTACTGTTGTAAATTTTTTTTTTTTTATTACGCATCATAAATCTTTCACACAAAGTAATGAAAAGGATCCCTAAGGTGATACTTTACAGATCTGAAGGAAAACAGAGTATTTGTGACCGTGCCAGACTGCAGACTTCAGGACACTGCCAGACCCACATAATGCTCAAACTCTTGGAAGAGCCAATGGGGCTAGCATGGATTTCAGCATAAATCTTGCTCTGGCTCTGCTGTTTTGGCTTTGGATCGTAGCTCCAGCTGTTCCAAACCAGCTGGGCCCTGGGAGCACTGCATATTAATTAAATGCACAGGGAAATTATGCGATCGGAACAAACCCGTTCCTTCTGTACTTCAATTCAATGTCATCACAACAAGAGGAGAAATAATTTACCGTGCGACTCCTACATTGATTCAGCAGCTGGTTTGACCTATTCTATCAGATTGCTGCTTTCTGTACCCTTCTCTTTATAAAAAGCCCTTTCAAAGAAAAAACAGGTTCTCTCCAGTTCGACACCCAGCTGATAAGCATCTGCTCTGGCTGAGCCCTCTTTCATGAAGTGCTCCGCTCCTGCTGCAGGCAGCGGGGCGGAGGGTGCTCGCCTCGGGGCGGGTTCAAGTGCTCGCGGGCAGTTTAAAACAGATGAAAACGGAACCATCCCAGCAGCTTCGGAATCCACGGTTTGAAAGTGCAATCTTCAGACTGACCTTTCCAAAGGCTGGGCAGCTCTGCTGGCCCACAAACACTCTCAGCCTTTTAATAAAGACAAAATTACAAATCACTACAATAACCAAGAAGTCTCATTCCCCTTTGACGTTTGCTCAAAGACAAAAAAAAACCCCACCCCATAAATCCAAAACACAGCATAAACTTATGTGCAGCTCGGTCGCGGTTCATTCGTTTCTCATATTTTCCTAAGAAAAACTGCATCTCCCGTCTTACTATTGCCTTTTCTCAAAAGCTTCTGCCATTTTGAAGTCCTAAATGCTCCTGGGCTGCATATGTTGCTTTGTAGCTATATTTAAATAAATTTGGAAAGCTTTTTTTTTTTTTTTTTTTTTTTTAAGCCAGCATTTCCATTTGTGTAGGACTCAAATGGCCTTCCACCTCTAAATAAGCAGATAAAAGGAAAGTACAATCCTAGCGCATCCTTCAGGGAAAAAAAAAAAGGGTGCAGGAAATTCTATTTAAAGCCATTCGAAGGACTGTCTGAAAGCAAATGCACCCCATTCTTCAGGTCAATAACCAGAACATGCTGGAGCAGGCAGTGAATACAAGGGGTTGCCATGTACGTTTAGGAACTAATTCCTTGATATTTATGTTTTGGCATGCAATGCACTGGTGACAGTCCTCCACATCGCAGCATGTGGGAGTAGGGTGTTTGCACGCATGTGCAACGGGCACCGTCAGGAGCCTCCCCGGAGAAGAAATGATCCTCATTTTGAAAAATGAGATGTTCTTTCAAAATCAGGTCAAGCCATTTCTTTTGTTCTTCCAACTGCAGAACCAGGTATATCAGGAAAGGACACTTTAAAACAACAAAAAAAGAGAAGTATTCTACATTCAGATAAATTTATACTTCTGCCATAAAACCTTTAATAGCAAACAGGGGATTTTTTTCAACACAGAACTTTGCCAAGGATCCCCGCAACACACTGTCACCATTACACACAGTTTTACAGGACATTGGTCTACTTTACAATATTATAACTATTTTCTTTGGAGATTGTTCCCCCCCCTCCATGTTCAATTTCCAGGAACACCTTTTGCACAGAAGCACAGTAAAACAAGCCTGTAAGGGACCTGACTCTGAAAGCTGGTGTTTCTAGCCCTCTATAGAGTATTTGCCAGCCAAACAACAACAACAAAAAAAAGACTCGCTATTGAAAATCCTCCCACAAACATTTTGACATCTAAATCAAGTGTTTTGAATCTGCCTGGGAGCTAATCTGACTAATATGCTGCTGGCTTAGTTCACTCGGATGACAATGTAGACACCAATTTAACGACTGCAGCCCTGACAGTGCCACCAAAATGAAGGGCTGTGAGTGAAAGCACGGGATTAGGTAACGAGCAACCCACGGCAGAATCCAACAGACCACAGAAAAAGCTTGACCCAACGAAGCTGCCTCGCTTGAAAGAAAATACAAATGCCGCTTTCAAATCAAAGTCCGCAATCTCTTTCCTCATTTACCCCGTTAAGTTAAAAGAACAATCAGGTTTGTGGTTGGTAGTAACATCATACCCCATGTGTAAGGCCTCATTTTCATCAAACAAGCTCTAGGTTATGGGACTATAAATACAAGGTTGCCTACAAGCCGTCAGTTCCTCACACCACAGTCTGTTGCCAGCGTGTCGGTGGCAATCTGCTTCCAAAACATCGACGTTGGACTGTACACTAGCGGCAAGCTTCATTCTCCGTAAGCTTTGGGGTCAGAGGGTGCACGCTGGAAGGGGTCACGTATTAACACGCGGTGCGGAGTTTCGTTTTCTGTAAGACAGAGTTGAGTTGGCTTGGCTGGGGCATCTCCTTCAGCCGGAGTCCATAGTGAAGAGCTGGATGTCATGTGGGTTCCAGTACAGGGCCACGGCAGAGTTGTAAACCAAGGACCACACGTAGGGGATGAAGAACTCCTCGGGCTGCTCCTCCTCCACGTACTTGAACTTCAGCTCGGGGAACTTCTGCAACAAGAAACCAAAGTCTGCTGAGGGAAGGTTTGCATGTCTGTTTGCAAACACGCAGCCCACATAAACACTGAAGAAAGAGGTCTGGTGAAAAAAAATAACGGAAGAACTGAACCATTAGACCCGAAGGAAAATATTTACGGGATAAAGAGATCGCTTATAATTTCTTCTTTGAGCTGAATGCTACATTGGCATATTGTATTCAACCCTTTTACTGTTGGTCACACTCAATTTGCCTGTTAACAAAGACTAAATGTGAATCCTTTACAAAACACAAAGGTCCTAAGGAAAACTGTCATTTTTAGCAGCCCCACAAAAGCCTTCTTGTTTGCGCACGTACAGACCTGTTTATTGCAGTTTTCCCTAAAAAGCACTTTGCTATTAATTGTACTCAGCTCCTTAGCCGGAGAATCCTTTGGAAAGGCCGTAAGAATAATCACAGCCTGTGGTACGTTTTCAGGAACGCAGTGTTATGGCAAACTGACTTTTTCCGTCTAATTCTTAAAGACTTTATGTACGTAGAAGTTTCCAGGAGAGAAATGCTCTTCCTCCAGGAAGCACGGTGGGAAGCGTGTCTAGGCTCCGTGGGGGGGGCATTCCTGGGGTCCAAGAGGCCACTTCCAGTTTTGCTACAGGTTCTTCTGTACTTTTGGGTAGGTCATTACCTCCGTGCCTTGGCTCTCCCGCTGCTGAGGAGCACACAGAATGACTCTAACGGCATCACTGTGGCAATCAGAGTGCAAAACCCTGCGAGCTCCTCAACTGCAACGCGTCACACATCTATCCCACTTCAGCCTCTAAGGCTGTAACCACAAGACTTACGCACACAGGCACAGGTTATTGCCCGTCCACGCAGACACCTCCCCCTCCTGGAAATTACAGGCTAGACAATATCGTTTCCACAGAAGCCCTGTTTTTCAGTACCAGCAAAGCACTTTCAGAATTAACACACATCAGATGTGCTAGCTCAGCCCACCCTAGCTGGATAGACGTGCTGCATCCTCAATTTTCCAATTTTCTCTCATTTCTTCCCTCTCAAAGCAGCGCATACACTGCAAACCCCCTGCGTTCGCTCTCGGTCAGCGGGTGTTTTGGGGAAGAGCTGAGCCTACTTTTGTGCTGTGCTCTTCAATCGTTTCATCTACTTCTAAACGTTGCCTGTGTCAAGAGCTTGGCAGAGTCTCAGATAAAAGCCGCATTACAATGATCACTGGGGTAAGATAAAACATGACCCATTTTATTATTTATAAGGCTGTGGCTAAGACTAAGAATAAACTCCATGGTGTGACATGATCAGAACAAGCACAGCAATGGCTAAGCAGCCTCTTTGCCCATAAATAATGAAGGGATACCCTATCATCTTTCTTGACCTCGCAGTGTCCTGTTTCCTTGTGTTAGGGCAGAAGACCCTTCTGGCTGGAACAGTCTCCTTTGAAGGGGCACTTCTTGGCCACTTGGCTTTCAGGGTTATTTATTTAACTTTTACACACCCAGGTTATTTGTATTCTTGGGAGTCAGAAAACATGGAAACTGTCCTACTCCTTCCTTGTGTGGCTGCTGTTACTAGAGCAGTTTGGTGCAAATACTGAGCATCCCGTTACACCAAGCCACGAAGGTGCCACCTGCATTATGCTTTACGAAGAACACGTCTCCATGGACAGCTTCATTCAACCGCATGCTATCTCCTATGCTGGGCTCTGAGCAACCTGATCTAGTTGAAGATGTCCCTGCTCGTTGCAGGGGGGTTGGACTAGATGGCCTTTAGAGGTCCCTTCCAACCCAAACCATTCTGTGACTCTATGATTGATGAGGGCATCGGTGTCACCTTCCAGTATGCTCCAACGTTCTGGAGCTGCCACGGTTTGGCTTATGTTGGGGTCAGGTCCTTCACCACAGCTCTACTTAGCTGGACACCAATATTTAGCCTGGGAGGAACCATTTTGGCCATCGGTGTGGCTCTCATTATTGTACTCTATGACTTCGGAACATGTGGGGAGCTCATCCTTACAGCAATCAGGGAGGGAAGGAGGACAGTGTTGTTTCCAGCACTATTATCTCTGTTTAAGAAACTAAGGCAGCTAAAAGATAAGGTTGTTAAAGGCACTTCCGCATCTAACTCCTGTTGAGTTCAAAGCCCAGAACCTCAAAGGTACATCAGCAAGTTTCATTTCCTGCGTCAGACATGCAGTTTGTGGTAGAGAAGCTCTCCCATAGCCCTTTTGTGCCCCTAAACCATTTTCTACCACCTCTCTACAACCTCTCTCCCCAAGTCTGTTTCGACCAGCCTGTTCAATCTTCCACAGCATTTTGTTTCCTCGCTCTTATGTGTCTTGCACGTATACTCACCCCCATCTCTAATATCCTGTCTCCTAGTCTCCCATCCCCGACTCCCTTCCACTGTACCTTCATGCTCTCTCTTTAGCCTATCTTTCTATTTTGTACTTGCCCATTTTTTTTTTTTCTCGTCAGCCTTGTGAGATCCTCCTTTTCCTTGACATCCTCTATCCCTTCCCATCTCGGCTCCAAGTCCTCAAGTCTGCCTTCCCATCCTCCCAAGTCCTGCCTTCCCCCCCTGCCGCCCCATCCCTCCTCCCAGGGCACCACGATTCTTTCAGCAGGTTAAGCCACACTCCAATCAAGCCCTCATGTAGATTTTAATTATTATTATTTTTTTTTAAAACTGATATTCTACTCTGCTTATCCTCCGTGTAATCTTCCCCACTTCCCTCCTAAATGCTTCCTGACTTGTGGTCAGTGTAGACAGGAACACGTTCAGTTCAGCGTTGCATCAGCAGAATGAATGGTTAAACCTCATGATTAAACCACTGCAACATTTCCTAGCAGAGAAAAGCCCTTACACAGCTGTCATTCTTCACCCCAAAGGTGGCTGCACGCCAGTACTGCAGCGTGTAGTAGTCCTTCTGGGAGGGAAGGGAAAAAAAAAGTGATTAAAGATGCTAATTTGAGTTGAATTAAACACAGATAACTTTTTTCACCTTCAGGGTCACAGATTACAGCTACCGTTTTTGCAGACACTCTGGGAGTCTAGAATGGTCCCACGAGTCTGGGACTATTCTGGACTCTCATGCAGCTTAACAAACATCTTAAGCTTTAAAACAGTAGGTAAAATTGTATTAGAAATTCCAACAGCTACATCTGAGACGCTCAGCTCTTACCATCCCATCAGCTCTCAGCTGGAAGGACAGCAGAAAATAAATCAGATAGCAGTCATATTTTCAGGCAATAAGTGTCATGCATTGATTTTATTATTAAGCCTTTCTTCAGACTGATCAATGTTGCCATTTATTGTGATCGTACTGTAGCGATTTAATAATCAATTTTAGATTAAAGACTCACTGCAATCAGCCTGGACTCTCTCACACTCAACATATGCCTTGAACAGCCTGCAGTTTTATCTTGGGAATGTAGACAAGGATAATGAGATTTTTAAGGAGAGATGTAACACACGTTGCCATTACACACGCACAATTTCAAACGTATCTTTATAAAAAGAAGGTAAGTAATGGCAGAAATGATCTTTTTCTGGTGGTTCCCCTGAACAGTGGACCCAGGATAGCTCAATGCATTGCTAACGAGACATGGAGAATTTGACTTCCAGGTCGGTAATTCAAAACCAACCTCTTTAGATGACTGCCATGATCCATGGCTGTGTGGTGGCCATGTTTTCTCATTCATTAAAAAGGAGAAATCCTAGAGGCCCAGCTTCTGCACCCCGGGGAGAGCTTCTGCACCAGACTCTCTCTTGCAAGATTTACTGCTGTTAAGATAAAAAACTACCCATACTGTTTCACTACTAGAGTATTCACTGAAAACAAAATTCGTTAACATTCAAAATCATCACATTTAAGTCACCTCCAAATGTTTCTTAGTTATCAGGCTGACTTTAAAACAATTTATAACAGCAAGGGTTAAACACCACGTATAAAGCTTGACCAGCGGCATAAAGCTTTAAGGTTTTGGACAGGTGGTAGTTCAAGGAATGTTTAAATTCAGCTCTGTGCCGTTTCTCTCTTGCACGCTCTGCTTCCAAATGAGTGATCAGGAGCCCTCGCCATGTGCCGCAGACGTACAGGAGGTGACACCAAATGAATGCTTCAGGAGAGCTGTAAAACAACCAGGTCAGAGGAGGCTCGGGGCACTCCCATAAAACACCCCAGCCAGCACTGGTGTGGGGGTTTTATCACGGCTAACAAAATTCCCAAAGTGGCACGTCAAAGCAGCAACGTAGAAAACCATTTTCTTCTGCTTTGCTGCTGTTGTGTCCAACTTAATCCTGGAAAGGCATTTGCTCCCCAGCTGGTGACACCCAAATGAACCTGGTTTTTAGCACTTTCTGAAAAGAGGGACCACTCTAAGGCACCTTAAATGGTAATAACCTAATAACAGAGGAAAAGTCCGGGCATGGGATAAATCATCCCTTTTCTTCCTTCACAGCCCTATTGGTTCAGCCGGATGGTGTTGAAAGGTGTACAAGCTCTTTGTTACACGTGCGCTTCGCTATTTAAGTTTTTGAACTCATTGCCCTGACATAAATGGGTCCAGCGGAGCCATTATTTGCATTTCTCTCCAGTCATTATCAGAGCAGAGACAACCCCAGCTAGTTTAAAACAAACCGACCTGAGACAGTACTTGAAAACTTGAGAGCCAGAGGTAACGCTAGGATTTGAACGGCACAATTTAAATACAGACACCACTTATCAGCTCTGGTGAATCAACCTACCACAGCACCCTATCTTGTTTTCTTCCGCCAGACAAAGCAGAAGTCAGATTTAGTGGTTGGGACGAGGGTATAAACTAGACAGACCAAGAACTTTGCAGACTGTCTGCGCTGTCAATCATATGATTCGATGAAAAACCACAGGAAGTCCGATGAACAGATGCAGAACTGAACTGCAATAACTCCCCTACCGCAAAAGTTCAACAACATCGGGGGGGTTTGTGTTGGTTTTTTGTTTTTTTTTTTTTTGCAGTTAACGATTAGGAAGATAGCATCACAGCCAGCCAACAGCACCTGGCACGGCTCCAGGCAGCTCAGTGGCGTTTCAGCTAGGAGACTTGAGCCATACATTAAATAAAAAAAAAAATCCCCTTCCCTTCGCAAACGAACCATCAGAGCTGCTTTTGGGCTGCAGTGTCATGTCAGCGGATGATCTCCACTCAGATAACATAAGCAAGGGCAGATAGAGCTGCTTTAAGAGCGATGGAGCGAAGCTGTGTCTCTGCTTGTTCAGGGATCTAGATGTTTGACTGGATGAAAAGCAGCCCTCATCAAAGAAATGGGGCAGTGGCTGTGGAAAAGAAAGAAATCAAAGAATTGGATTAACATAAAACTGGAGAATCCTCTTTTCCTCGAGCCCTCAGTTAGAAACGCTGGTTTCTGAAACAGGAATCCAATGCGAGTCAGTATTTTCAAAAGCATGTGACTGGTTTAGGAGAAAAGTACCATTTCCAAAGGAGTCTGATACACATTTGAGAGTCAAATTCGCATTAACTTTTCAGCAATCTGAAGCTTCAAAGTCTTTCTGAAAACGGGATTTGTGTGCGTTTGAAAAGCTTACCATGAGTCTTGTTTGGTAACCTAATGACGTGCTGGCAAATTATGTGTTTCATATTGCTTCAGCTAAATATAGTAGTATTGCCTGGGGAGCATCTGCAGGATTGGACCTTATTAGCAATATACATAAACTGGCAGAGGGGGGAAAAAAAAAAAATATAAAAAGGGCTCCGATTCAGCACCATGTCAAGTCTTCATTATAAGTGCCGTAACGAGTATTTACCCCAGCAAGGTTTAGTACTACAACCTGCCGTGCACCAAACATACCAACCTGTAAGGAGTTTGGGCAGAGAAGAACATTTATATTTGTCTGCAAAATCCACAACGCCACTTTGAAATCCCAATCTGAGTCAAATTAATGGCTAATGATCTTGAAAACAACTCAACAGTCATGCCTGGTAGAATCATAGAATCATAGAATCATTGAGGTTGGAAAAGACCTCTAAGATCATCGAGTCCAACCATCGACCCAACACCACCACCCACTAAACCATGTCCCTAAGCGCCTCATCTACACGTCTTTTAAATACCTCCAGGGATGGGGACTCCACCACTTCCCTGGGCAGCCTCTTCCAATGTTTCACCACTCTTTCAGTAAAGAAGTTTTTCCTCACATCCAATCTAAACCTCCCCTGCCGCAACTTGAGGCCATTTCCTCTCGTCCTATCGCTTGTTACTTGGGAGAAGAGACCGACCCCCACCTCGCTACAACCTCCTTTCAGGGAGTTGTAGAGAGCGATGAGGTCTCCCCTCAGCCTCCTCTTCTCCAGGCTAAACAACCCCAGTTCCCTCAGCCGCTCCTCATCAGACTTGTTCTCCAGACCCCTCACCAGCCTCGTTGCCCTTCTCTGGTACACTGTTCGTGGTACAGATACACAGGTACACATATAAACATTGATATATTTAATTTTCATCGAAGTATAAGCACTTACATGCTTTGACAGAGCACAACTTATGGAAGAAAATTTCTCAGTACTTGTGAGATACCGATAGATTGAATTTTTGCAATTATTTAATTCTTCTGGGGAGATAATGCCATTTCATCTTTCTCTGGTTCTCTTTGCATTTACAGTGCTTCTCTTTGACTTAAGACAGAAAGCCTATGTGGCTTTGGTGAAAAATCTGTATGAGCTACACCACACCTGCCCGATATCATCTTTGTCTCCTTCTCAGGCTTGAAGCACAGACAGCCCCGCAGAAGATGATGGTGGGGAGATGAAGGAAGCAAACAGGAAATCTGCTAGACAGAGCAAGATGTGCAGCTCGCGCTCAAAGATCTGCGTAAGGAATAGGTGCAAATTTAAAGATGGAGAAGAAAACGGTGGCGTGTCAGGAGGTTTTGAAAAAGAAAACTCAAGATGACAAGAAGAGGTTCAAAACAATCTACGCACGGGCTAAATATCCCCTGTTTTAGTAATCACACGAGCAGTAGTAGAAAACAACATTTTTCCCAGGCAGTAAAATTCAGTGAGTAACCCATACTCATCTAATGAGATACAATCTTCCTGATCCAGAAGGGCAGGGAAGTTTATCTATGGAGAGACAACTGTTTTAGCAAGTTAGGATCACTGATATGCAATTTCGGTTTTCAGATCACTCAGAGTAAAGGTTTGTACAGCCACAGCTGCAGGAGAATAAATGCTCAGGCAGCGAACAGTGAATTCGCACTGTAAGACGTGAACTATCACCAGAGAAGCAGATGTGCCTCTGGTGAGAGTTCAGCAATTATAAATTTTTTTTTTTTTATAGAGTACTGAGAAGCCAGGTCAATTTTGGAAAAAATCAACAAGGCAGCTGCTGTGCCTAGATGCTTATTGGTAAAGACGGGATGATTTAAAGAAGTGAAATATTTGCAGTAACCCTGCCAGGGCGCAAAGCTTTGCGGAGTACCACATTGCTAAAAAGAAAAAAGACTGCCTTTCTTTCTAGGGCAGATTGGCAAACACTGACAGCTTTAAAGCCCTGCTAGAGAGGCAGGGATGCACATACATACACACACGCGCATTTCTTTTCCTTACGGCTAGGAAATATTGCTGATAAATGTCAATAGCTTCGAATCGTGCCACAGAAGTGATTTTTGTCTTCATACCGACTCTTTAATCCATACGAATTCCCAAAGCACTGTACAAAAGTATAAATTTGAGCTTAGGATGAGGCCAGGTACCCACTTCAGGCTGTCCTGGGTCCACCTCAGAAACGTCTGACTCTGGGCTACTTCTAGACAGGACAGTAAATAAATTGGACCACTGGCCAGCAGCTTCTTCAGCAAACCCGGCTGAAAACGTGCCACCTGAAGAGCTGATCCTCTTAACCCTTAAGCGGTTAGTTTGAGAAAACAAGGGGCTCCCTGCTCAGCTTCAGGGATACTGTGTCTACCCGGAGAAATTTCGGAATGGGAAGAAAAGATTAAGAAGATGATGAAAGCCTAAAGCAGGACTCACATATTATGCGCTGTTAAGCGTCACTAACCTCTACGTAACATCATATGTATTATACGTTTATAGTCATGCTTCAAGGATTTATAGTTGTAATTACAATTTGCTTGCCCTGTCAGGATTGTTCTGTATACCATGTTGTCTGGATGGACACACATCTTTTCAGAACATTTCCAAGATGACAGCTCAACACCTAGGAGCCGGAGCTGTGACTTGCTGCCAGACCAGAGAGAGACAGGGAACTGCAACAGGAACATCACAGGGACGTTTGCAACACTGCAGAAAATACAATGTATGCTGGCTTTGCCAAATAATAAGAAAAAAAGGACTAGAGACCGGTCTATGTAATTATACTTTACGCTTGAGTACGAAGGCATGATGTGTAGATGAGGTACCATCAACAAAAAAATGGAACTTGCGTCCACTTCAGGGCTTAACCTGAAACAACAATAATTCTTTGAAGATACAGAGGCCGTTTAGAAGAAAGAACACAGGCACGGGACCTGAGCAAAAAATGAACAACCTCAAAACGACAACAGGTAAAAATGAGGAAAGTTTTTGAAACTGAAATAAAACTAACCAAGAAAAGATTTAAACACGTGGAATGAAGAAAGCTACTGGCCCAACTCACAAAAACAGTTCTACTGCCTGACCTCGCTCAAGCATTCGCGATCCTGTTATGTACACACCCCGACTACTCAGATAAATAAGTAAAATCCTTTGTGTGCTTTTGAATTTAGGGAATTAAAATCTGAAAACCAGAATAATCCCTGGCCCCATTTCTCAGTAGCATTAAAGGGCACCACTGCACAAATGGGGACGAACCTATCAACTCAGAAAACTTTTATTGATATGAAGTGGATGTGTAAGTCTTCCTACCAGGGGATTTGCAGAAAATGCACATTTCGTAACAGCAGACCCTATTTTCACCAGCGCCGAGGAAGATGGAACTGAGTTTAAGCCCTGGCTTCCTGCGTTTCAGCTCGCAAGCCATCCTTCTCTAGAATGTTGTGCAAAGCTTTACACAGCAGTGAAAGCCAGTATGTTTGCAGCAAACATTTTTGTTAAAACTGGAATGCATTTAGAAATCACTCATTCACTGCCAACTTTATAGAGAAGATTTGTATAGTTGTGAAGAAAAGGTTACAAGATTAGGAGTAGATTTTGGACACTTTACCCTGCTACAACTCACAATTAAGTCAATGATGCTTTAGCAGTACCCTCAAAGGGGGGCCTGGACATCCAGGAATTTCTTAAGTCTCAGAATTAAACCCTGCAACCTTATAAAGGCCTCCCAAACCCCAAAATACCATTCTCCCCTCAAACAAAGCAGACTCAAGGCTGAATTTTTTCTTTCCAGAATTTTATGAATGAGACAGTTGAAAATCTGCCACTTTTCAACTGTGCTGAATGTAAACTTTAAACAAAGAAGTTGGCTTCAATAACTCAGCTGGGAACCTCTCACTTACTTTTATATATTGTGTAAATCAAGGCGGGGGGGAGCAGAAATCAACTCTCTGAAGGTCTCAAATTGGGCAAAAATTTAAGTTGTCCTAAATCCGTATGCGCACTGTTTGGATCACTCTGCCAAAGACAGAAAATATTAAGTTTAGCAGGCAAGCGAAGGCAGGGGAAGATCGGTTACGCACAGTCAACCAGCAGATCTGCGAGAAGCTGAGATGCTTGGTCCCTCCAGAGAAAGCTCACGGTGCCTTCAGAGCCCCAGCACCACCTGGTCAGCAGGGAAACCCTTAGATAAAGCAAAAAGGGCTTTTTATGGTTCAGGACTTGCCAAAGATCAAGAGAACTCCTCCCATACAATTGGATTATTTGCAACAACATGGAGGAACTCAAAGGAGGGTACAAAAAAGGGGTGAAAAAGGCAAAAAGCCTCTTCTTGGTAAAGACAGCAGAGGATTCACTCACGCATCTGGGCTACAAAGTCTGCTCCAACTTCTGGATAAAAATTACAGACCTGTATTCCCTTTATCAACCTTTTTTTAAAGCAAACCCAATACTATAAATGCCAAGCGATATTCCAGTTTTCACATCAGAGACAACTATCTGCTAATTATTCTCTGAAAAGTGAATTGCACGCTTTTAGTCTAACTGATATAACTTATTAAACTTTAACAGTGAAGAAAAACTCACCTGAAAAGTTTTAAAATGGCCTGTGAAGCATATGAACAATGGAGGGTTTGGAGAAAATAATCCTGCTGAATAATGAATATATACTCACATGGGTAGCTATATACTCAAAGACATGGCGAATCTACGCAAACCTTAGAGCTAACTATCTATTTTAAATTTCTAGCAGCGAGTGCTACTGTTTAAGTCACAGCAGCTGTTTTGATTTTGGTAGCAGACTAGTCTAAAACACAAGGAATGTTGTTTATCGTGGAAATGCTTTGCGCTCCAGATAACATCACCGACGATTGCTCCACCTAGGCTAACGCACCACCCCATCGTCCTAAACCAAACCCCAGATAAACCTCTCACTGCTGCCCGACCTCTTCTACTCCCACCAGAAACCCAGCAGTTGTGCAAATAAAACTCTTGCCATGGTGTGTGCCACGCAATCAACAACGCGAAATGAGCCCAGGTTGTTTGCTTCAAGTGTGGCAATGAAGGAAACGGTTAAGCTTCAAGAACATGACCCACATTTTTGTGTTTCAGTAAGGCACCGGAGCAAGCACTCTGTCTTGCTGCAAGAGGGACTCACCTCGGGAGCCCTGTCTGGATGACGTACAAACTCTGACCCAGCTTCCTAATACGTAAATATGACAATTTTCTCACTTTTTCATAGGAAGCATAGTGCCCAGGGTTAGATTTTTCTTCCCCCATCCTGGGAAAGGAGCTGGAAATTTCACTGTCCATCTTTACAGACTCAGTCCCACCTCGCGCTTGCTGGTGGAGAGTTGGCGACCACCTATGAAGTCTCTAGCACTGATTTTCATCTCCTTGCTCTTCAGGCTCCGAGATGGGAAGGAAGGGACTGAAGTATGCTGACAGCATAAACCACACTAATTTCATAGTTAAAGGATTTTTCCTTTTGGAAACTACCTATAGGAGCCCTCTTTGCTGCCCTAATACAGCCTTGGGATTATCCAGTTGAAGCACGGAGGCAGAGGATCAAGAGGTCAAAACTGTTTTCACCCGCCTGCTTCTTTCAACCAAAAGTCAGTTACTACAATGTCACAGTTGTTTGTTTTCTCATTTAGTTGCATAGAACATATTCCCCCGACACAAAAGGTGGCAGGAGAAGAGCAGAGTGATTCAGTTTGCATATTTTTCCAGTGACGAGGTCCCAGACATGCTTTCACTGGAAATTGGTGCAATGCTGCAGCAGCATCCAAAACATCCCACCAAGCCAAAAAGAACATTACTTTGGACAACTGGGACCAAGCTCCTCTCCGTTATCACTGTCCAGGGGTCCAAAACACCGCCTAGACTTTGGCTTTGTGCATCAACCAGGGAAATGAGACCCCTCTCCCCGCCGAGTTTAACACCTTCGATTCGCCTCGCGGAGGCTGACATTTACAACACATTTCCTCGCACGGAGCGCTCCTCGCAGCTCATTTTACGAGGTTTGACTTTTACATAACAGCAGCCACAAAGACGAACCCCGAGCCGACATCCTCCTCCGGTCCCTCCCACCCAGCACGGCGGCGGGGCGGCACGCCAAGCCCAAACATCCTTCCCCCCTCCTCCCCCCCCGAGCGCCCGTGGAGGAAGACCTCCTTTTGATTTTGTACTTTTTAATCTGAGAGAGCCAGGCCTGTAAATATTACAAAAAATGATAACAATGACTTACAAACAGAGACAGACTCGCTGTCACCAACTGTTAACTCTCAGATCAGGGCAGCCTAGGAAGTGGACCCTTATCTGCCTGAGGTTCAGGACACGCTGACTAACACCCCTATTGAGTCTGCAGACCTTTGGCTCCCTAATCTCCCCGAACTGGAAAATGTACACCCCGACGGACATACTCCCTTCTCAAGTATTTCAAGCCTCAGCAAACAGACAAATCGTGCCGTGAGATGAGCAGCGCTGCCCCGCTACATGCAGGAAATCCAATTTATTTGTCTTGAGGAGCGAAACGTGAAATGACAGTAAAACCTCTCCAGCCGTAGCACGCGGTGCCAGACTGCAGCCTTATCTCTGCTGGGACCGCGAGCCGAGGAATCGGTGCCAAATGTGGACGTTTACGCTCTTTATTTTGTGGATGTGGACTTCACAGCTTTTTTTTATTTGCCCTAACGCTTAGAGTCCTGTGAAGACAGACCCAAGCCAGGGGGGGTCTAAGTTGACCTCAACATATAACCAGGGTGCCTTTTCTTAAATGGATTTTTAGGTTGTTCATTCTATTCTATGTTCTAGTCTATATTCTATTCTATATTCTATTCTATTCGTGAAGGACATGAAGGTTGTGATAGCATGTTCAAATTGGCCACTGGATACAAGCCTTTATCAATGATAGAGGCAAGTAGCGTGTAGGAGAGAGAAAGGGATAGCTACTAACGAGTAGAACAAGGATTCCTTCAGGGTGGAGGACATCTTTATGAGTCTTGAAGCTGGGCAACTGCATCTCCTTGACTGGCTAAGTATGGGGAGTCAGGAGCTGACTGCATCTAAAAAGTGATCTGTATGCTTGGTGTCCTCCTGAAGCCACCAGTTTAAGAAGCAGCACTCTCTTATAGTGAAACTGCCTTTTTTTCTAATGCAAACAATCACCTCAATCTGAAAAAGGGCCTCAAGTGAGCTGCTCTTTCAATAATGCATGAAAATTACTTGTGTTTTCTGTTCTGCTGTGCTTTAGATGCAGTATTTCCAGATTTGTTTGCCTTCACTGACCTTAACTGTATTAAAACCTCCTATTCTGCTAAGGACTATCTTTAGGATATGAATCAAACGGTTCTAGAGAACTCCCCACCTCAGGCTGGGGAATTTTAAAAGTCATTTATTCATAAATGCTATTATGTCCCTTTGTTATGGAACATATCTGCCCCCTTCCTCCCTGGGCATTCAGGTCAAGATTGTTTACCCTGGTGACAACAATCGGTCTTTGCTGGTCTTAGCACTGGAGGATGGAGCTTGGCAAAACCTGATGGGACAGATAAGCACGAGGAATTCAAATAAAGTTTTGCTGCCCGACTCCGAGCTCAGAGCTACAGGCACCACTTGAATCTCACAGGTCTCGCATTAAGGACAACACATAAGTTTAAAGGCTGTGCTCTTCGCCCACTCTACTCCATAGATACAAAAAATTCCTGCTCTATTTTGGAGCTGCCAGTTGCTCATACCATCTAGCAGACCTTCCTTCAGCGAGCAAGTTGATAGAAGCCTTGGCTTTCCTATCTGTAAAAAAAACCAATCCTTGCTGGGGTTTTTGATACCTAACACGCGGCAGCAAAGGAAGGGAAATCTTCCTCCTGGAGCTTCTGGATGCTGCTGCAGCGTTATCAAGCTGGGAAATTCTCATCCCACTGCTATACTGTCTGTCCTCAAGCGAAACTCGGCTCACAAGCCACAGGTTGATTGCTCTCCCCGTAGCTGAAACATCTTTTGTGATAAAGGAACTAGTATAAATTACCTAGCTGGCATACAAGCAGTAAATGCAATGTATGTCTTGCAGGACTCCCCGTCTTTCCTCATCTCCCTTGCTATAAGAGCCCATGGTGGCTGGAAACACTTAGCACCTACCTGGAGTGCTAGTATGGTCATTAAGTGCAAGGAGAAAAGCTGGCACTCGGGTAAAAGACAATATAGTGTATATATGTTATACAGGTAAGGAGTCAACGCGAGAACATGGTCAAGAAAAATCACTCCTCGTTTGCAAGCTCAACAGACTGTGGGTTGAACGTTACAATCTTAGGAACCATAAACCCAGCCTAAAACCACATGGATTCAAGATTCAATGCAATCATCTGATACTACATAACAAATACAGCTACAAGAAAGGCATGGTGACCTAAACCAGCCGCCCTCTAAATCCTAACAGCAGAGTCCTCAGCAGCAATGCTGATATACGTGAGAAATTCCCTGCTTGGCCAGGAAAAAGCCATCTACATCACTAATCGTCCTAAGCAGGAACAAACAGCCTGTAAATCAACTGGAGAGAAGCATTGCAACTTGTACCAAAGGTTGTGACAAAATTAAACTCAGTATGGGAATGCAGTTGAGGCAGCCATCAGCTGACAAAGTACATTTCTCCCTCATTCTCACTTCTCGGTGTAGTTGCTGTAAACATTCAAGACATTTCTCTAATTTATGCATTTAATTAAAAGATCTCTATAACATTCATGCTGTTTACATTTAACCCAACACTGCAATGAAAGCTGTAATTTTGTCTGGGATTTATATTCTGTACTCGAATTTATTTTGATTCCTCGATTTAAACATACACACGGAAGTGAAAATGTGTCAAATCATGAAAATGGAAAAGATTATACTCCATTATCTAGTTCATCTGTCAACCAGGGCAGAAATCTGAGGACTGTTTTTCTCAATCTGCCACATGTTATGGAAACTTAATTTAAAAGACTAACTCAGTAAAGACAGCCAAACCTTAAAAGCGGGAGAGCAATTGGACCGGCATAATTGGAAGTTGGTTACATGATTTTTTTCCTCCCTCTAGGTTGTATTCAGTTGTTCATAACTTGCCAAATCTTGCACCTTCTGGGATAAAATTGTGGGCCTCTGCCACATGATTTTACATTTTTCTTAAAAAGAGGTTAATATTTTTTTTTTAATGGAATGAGAAAAAAATGTGGGGTTTTTTAATCGAAGAAAGTGATAAATTAACTTTAAATGCAACTTTTTTTCCTTTTCAGCTACCCTGCTGATACCGAAGGTTTGCAGTAGAAAACCAACACATGGGTTGGAAATAGCTCTCAACTGAGGAGGAGGGGAAAAAAAAAAAAGAAGTCAGAGCATTTCAGCGTAATTTTATTTGCTTTGACCAAAGTTGCAAGGTATTTGGAAACAACACGTCATGCACATGCAGCGCATTTGGCACTGGACTTTTCATTAGACTCACAACATATGCAACTAAGTAAGGGAAAGCTGCAAAACACATGCGAAGCAGATTTAGTCACAGCGAAAAACGTAATAAAAGCATAGGGTGGCTTTCTAGGGTATGGAGGAGGAGGAGGAGGAGGAGGAGGAGGAGGAGGAGGAGGAGGAGGAGGAGGAGGAGGAGGAGGAGGAGGAGGGAAACTTGGGAAATGTTCTTTAGCTTGAGCAAATGTATAGCTCCTAAGTTAATAGGGGATGGGCTCTGGCTCGGAGCCCTCCTCTAAGATGTACTGGACAGGGAGTTATGGGCTGCTCATGAGCGCTGGGCTCCTGCCAAGCTGCTGCGAAGCCAGCAGAGCTCTGCAGCTCTGGGCAGGGAAGCTCCTCTCTGCTCTCTTTCAAAAACCGGGATCATCCTTGAAGGTTAACAGAGTTCAAATTATGTGGCAGGCGAGCGGTTAGCAGAATGGAAGTAGCTTGGAGAAATGTACACACGCAAAACGTTGTTTACCAGTGTCAGAGGTCTGTTACTATGGGGAGCGACTTGGAAAGTCTCACCCTGCTTTCCCATCCTCTCATTCCTTCAGTGCTTGCTTTCTGCCTTGGTATTTTATATTTCTTTCTTGTAGTAGCTTCCTTAAACCAATGAAATCAACCAATTTAAAGTAGCTGGAGACAAACAACCAGATACACAAAGATAAGACTGTTTCACGTTACAATCTCTGTAAAGGTTAAATTCTTCTGCTCAAAGTCTCTGTATGTGCCCTTCCTTCCTATGAAGTAAGAGAATGACCCTCTCCCTATATGTGCCACTGAAAAATTAAATTTAGGGAATATTTCTTTATTTTTAAATTGCACAGCTAAATCAAAGTAGATGCATTGACAGGCAAGGCAGCGTCTCCGAGCGCACATGGAAAAATCAGATTCTGTTCCTACACTCACTTCCAGTCTCGTTGGGTATTTCACAGGGCAACGAAAGGCCAAGACGAGACTTCAGTTGTGCATAAAGAAATATTTGATTGATCTCTTTTGGCAATCCACGCTCCTTTTAGTGACTGGAGTTCGTACGTCATCTCCTGACCCTTCCCCTCCACAAAGTTTGCAGAGCACCTAACATCGGGCCCCCCCATTTATCACCACCGGCAGTGCCATGTGCAAGGATGCTCTGCCATCTGGAGAGCAGCAGGAAGGAAAACATCCCTCATCCTGGGTGACAGTAGGAAAATGCCACCCCTTACCACTTTTCTCTCCTCCAAAACAATATTCCTAACAGCTCTGGCTCCTGCTCATCACTGCAAAACAGCCTCCTCCTGGGTAAGAACTGGTTGGGGCATCTTTCACTGGACGTGAAATGAAGATGCTGAAGGGCCCCTCTCACGCCGACTATGCCACCGGTAGAGCACAACCAGGCTCTTCTGATTCAAGGAAGGAGAAGACCGTTGCAATGGACTTCCCTTGCGTCCATTACAGAAATATTTTTCTGCTCCCTACAGGATGCATAAAGAATTACATATTTATTTCTTGAGAGTCATATTTAGATGTCTGGATATTTTTATACAACGGCAATTTTGCATCTGTTGCTCTGTTTCAGGAGAAAAGGCAAATGTTAGCCAGCCTCCATGAGAGTACCGCTGCCGCTTCTTCCTTGTCATTCGTTATACTTTCCTTCATACTCCCTTCCTAGTTTTTATCACCGGGGGCGACAGGATGCTAACTAAACCCTTAGCAAACGCTCAACAGCCAATTCTATGCTCCTATCAGTGCTGCTCTTTCCCAGGCTACTTGTCGAACGGCTCTTTCACCCCATTCTTTTTTTTGTTATGAACTTCAATCCCAAACACGAATAAACAACTTCATTATTACCTGGTCACACGATGCATTTGAAAACCCTGATAACCAACCCTCCACCTTCTGCTGTTCTGCCCAAACCCCAGCTCTGCTCCTGCTCAGGTTCAAAGGAATTCTTAACTTTACGACATCGATAGTTTCCTGATGGCCTAATCCTGGGTCAGAAAGAAAAAAAAAAAACCCCACCACCTTTAATAACTGTTGTTACAGGACACTATTCCATCTTCTAAAGCCTCTGCATGTAACTGCATGAATTCTCATCTGTTGTCTTAATGGGAAGCAGTTAATTGCAATCCACAAGCTGCCACAGGCAAGGCTGAGAGATTAATCAGCTCGGCTGGGTACGGGGCTGTAACTGCCGTTGCAGTTCTGCGTAGCAGTGAGGGGACTAAACCCAGGTGACGACAGAGTTAAGACGACCACAGGAGAAACACACTGGGGAAGAGCAAAACTCTTGCCCTCCTGACCACCCTGCTCCTAGAAGGGTTTGTTTTCCCTTTTACGTTTTTCTTGGTTTGAAGAATTAGTCTGAGAATCACTAACAATATATATTATTGTTTTAACATAATATTATTTAAGTTGTTATTATTAACTAGTACATTTCTCCTGGCTGGGTAGAGAGGACTTTGCCATCTGAACATTTCAGTTCGTTCTCAAAACTGGTCTTGGATAACCAAAGATTTCTGTGGAAGGCTGACCTGCGTAACAGTATTATTGAATAGCTCTTCCGAAACAGCTAGGGTAACTCCAGAATAAGGTGATTTCATTCCAGTGTAATTGTTCAGCTTTGCGAAGAAAGCAATTACTCTGGAATGAAGTGACTGAATCCAGAATGCAGCTTCCAGAAGGTAACTGGAAGAGTTTTCAGGGGTGGAGGGGACAGACATTAAGCCTCCATGTAAATATTAGTCTCCATGTAGACAACAGCTTGGGAATAGGAGTGTCCTGTGCTAGCGCACCCTTCATCTTCATCTTGGCCAATGCACCTCATTCCTGAACTGCACAATCACTGTTACTCAAGTCGCTCACCCAAGGCACCACCCTCCCAAGCTACCTTGTCTTGTTGTGCAATACCCAGCTCTTGCTGCATCCCTCCATCTCTGGATGAAATTTGCTTCTCTGGATTCCACTCAGAGAAACAAAGCCCTGTGTACGAACAGGATGCATCTTTCCTAGAGAACCGTGATCAAACTACTGGTAGGATAATAAAAACACATAAAATATTGGATTTAAAAACCACAACTGCCACCATAATCCTGAAGCCAACGAAAGCCTCACCAGTGCTTCTGAAAACCCCACATGTAAGGTTTTCCTACATTATAGTTGCGTTTATACAATTCAATTGTTATTATTACCTATTACTCCAGATTAGTCTATTTTCAGCCAGTCGTTTATCTTGTAGGTGTTACAGAAAATGAAGATCTTAGGCAAGGGTTGAAGAAAGAAACTGGATTAAACTGTTTGGAGCTTCCCCTGATGACAGTAATGGTCTTTTTGGGACCATGACAGGTTCACTGATTTTTCAACATATAAAGCAAGTGTGGATTTGAGTGTTAGCGCCACTTTGGCCTTGACCATCGACAGTCTCTCACTGATAGACATGAGGGATCTCCAAGCGTGCAGGGCCCTTAGCAATCTTCTGGCTTCCCTGGTTCAGAATGGAAAGGACCAATGTTCTGCCTGAGATTCTCAGTAGCGTATATGGTACGCTATTTTAAAATGCCTGGGTTTTTTTAAGGAAAATCGTATTTATACTAAACCACAATTTTTTTCAAAAGCAAGGAATGCTAAATTTGTAATGTTTTTAAGTCAACTTCAGCTGTAGACACAGCTCTGAAAGCATCTGATTTTTATGAGTCTCAGTTATGTCAGCAACGAGGCCAAGTCATCTACTGATCTTCTGAAACGGCGTAGCCTTGCAGGACGCAGGCTGGGAACGGGGTCCCTCGCTGGCATCAGCCACGCGCTGATCCAGCGATACCAGCTGAGTCTCGGTGACGATGAGACTTACATAGCGCTTTCATAGGTTGCAGACAAGCTGTTTTCAGCAACTTTTTGTTTACGGACAAAGGATCCAAAATTGTAACAAAGCTAAATGAGCTAAGGGAGCTCTAAATATTTTCACAGTGATCCATTCTTAATAAAAAGGAGGAAGAGCTCTGACATAACAGAGTGCAAAAATTCTGTTTACAGGATCTTCACGTAAGAAGCAATGAATTTAAGTAAGGCGGTATTACTTGCTACTGCTATCAATTAATGCAGCAACCACTTCCAGACGTAATAATTACCATATGTGCACTGCGCTTTACCTCTGGGCTTATTAATTTCATACACAGGAGGTTACAGCTATTGATTGCATTAAAACATATCGACATGTTACAATAGCAACGCTCCCCCTGCAACGCATCGTTGCACAAACTGAAATGATTCAAGTGATATAGAAACAGCCAACTGCACCCATCAGCGGACAACTTGCTCATGGTCGTTTCTCCATCCTCTCTTAAACACACACACACAGAGTATTGCAACAGGAGAATGACAGCAGTTAGCTCAGCTGCTTAGGGACAAAAACTATAGGGTCTTACGAGACAGATGTTGACCACTGGATAAATGCAAAGCCACTAGGAGTACCTATCAATAGATTAACACAAATAAAATGGCTCTTATTTCTCACTGCAATCTGCCCCACCGAGAATTTGCTCACGTAGAAGTGATTGCCAACCGGCGCTACCCTACGAACTTCAGAGCGGCCTGAAGTTTGGCAAGCCTCAGAAGAATCTGCATTTGAATGCTATGGCTCAGTTTTGGGATTTTTAAAAGTGCATTTGATTTTTGATATATAACGAACAATAACGACATCCAAATAACACCTAGACAAAGTGGTGGCTGTGTTGCCATAAGACAACTGGGTTTCTAACTACATGCAAACACAGCAATACGTTCAGAAGCAACTGCACCCTGTTTGCATTTGGGGGTTTTTTTTGTTGTCATCCCATCTGCATAATTAAAGATATATTTCCATACAATTCTGGTTAAGGTTCTATAAATTATATAACCTGCTTTAAAACCTCCCTGTAAACAACAAAGCGTTGTTTGTATTTTTAATAAGTCTTAATTTTCCCTTTCTACTTTAGAATATATATTTCAAGTAAGAATGCACTGAATTCCGTAGGTAAACCTCACATTAAAACAATTCAACTGTCCTAAAATAATATTCACAAAGACAGTGGCAACCGTGACGCAGAGGAACAAAGGTAACAGGCAAAATTAGCAAGCTTGCTGCATTGGTAGTACATTCATATAGGGTGAAAGTGTGTCAGCAATTTCCAGAAACCTTTAAAAATTAGAAGGAACCTGGCTTTTTTTTTCAGCAAAAGCACTAAAAGCAAGTGCCAAGCACAAAGAGTTAATGCGTTCTTCCTACTTCTGAAAGTAGGAACGAACCCGATTTCGTCAGTGAGGTTTGGCAACGTGCGAAATCCTGTAACCAATTTCATTTCCTGATAAATGAACGGTCCACAGGGGAAAGTCAGCCAGAGGCTTTGGGAACTGTCGAGAGCTCAGACATGACCGAGAGGCTCCTGGAAGGAGCCAGACTGTCTCTTTGCTTATCGCCGCCCAGCCAAACGGCACCATCCGAACGCCGGCGCTGCCAGACTCCATTTCGAGCCGGAGCTGCGGCGCAACGTGATAGCGCTTCATCAACACGTGGGATCCCCTGAAAAAATAAACCAGCTCCAGCACACGTCTTATATTCTGCTTTAAGCAACCGGGCTGAAAACACATGGTTGTATAAAAAGGCGTTGGGATGTAACTTGTAACGGTCTGCGTTGTTTATGTGTTTTAAAGCCAAGTGCTAGGAGTGACTCGGTATTCTGGAGTTTAGAATCTCCCCCCCCGCCCTTCCAACAGGAAAAAGCCAAATACAGAAGGATAAATCATTCATTATTGGATATATCTTGGCATTAGTGAGACTGCGAAGAATGCATTTTCAACAGGAACTATAGGCTGCGTCATGTGGAAAGCTGAACGTCAGTCTCAGTTTTAAACTGTTCTCAGTTTTAAACTATAAATTGATTTTTTGAGAAGTTATCCTCATAAATGTGACTGACAGTCTTACTGAATCTTAAGGTAAATATCAGATCTATTTGCAAAATGACAAATGTGCCTCGATACAAGCTCAGCTGTGAGTTTCTGATCTATTTAAATGCCACCTTTTCATACAGAGTTAACCTGAATGTTTGTTCGCTTTTATGTTATTACAAATTGATTCACAACTCCAACATTTTTACAGGAAATTCAAGTAGCTTGACATACAGAGATTTGAACTTTTAAAAGTCTAAAGTTTGAGCCTGTAAAAAAAAATATTGCCAGTCTGATGACCCCTGAAGGGAAGATAAAAGGAAAAAAAAAAAAAAAGCTCGAATAATAACTTCAGGCCCTTCATTACCAAAATCCTGGGTAACTTTTCAAGTGGCTTGCACGCTTATAATAGCAACGACGTCTGCGATTGATTAGCTACCCCAGCACAACCAGATGTCACAGTGACAGGGAGAAAGTACTGTTGGTTCTAGAGTTTACTGGGAAGCAGAACATCATTTCACTGAAAACCAAAAGATCTAAAAAGGAAGTCGGGGAAGCTAAAGAAATGTTATGCTTGTTCTCAACCAAAGTGTCCGAATTCAGTTTTACTGCATCTTCCAGTTCTCTGGAAAGCCTGGGATAAATTCTTTCTTGCTCCCGAGGAAAATGCTGCTCACTTGACTCAGTCTGCCCTTTATCGCAACACCTCTGCTCATTGCTTTGCTGGGATCTTTGATGTGTTCTGCTCAAGACTGTGACAAACACAAGCTAATAATACCAAAAAAGACAGTTCTCTATGTTAACTGTCTACCCAGGTTTGTAAACAAGGTACACGGCCTTGGAGGAATACCAGAGCACGACTCCCAGACATACCAAGGTCTACTCTTGGAGCAAACAAACTCCAGGAGCCCCATCCCCGCTGCTCCTTCCATGACTTTACTCATGTTATTTAATGCACATTTTAGACCCCAGATGAGAAAAGCAATGAGAATACCTGAAAGGAACATGAAGAAGATCAGTTCTTTCAGATCATTTTCATATTAACAATACTGCTGCCTTTGAAAGTATCCTTGATAATTTTGGGGCTACTGCTATGTTTTTACCAAATACTGCGATGACTCCACGCACATCATCGCGGAGCGAGCAAGAAACGCTACGGCAGGAAAACAAGTAGTCTACTTTCTTCTCTTCAGGCTGCAGCATTAAAATGGAGGGTAATACTGCAGGGTACGGTATACCACAGACTGGTTGACATAAGCAAAACCCAGCACTGCAATATTAGTATTCATATACTAATATTCTAAGATGAGCAGCCAAAGCACATTGAGGGGATTTAGCCACCAGTGTCTTATTTCAATTATAACCTGTGTAAGAGAAATTACTCATTGAATCGTTTATATTTTACCATCCGTTTCAACACGAGGGCTTGCAAAAGCTGAATGGATTTGGTGTGGGTAACCAAGACTCACTCCCAGTTCCGTCGAGCTGATCGTTCACCAGTTGACAGGGCTCTACCTCCATCTCTTCTGCTCCTTCAGCTGCTTCTCTGAAGCCACTTCAACCAAGCTGGTTGAAGCTCAGAAGCTCACGGACTCATTTTTGCTGCTCTGTTCACAGACAGCATAGGAAGAAACACAAAGCTCTCACGCTGTGAGATCCCTACCAGACTGCTGACCACCGTGGGCATGACTGCCCCGCAGAGGCATGGACAGCTTTGGTAGCCCTTCAAACTACTGCAGATTTAGGCGATGGGGCCGGTCTCCTTACATCTACAGTGATGCAATGCAAAAACCCAGTCCTATGCTGTCCTTTAAGGCAACACAGGAAAGACAAAGCCAGGACACGCCTTTGCAATTTTCTGAGCTACCGCTCAATCGCTGCGACTCCTGCAAAACAGCAGCCAGGGAAATGAGGGAGGAAGGGGACAGAGAAAAGTGAAGCATAGTCCCTCTTCCCTCCTAATTAGCACCAGTCAGTATGAGCCACATACTCCCCACCACGGGATATGCAAAGTCCTAGGCACCTGCCCAGTGTCCTGCTCTCACCATGCCTGGTAGCACCTCGTAAGCATGAAGGTACGGCTTGAAAACCTGAAGATTATTGAAGCCAACAGCAAAGCTCTCCAGTGAGAGCAGGATTTTTCCCACGGATCTCTGAAGCGTTAGGATATAGCAATGAATGTTTCAGTGACTAGGAAGAAAACAAGGTTGAAGTTCTCCGTTTATTCCTGATCTGTGAAGAAAAGCTTTATACAGTGCTCTCTCCAAGTTGAACGCATGATCATTATTTTCTGTTCAAAGAGATTTCGGCTCCTTTACAGTAAGAAACTGATATTACATGAGAAACAGTTTAAGGATCAGAGATTCAAGAGTTTGCTAAGGCATATTTTCCTACGCTGATGCTGCAATGATGTTTATACGACTCTTCAATAGGGAGGTGTCAGAAAAGCATTAATATGTTTTTAACTGTGTGCCTGGCAGACAAGCAAAATAAAATAGCTGTTTTTTTTTTTTCCTTGTTCTAGTCAACAATGCCAAAAGTTACTGTTTATTTTTCTCCACCCCCATGGAAGAATTTATAACCACTGAAGTAAACTGAAGTTAAAAAGCTGTTTTTAATTCCAAAATTGACTGACAGCTGCTATGTAAAGGCAAACCTAACTTGTTTGGGTTCTCAGGAGCATTCACATTTGAAAAACTAAGTTTCCTGGAGCCATTTGAGGGGTGGGGGTGTTTTTGGTCCCTTCCCCTTCCCCATAATGCTAAAAAATAATTTAAAAAATGTGATACTGTATAATTTTCACATTCAGAAGACACCTGGGGAGAGGTGGAGAGCACATCCCCTTTTCAAATAGCCTTGAAAGTAACATATAAATATGGTATCGGTTATGGTGTTAGCCAACTCTCTTTGGGAGCACCAAAGCGAGGTTGTGAATGCCACGGTACACACCACCGCTGTTAGACCTGGCAATATTCAAACAGATAATAGACTCAGCCGTAACTAAGACCTTATGTGCAAAAGGACTCCTCTTACACCACACCAAAGAAAAGCAAATCTTGACATGTACGACATTCAAAATCCATGCAAACACTTACTGGAATGGTAACTGTACGAAGAGTTCTGGTTGTTTTTTTTTACTTAAAAATATTAAAGCAAACTTAAAAAAAAAAAAATAAATATGCTTTACAAGTGACTCACTGACACTACCAGACTATGCCAACATTTCAAACCTCTTGAGTCCAGCAACTCATGGAAAGCTCCACGGCTTTCCACGGATCGCAAGTTTCAAGTCAAACTACATTTCAAAGGACTGCAGTATAATTTGTTTCACTTTCCCTAAAGCTTCTAAGTCAACGTATTTCTTCTATCTTAGGTGAAGGATGCTGCTGAAAATGAAGTGTTGTTAGTATTCAATCCAACTCATCAACTGTATTTGCATTATATATACCTACAAACAAGTCTCTCTAAAGACTGCTGAAATCCACTTTTAACCATGGAACAAAAGGAGTCACCAAATTTCAAAGACTTCGAATCCACAGATGCTAAGGCTAATTTACTTTGGCCCTTGGCTTCTTCAGCGTTAAAAAAAACATAACCAGGCATATAAAAAAAAAAGTTTAAACAAGCATAAGGGTTGCAATTCTGTTTTAAAATACGTATGGCCTTCACTGCAAAATTTGTTAGCATGCTTTGTATTCTAACTAGCTACTCGAGTCTACCTCCTACTAAGGAAGCATTTCTGTGGACCATCATATTAATGTTCAAAAGTGACGGTGGTATTTATTTCTGAACTACAGCTCCAGAGTTGGGGTACCCTTCTGGGATTATGGAGCTAAGAGCCCGACTTCTGACTTACTTTCTGTAAGTTTTTGCAATGCACAGTCACGAGTTCCCATATGATGCAGTATGTCAGCAAGTATCTAACTTTAAGTACTGTAATAGTCACAGTTTTTCCATAATATTTTCCACATACTTTAGATCTTGCCTACACACAAGTTTGCACCATTTAATTAAATAGATTTAAATGATATAAACCCCTGCTTGGACATACTTATTATAAAGTGGTGCCATTCCGTTTAGCTTCAACTCATTCTCAACAATTTAAGTAGCTGGGCTTATATTAATAGAAGAGCACCTGCATAAGGGTTTGCCCTGGTTCAGACAGACAGACAGGTTTGTAATCCCACTTTAAGATTAGCCAGAGTCAGCTGAGTGCAGACATGTCTTTGACTGCCTGCTCACAGCTTCATGATGATAAGTTATTTTCTGACCACAAAGCCCAGCAAAACTTTCAAGATCATTTTTCCTGGAATTTTGATTACCCAAAATCGTATTTCTCAAGGGATGGGGAGTATATTCTTCTCTACCCGAGGTCTCTGAGAATCTGACCTCTAAAACGAATGCCTTCAAAAGAAACGTGAATTATTGTTCATCACTTACAGGTCAGCTCACGGAAGCAGGGAAGCTTGACATCTCAATTGAGGGTATAAATTGTCAGAAGGAAATATACAATCCATAAATATTATTATTCTTAGCATATGCTTGGTGTTTTGGAAAGGCCCAAAAAGCACTTTGTTTAAAAGTCTCTTACACTTCTCTTGCTAATCCAATCTTCTTCAGGTCAACAGCAGTTGAGGGTCAGCCAAGGGAAGTCTGCATTACAGATGCCTGCCTAGTGTCAGGCCTAAGGATGTATTAGACACAATCGGCTTCCACTATAAGAAGATCTTTGACCCTTCAGCCAGAAAGACATAAATATCAGGAAGAATTTGATGAATTTGTTTTTTAAGGAAGTTTTCTGTCTCTCTTGCTTAGTGCTATGCCCTAGAGCTCTGTAAAGGAGTTGCTGGTCTCCGCAGTTCCTCTGCCCCTACCTCTTTACAGTGTCATACAGAGTTAATTTGTGCAGTCTTCTACCTAAAACCCACGGTAGTGAGGTACTGTCACAGCAGTAAAACAGATGCAAGAAAGCTGTACGTAGCTTAAGAATTACAGATCTGCCCCAAGGTTTAATTTAAATCATTAAAGACCACTGGTCTGGATTCTGAAGCCAGCATCTTGCCGTGGCCAGATAACAACCACTGAGGACATCAGGACTCTGGGAAAAAAAACCCCATCATCAGGAGCAACTGTAATGGAAGACGGGGCAACGGATGGTCTCTTGGGATCAACATCACGTTAGGCAGGACGCACACATATAAACTGCTACCAGTTTCCTTCGCAGTCTGGGGCGCTGTGCGAGCGCTGCCCATGTCCTGCCCCTCTGCCTGGTGTGACGGTACAAACGACTGCTGAACAGACGGTGTCTCCTCCCTAGGAGGAGCATCTGCAGAAGCAGGGCAACTTTTCCAGAGAGCTCAGTAGCTAAACCAAGAGACTGTTTAGACTCCCTCAGTTTTGGGGGCTTCACATGCACTTTCTTTTATGGCTATACCTTCTTCCCAGAGCTGAAAGTACCTACGCTTGACGTCCCCCATCGAATTCGCTGCCACCTCAGTCAACAACAGCGTTATTTTAATGACGTTTTTGGTAGCTGAACTTTTAGCGTTGGCGCTGCTTCCCCAGGAGCGGGGTGATGTGCCGGGGACACAAAGCTGTTCTGGTCCAGCTGCCAGGCGGTATCTACCATCGCTCCGATGACAATTGACTCCTTTCCCCTGCGCTCTGGTGCCTCGATGATTAGGGGCTTTCTCCAGTGAAACAACTGGAAGTTGAAGGAGTTGGAAGTACATTGTTAATAGAAAGGGAAACCTATAGGAAGTGCTTTTAACACCTAAAGCGAACCTTGTTCTGTCAAAAGACTGAAGGCTTTTACCTCTGCTCCTTTTACATATTCTGTGAAATTTTAACACCCGTTGAACTAGAATGCACTTCAATAAATATTAAATTTTGTACCATACCAAAAAGGTGCGAGTTGATGGCATAACGGCATGTCTGCATAACACATCAAGAACATATGACAGAATGCACACTGATGACAAAATACTCATTGACACAGGGAGAAAAGGAATAGGAGAAAAACAAAAGCAGCTCAGAATACGTTCACGAACATGAAGCCTCTGCCTTAAGTGGCTTAGCTAATGGGAACTTTTCTAAAGCATTAAACATGGCCTCCCAAGTGTGATCATTCCATGAACCCAAATGTCAGCTTCCAGTCACTAGCTGGCATTCAAAACAAGTTTTCCCACTTATTGTAAAAGAGCGGTTATCTGCTGGCTAACTCCCCTTGAAATCCCGAGATAACTCGCAGACTCCAGACACAGTCCCACTTCTCTCACGCTCCTAATCCTGAAAGTACAGATAGTTCACCAAAGGGAGGAAAGGCAGCCTGAGAACTTTAAAAAAATAAAATTAAAGAAAGAATGAGGCCAATTTTCACCTATCACTATGATCTCTAAATTGCCTTTAATAAGCTTCTGCAATAAAACAGGGAGCCTGGATTGTGGGCTGCTCGTCTGCGAAGGAGACAGCTCTATCTCCACGCCGTGGCTTCTGCCTCTGTCCCGGGCATATTAACTTCATTTATCTCCTCCCACAGACTGAAGGAGAAATAACCAGCTCTTGATTTCAGCACCTGCCCTTTATCTCTCTGTTTATGCAGAAGTCTTCTAAAAGGCTAATTACTCGGCTTGGACTTTCCCTGCCTTCCGCAGTACACGGCTAAAAGCATACGCTTAAAATAATGTTAATTATATTGTTTGTCTCCAGTCAGATTGCTCTGGGACTGGAAGGAAAATACGAGTTAGATCTCCCATTTCCCAATAATTATTTGCTGAGAAAACGCAGGCTATCTTTCCTCACACACACACACACAAATATATATATATATATATATATATAATGTGTGACCTACTGCTAACACACACACACTCGCTTTGCATCCCACGTTGCTTCCCACCATGAAAGGGAGCAGGAGTACCAGGGTGTGCTACAAAACTGATAAGCACCATTATGCAGATCAGGATCGTGGCTCTAAGTGCTGTTATTTTTAGTTGACGTTTATTCATGTTTGAACTATGGTCTAAGCAACAGACTCAAGATCTGAATACATGTAACGCCTCCTGAATGCTCACTTCCTCGACAAAGGCCAAGATAAGCAACTTGAAAACATTCACTGTAATTATCTGTGCATACATCGGGTACTTATATACAAGAAAAAAACCCACCATTGTCCGAGCTGCAGGGAAGCAAGTGAGTAAAACCGCTGCTTCAGTCCTCATTTTTCCAAATCAAACCCTCTTTGTGTTTCAACCGCCTCCCCCAGAGTGCTTCAGCGGAAGATGCTAATTTCTAGGAGGTCGGAGTAATATCTCTGCAGGGTCTCTTGTACTTTAGAGCACTTCAGCATGTTATGGCAAAAGGCAAGGATGGCTTGAAAATTAATTAGCAATTAACTGCAAAGCTGATCTATAAATCCTCAGGATTAAACTCCACAGCTTTGCACGTTGTCATTACATGTAGGTCATGTCAACCCAGATGCAACAGACCCCTAATTCCTCCGCACATTGTCCAAGCTGGCCAGGCACAAGCCAACATCCAGAAGCCACTTCTCAGAATTGGCTGTGCCCAAGCCAGCACGTGTTAGAAAAATGTCCTTTCAGCAGGTAATATTAGTTGCTCTACGCAGCTAGACAGCTTCCAGCTCGCAGATGTGAGCTTAGCGATGTGAACAGCCGCAGAGCCTATTGTGCAGGCAAAGCGACTGCTCCCACCCATCCAGACATGCCCAGAGAGTGTCATTAAAGACATGTGGATTAAAGCTTTCTCCTTTATTTAGCTGCTGAAATTCCTCAGAGTTGCCAGAGTTATTGTGTGACTATATCTTTAGTCTGATCTTAATATGATTTTGTCGAGCTTTAGAATAGCTTCCCCTGAAAACCTCAGAGACTGAAGTGGGAAGACCTGAGGAACTGTGAGACTCCTAGGAGAGCGGTACAAGGACGGAGGGCATGAAGGCTCACAAGGTCATTTCTATAGGAGGGAATCACGTGCTGCTCATCATTACTGTCTGTGCAAAGAAAGGCTGTTATTTGCATTTACAAATTAATGCGTGACGTTACAGACACCAAGGTCAGTGTCACCAACTTTTCTCCATGCAGGAGTCACCTGCTCTGGCCAAACTGCTGCTCGGCAAAAGGATTTTGAAAAAAAAAAATGATAAAACCCAGTAGGTCAAAGTGGGCAGTGCAGAAGAATTATGTGCCAGACTGTCTGTGTTCACTTGGTAACCCTGCCCCCAAACTCAAGTCCTTTGGAGGAAAGGTAAGCGCTCCAAGTCATACTGTAAGCGTCCTTAAAATGGGAAGTACTCAACTGCTTGGTAAGGACAACAGAGCTTGGCACTTGTCAAAAAATGTTGATCTGTTGATTTAAGTGGCAATATAAACATGTCATTTTGAACGCTATATATCATTAATGCAGAAAATTTAAACTTGATGGGATTTCACTCCAGAAACGACATTTCTTTAAGTTGTGGCCCAACATGCAAGTCAATCTGTCACACTAAGTAACTGATAAAACCTTCATTTTTTTGTAAGCAGCGGATTTATTTAGCAATGGCTCTATGTCAAGAAGGAATCACGGTCGCCTCTCAACATAAGAGCTTTTAATTATCTGCATGTAAGAATAAGTTGTCATAGAAAACGCAAAAGGTCCAGTGTTTCTCTCTATTCACAGCATCACAGTGTAGCAAGGACACAACCTGGAGGGTTGGATTTGGATCCAACAACTCCTCTGGCGTTACTTAGGCTATTCCTGTACTGCGGCTCAGGACTCGGACTCTAGACCAATCTCTCCTGAAGTAATTCAGTCCGAGTGACTAAATACGTGCCATCTCAGGGACACAGGGAACTGTAGGAAAGACATTAGTATATGCAGCCAGCTAGACAATTCCCACTGGGTGTTTTAAAATTACCAGGGTATAAATAAATTGCCAGCCGTGGCCAATGGCCATGCGTAGTCCGTGTGCCTTATCAATGATATTTTCCTAAAGTTATCACAAAAGAAATGGGTCTTGAGAAGGTGCTCCCGCTCTCTTATCATGGAGTAGGAACAAAAATGGTTCTGCAGAAAGCAGACAGTATTTAAAATACACTTGGCATAACGAAGAAGAAAATTCGTCGTGTGTTTAAAAAAAACACACATAACTCCCATTTACTTACTTACCTACTTACACAGATTTCATTATTGCAGTATTTAAACATCACACAGCCATTAATAGATTTTAGCCTCACAAAAGCTGTCAAGTTGGTAAATCCCTCATGAGATTTGAGAGATTCTCAGAAGAGAACGGAGGGGTCTGCTCAGGATTATAAAGTTCACGGTCATGTTGACCACACTTACAGGTCCTGAATTGATTTTCAGTAGGTTGGTTAATTCTTAACTAAAGCCCCAGAAATTTATCTTTTTTATATAGAGCCAGATGGAGGTGCAGAGCACTAGAGAAAGAAGAATAAGTTAACAACACAAAAAAGGATGATCAAAGTTTGGTTACAGCTTAACTAAACAACAGATGGAGAGGTGTGACTGCATCTTCGAGATATGATGAAGAAAACCTTAGCCTCAGCAAATGTTAATTCCTCCACACGCTTCAATTTAATAACTAATCAAGAAAACTCACCCAAACAGCACAGATTAGGAATTTAAATTAAAACATACAGATAGGGCAATCCACAATGTAATCCCTTATCTGCCGCTATCGATAGGAGAAACGATGTTTTGATGTTATGGATATAAAGGGTATGTATGTAATTGATTGGAACAGTACACTTTAATTGAGAAGGTCTTGAGCACTTACTCTTAGCCTGTCTTTGGGCAAAGCAACAGCTCCTTGCTTGATGATTTCCAGAACTCGCTCCACTGACAGCTCAGCTCCAGCTTGCTCTAATCGGGAGCTGAAAAAGCTGATCACCTGGAACGAAAAATCAGAGTACATAAATAAATAGAAAAGAAGAGATCTTTGTATCAATTTACACAAGAAGTTGTCATCTTCTTTTCCTGGATCAAGGTACCTGTACTTCTTAAAGAATAATCATGTTATTGCTTGTGTCGCAGCCAGGGAGACTTTGTTAGCACAATTATCAGCATCCTCCTGCAGTCATTTTTAATAGACAGATGATTTTACAACTTAACACAGACAGCTGAATTAATAAATTTACATTTCCAAGTACTGTGCACTGACATATGCTTATATTTCTATCTGTCAGTACTTCTGCAGATCAGGATTTTCGAGGCCTTCCAGTCTAATTTTTATAGTTTCGGCTAGAAATTTACTTTCATTTTGAAGCATTAAAGTAAAATCCTTATAGTTTCAATGACTCCTGGACAGAAGGCTTTAAGACAACTATTACACATCTCAAAACAAGGACAAGAGTCTATATGACTTGCCTGGGGGTTTTGTAGCATCCAAAGCCACAGCAATTGGAATGGAGAGGAAAAAAAAAAAAGCCCACAAGCTCCTCTTCTCCCCAAATTAACCACCCAAAGTCCCTCATGTACCTTCCCCATCACAGATTCCAGGCCCAAGGACCTGTACGTTCCCTTTCAATGCTCCCATCCTCCATGCATCTCCCTGGCAAGGCCAAGCTGCTTTTCACCATATTTCCCTCCCCACCCCCTTTCTGTGACCCAGCTGGTCCTTGTTAGCTAGAACACAGTTAGGTCAGGCTTTATCCCTCTCCAAGCTCAGTAGGTCACACCAGAAGCAGACATCCCACCGGCAGTTCTCCATGCGGGACATCAGAAAACCTCCATTTCTATAGCTCCTTTCATCCAAAAAGAGCACACTTTGCAAACGCCATCCCTTATCCCGGAGGAACTCATCAGTCACGCAGGGGATCCGAAACTCAAAACAACGCAAAAAGGGTACGGGGCAAAATTTCAACACCTACTTAAGAGTCCTTTGGAAGTACCACAAGATGGTCAGGGCCACTTGGTAGAGCCCACGCACACGTGAGCACCCAGCTACCCCTTGGCTGGAGCCACACACAGCTTCCAGTTGCTGCACATGCTGCTGGTAGGTTCCCCGACGTCTCGTAGGCTTTGGCCATCTCTCCTCTGAAAAGTACTAATGTCCACTTGTATCTCAATCCCAACCTCCAGCACATCGAGTAATCTTTGTTAATTCTCCCAAGTAGAAGGGGGGAAAGGTGTATTATACTACCAAATCTCTGCTGAGCTCTCTTTGCTCTGTAGTGAGACCCAGCTAGAGCCCAAAACCATTACCCTAATTATATCTCTCAGCTCAGCTGCTGTTAATGAAACAAAGACAGCTGATGGCTTGATTACTGTGAGATTCAAATTTGTTGTTCCCCTCCTGTGATCCCCGAAACCCTAGCCCTTGTTTTGAGCAGGTAGATTTGCTGGATCACAGAGCAATTTTCTCTAGAAGCTGCAGCACCGAGCGAGAGGGAGACAGGTGACAATTGCTGGAAGTTGCTTTTTGGGGTTGTTGTGGTTTGGCTTTTTTTCTTTTTTTGGTTCTGTTTTGTTTTAAACAACAGAAGTGTGGAAATCAGTCAAGAGAAAATTCAGGTTTAGCCTTCTATACTGTCCTTACGATCACCTCCATACTTGAATAGAAGGGAGAATTTCACTGCCAACTCTGGCAGATGTTGCAGGTAGGTTTTACATTCTTACAGATAAGGACCCACTGTAGCGCTGTGATCTCTGATCCTTGGAAAAAACCAGGAGTAGGATGATGTGCTGAGTTCGTAAGCAAAGGAGCTGGAGGGAGGAACCAGAAATTAGAGAGGAAAATGGCAAGAAACGGCTTGCGCAAAGAGTGTGAGGACCTCGGAGTGAGGCTGACATGGTTTTGGCATAGAGTCTGGGACAAATTGCTGGTAGAGGATACACAGCTCATAGAGGAACGAGAAAGTTGCCCACAAACTTCGAAAGAAAAAACCCATCTTCCTGCACTTCAACACTCCTCTGTCGTCAGTAATCGCTGCTGAAACCTATCCTCGCCCAGGGCAGGCTCGCGGAGAGAATCCATCCCACTAGTGCTGCCTCGTTAGCTCAAGCTCTGCTAAACCACAACAAAAGCAAAATTTAATATTTGGCTTTTAATGAATAGGATAAAATACTATCATAATGCATACGCATAAAAAAACTGAATGAAGATCACAGATACTACCTGAATCCTGGCGTTTCCTATTTTGTAAAGTCAAAGCCTCCAATCTTAACGTGTTTTTAAAAGACTTTAATGTTTTTGTGGTAAAGGTACTAATCTTGGTTGAGTTATATTTCACAAAGAACAGAAGTGCGATAGGCTTCCAGTGTTTTCAGGCTGTGTCAGCATTTCACAGAACTTTGAACGGCTATTTTTGGTGAAGACTGAAATGAAAAATATCTACTTAAACACTAATACTTATCTCTAAGCATTATTTGCGTTACTACTTCAGACAATATAGAATCGGAGTAATTCTTGATAGGAACCCTGATAGTACAGTATCCCAATGAGATACTCAGGTACCCAATGAGTAACCCAATGAAATAAGGAAAAAAAAAAGGGGGGGGGGGGGAGGGCACGGGAAAAAAAAAAGGATGAGTTATACAGAAGAGAGCCTAAAAGAGGCATTTTCTTATTACCATTAGATCAGTAATAAAACCAAAAAGCATCCAGCATTACATCCCTACTGCCCAAGCTCCCATCTCTTCTGTAGCAGGTCTAACGCTTTACCTAGGAATCTGCCCAAATATAAAAGCTTAACATAATAGTAAAGAAGAGTAGCCTTTTCCTTTGAAAGAACTTCAATTATCTTCCACACATAAGTAACAGAGCTGCATTTAAAATAATCATGAAAATTAACAGATTTCAACTCCTTGTCCACTTAAAAAGAAAACGAACCAGAAAAAGCAAACTGACTGGATAATATTAAATGAGTTTCAAGTTTTAGCACATGCTTTAAAACCCAATGCTGAGCATATTACTGTAATGTATAGAAAAAAGCAGATCTCCGGGCAAACGAACTAGACTGAGAGATGGACATTTGTTTTTTTCTTATGGTGTCCATTTTTTGATATTCTGAAAATTATTTTTCTCATTATTTGGGCAACTGGTTTAAGAAAACAGAAAACAACTGCAAAGACTGCTTAAGAAGAAGAACAACAAGAAACTTAACGAGTCGCTGTGAATTACTCGTATCCAAGTCATGCTGCGCGCTGAAAGGCCCTCTCCATGCAAGGAACATAACCCCTTTTAAAGAGCGCTCTCTCCAATCTGGCTTCCATATTAACAGGGATTAAAAGGCACGTCTAATCCTGGATTAGACAACCCCTCATCAGCAATATCTTATCAGCGTCCAGATAAAACGGTGTATCTGCCCTGCGCAGAGAGCCTAATTCTGGTTGTGCGAGCTACCCAACCATGTGGTGCGAGGGGCATGCAGCGACACGGCTTGGTCACCATCAGCTCAGGGATTTCCAGGCTTTGTATTAATGTACCATTAATATACTCGAGATCTCTAAACAAAAACTCTTTCCTATAGTGATTTCCAAAATCGGTTTTCATAAAGTTTTTCCATTTAAGAGGTCAATTTTCCCCGAGAGACTCATCTTTCGACCTTTTGTTTTCTAAACAATAAATTTACAAAATATTTCCAGAGATTAAAAGTGCTGCAAGAAAGCTAGAATGATTTCAAATAGACATTTTAGTTTTTGGAGATTTTTTTTTTTTTTTAAGATTATGAGGGAATAACCACAATGTCTATTATTTTACCCATCTATTGTTTTCAACAGGGTTGAAAGGCTGAAGTAAAGAAATATTTCTATTTACTATAGCATGCACCAAGCAGCAGAGCTATCAAAGACAAGATGTTTTCTCCACTTGGGTGCTTTCAGTGGATGCTGAAGTGCCGCGATGCCCCAGCCCATTCCCAGGCAGTGCCGCTGCCTAACTAACACTACAGCTCCTCGCTTGCTCCTCCAGCTAAAAATAACAGCGCGATTCACTGCTGCCTCCTCTGCCCGCAACTGTCAAGGTTAACTCTGCAAAAGAGGAAAAAAACCTAACTTGGCACCAAATGAAAAAGTTCTGATTCCTTTTTTTGTCTTCCCCCCCCCCCCCCCCCTTTGGAAAGTGATGAAAAGAGAAAGACGCACAGTTTGACGTTGGCTATTTTACATTTCTAGCCGCTGGTAGAGTAACACGCTGTATTGACGGCACACTGAAAGGAGAAGAAAAGGAGAAAACAAACCTCTTGTCATAAAGTACCGCAGGATTAGCACTTCAGCTAAGTAGCTTCCTTAGGAAAACATAAATCACAGCTATGTTCAGTAGCCGATAGTCATACCCTCCGTCCTGGAGCAAAAGTGAGGCAAAGCCAACCCTCGCTGATTTAAGAAGGGACGAAGTGGCTTCAGGTGATTCAACAGCAGGAGAAACACAAAAGGTTTATCAGCAAACTTGAAGTACTGAAGTTTTTCAGATTCACCTTGAAACCAGGAGCGTGTTCAAAGACACATGAACTCTTCAAGGTGCTCTGCTCTTCTCATCTCCCCACTCCTTCACTGCAAGTCCTGCAGGTCTTGAAATAGGAGTTGCTATGCCAGAGCCAAGCAACTCAACCGATCTTAAAATCTAGCAGGGAAACGTCTTTGGAGAAGTAAATTCCTAGTAGGAAACTGCATCAATCGAACCCTTCGCATCACTAAACCATCGCTCCCGACCTCCTGATTTCTATCAGACTATTTTGCAAACAAAATTCTAGCAGCTCCTAGTTAAGCCTGTTCAACCACATGATATCTATCACTAGCTCATAGGAAATATGAAAGTAATGAAAGCCAGTGAGTTCTCACGATGGCCACGAACCAAACTCATCTTTAGGAATGACTAATGAAGAGCCTCCACCAAATTCCTGACACATCTGAGGTTGCTGACCAAATTATAGACCACCTCTGAAACAGAGGCCTATAGATAGTTCACAGCTGAAACGCTTCTGCAGGAGGCCAGAACAGGAACCATAGCATTCCTCTTTGTTCACCATCCAGAGGAAGAATATCCCATTTAGCTAAACAAGATGCACAATATCCTGTTAAGATGACTTTCTAAAATGAAAAGTAAATTAATAGGAAACAGAAGGTATTTTGATTTCAGTTTCTTCTGTACGGCATTAACTGTTCCCGTATGTTCCCAATCAGAGGGCAACGGTGATTTTTAGCTTATTTATAACAACCCAGAGGCAGGTAAGTAGTTTTCAATAAAAGAGTGTTCTATACACTGATGACCCTTAAACGTTTACCTGTTTTTTTTGCCTCAACTATGAAGCACGCAGAGGTTACGTGTTATCTCCAGAGTAACCCGAATGGTCCAAATCCTGAGGCAAAGTCCTTAGTCACTGTGACCAAGTCTGTCCCGCAGTTAACCCGGGCAATTGCCGCTCTGGTCTGAGCAGCTGGTGGAGCTGCAGAGCCACCCCCATATTCACGTCTGCCTACAGACATGTCTGCTCTGTCCTCTGCCCCAGCGTCATCCTGCCAAATGTCTGCTATCCAGAGGTCTCCAATGCTGAAGTGCCTGGAAACCTACCACAGCGCTTCGTTACTATTAACGTTAGAAAGTCTCTCCTCATGAACCTGTGAATCCACAAGTATGTGCAACAGGTTATTCCCTTTCCTTTCACAGCAGTGTTTTATTTGAAAAATATCACATCGCCTTTAGCCTTCCTTTGGCTGATCAGCACTCGTTCTATTTGTCCTTAGAGGTCCTGTTTTCTGCAGCTCTTGTTTCTCCCTAGAATTTCTTCCGTGGTGCCTAAACCCAGAGTAATCCGGCTAAGAAGTCACTAGCATGAGTAGGCTTGGAGGACGCCTCTGGGCTATTCTCCCTTTGCATACCCACACAGGACTGCAGCAGATGCCTCTTTCCATTTGCACCGCCAACTACTCGTTACTATCTTCTCAGTACACTTTCCAACTAATTTTGCATCCACTTTTTGGCATTTTCACCCCTTCCGTGCTTCCTATTCGCTTTATGAGAACATTATGTGCAGCAGAGTAAAACCAATAACTATTAAAGTCAAGGTAAGTCATACCCATTTTATACATTCTTGACAAGGCAAGCTGGCAACTGTTTTAGTGTCCAAAAATCATTACAGATTGCACATATTCTGTATTTTGGTCAGTTTTCTTCAATATAGAACATTACCATGCTGTCTGATAGTATTTCTGTATGAAATACAAATCTGGACTAGAGCTTAGGATCAGAAAATCTTACACCTAATGTAAGGAGGATTTTGCTAAAGCACAGAAGGATGTTGGAGTGACCCAGAACATAAAATGCACCTGCCGCTTGTGTGGACCTCTAGTGGCATCTGATGATGGAAATTACACTCATACTTCCACTACAGGGTGGGTGGAGAGAATCCAAGGGTACTTTGCCATTTAATGACCAGAAAGAGTATGGATGGAGAGACTCAGGATGTAGCACAGCCCCTGCAGACATGCTTTGGGGCCTTCAGAAAGGTCACTTCTCCTCCCCACCCTTCCACTACCAAAAGCTGCAACATCTACCATTTACACCTAGGGTTTACAGGCTTTGGGCCACCAAATTACATTGAGCGCAGCAGCCTGAAACCCAGCAGAGCTCCCTGATACATGGGAAGCTGGTGGATCCATCCTCCTCCGACTAACCAGCCTTGGCCACACGAAAAGCCCGGCCAGCTCACTATTCTGTCTCTGACAGTAGGCTGGGATGGATGCTTAAATAAGAATGTAAGAGCAGGTCAAGAATAGGGAGATCCTCCCCACGAATACACCCTCCCAGCTTCCAGCAACGTACAGTTTAGGAATTTATTGAGCCAAATCTTTAACGATTTTTTTTTTTCCTCCCCCCATGATTTTCTGACTCCTTTTGGAGCACACCAACGTTTCAGACATTCACAATGTCCTGTGGCCGTGAGGATGGAGCTCCCACCTCCATCACTGCAGAGAAAAGCCTGAGCAAAGTCTGGGAGCCAGGAACTCATTTTGGTTCTTCTCAGATGCTGCCCAGATGGTTCCAGACAAGCTCCCCCCACGTGTATAGTAAAACTAACATGATTTGCCACTTTTTCAAGGGATAGGAAGACCAGTTAAAACATTTTGGCCGTAGCACACAAGACAAAGACTGGTTCTGTCTGGGATGGTAGTGCTGCCGATACCGTGTATGAAGTGGAGGACGTGACAGGGTAGAAGAGGAGTCAGCTGAATCTAATCTTTTATTCAGATCTGCAAGCCTGACAGCTCTCACCACTTGCCAGCTGGTGACAGGTACATTTAAAAAAAAAAAAAAAAAAAATCTTTTTTTGACATCCTCGCTTCTCTAACAAAAGAGCTATTTAAAAATTCAACATGCTCCTTTGGAAAGCTTTAAATAGTTTCTGAATGTAACTGGCATCATGCTGTAACCCAATATTAAAGAGTTTTGGGGAGGAATTGTTTAAATTGTTGAAGAAAACCTACATTTAAGTGTTACAAAGGAAAGGACGTGCTGCTATCTGTGGGGGGCACGGGGCTGTCATGCAGAAGGATCTGGCCACCACTACTTTTCCTCGATCTGGACAAGTAACCAGAGAAGGTCCCTATCTCAGTCAGGAACGAAGACGACTGTTATCTTCACTGCACCATATCCTCTCTTTACACAACTTGAAGACATCTTGTCTTAATCATCCAGGCAGTATCATGCTGGCTGTAGTCTGCAGCTGCCAAAAGTTTGGAGAGTTTTGAGCTCCGAATCGTCTGTTCTTCAAGCTCTTGCATGACCAGAAAATATGAAGTGAGAACAGAAGAGGAAGGGATGGGTACAGAGCAGGATTTCAGTTCGACATTTAAAATTACTTTCCTTTATGGATCATCAGAAATTTGTCAATCTTCTGTAATATTTTAAAACAAAAGCAGATCAAACCAGAACCTCAGCAGACTTTTATTCACACCGAATAAATGCACTATTCACTGCAGCAAGAAATTTAGCATCCTGTTCAGCCTTCCCTTCCAGTATTTTGCATCCAGTGGTCACAGCGTGACTTCAAGCATTGCTCAGCTCTGCAAATACTGACTAGAGGACAGAGAAATATTTCTCGCACTGAAAATCTATTATTTGCTAGCAGGAATCATTACTCAGGTTCTCAATATGAACATTAAAGCCACTATCAGATGCAGCAGTAATTAAGTAACAACTGTTTTCCAAAGCCATACTCCATGGAGAACCACACCAGTAACAGCTTCTGATCCACCGCTATTTCCTTTTGTTTTCTTCTAAAATGTCTACTTACCCAAAGGGATTGCTGTGGAGAGAGAGACATTTTGCAGGTGAAAGCAACACACATTCAGATACAGCTCAGGGAACAAGGCAGCTGAACGTCTGCTCTTAGCTATTTTTAAAAAATCCCCCATATTCATTAATAGGCTCGTGATGGGAGTAAGAGAAAAGAAAAAGATTGGTGGATGATGAAAATCTGCTTTTCCTCCCCCGAAAGACAGGTTTCTAACAAGGGGCAGTTAAGAGAAGCTGACGCTGTCCTTCCTTAGGGGACTGAAAGATGTGTAACAGGTTGGGAGTTCCTTACCAGATGCATCCCAAATCCCCCTGGCTCTGCCGAGTTAAAGATGTTGCCCAGAAGAAGTCACAGTGGAGGCCCAGAAAACAGGGGAGAGAAACACAACATTTTAATACTTTCTAAAATAAACTGATAGAGATGATGAATATTTTCCACCCCTCAAAAGGATAAAGAGATCGAGTAACAACATGTAAGCATCCTTTAAATAATGTATCACTTACCAGATCTATATTTTGCATTATGTCCTGGAAGGAGGGGTGAGTTCGAAACTGCTCAAACAGATCCCGCTTGTAAAGCAGCGCGTACACCAAGTTTGGGTTGTGATGAAGAGAATTTGTCAGGCAGGAGTTGATGATCTCCAGCATCATTCGGATCACTTCCTCGATCACATTCAGATCTTGCGCCTTTAAGAAAGGAATAAAAGGTTAGTGCGCCCTTTTCCATTGTAAAATATATCAGGTAATAAAGACAGAGCACAGGTAATTATTATTAATGGAGCTATTAGCTGGTTAACGTCTCAACGGTGAAGCAAATCTGGCATGCCTGTATCTGGAAAGAGATCTGTTTTCTCCTGTAATACCCAAAATTTTAACCGAAATGCATTGCGCTCTAGTATTCAGCCTCATAGCTTGATTCTCTTCTCAAGCCAAAAAGCATTAGCATTACAGCATTAGCTGTAATCAGCCAAATTCACTAAGGGTTAAGTGAACTTAGTCTTTTCAACCCTTCCTATGCTAAGTAAAAGCACTTCAGCATACATTTAATTTAATACATTTTCTGCTGAGCCCCTGCTTGGGGAGGAGGGATAGGGAGAAGGAGAGAGAAAAAAAAAAAATCAGAAAAATAAAAAGTGGCTGGTGAAAGAGAAAAGCAAAGACGGGAGAAGGAAAACTGACTGGATCAAACCCCATTGCACCTTGAACATCCACCACCGTTCTCCAGACTTTGTCTCTGGCCTTTTTTTTTGTATTTTTTTGGCATTGAAGAATACTTGTAATAAACGAAAAAAGAAATCTCCTTTTGTAGTGCACTAAGCCTTAATGCTCAAGAAAAACATGTAGAGCTTTTCATCTTGTCAATGCCTTTGACAAACCATTCCTGATGATTTTGAAACTCAAACTTTCTAAGCTGAACAAGCTGGCATGTGCACGCCTGCTAGCCTTCTGGATTTCTCTCCTTGGGCTGCCCATCAGGATACGCCTGATACGGTTGTTCAGACCGGAGAGCTGTCTGGCCTCCCTTGGGACAGGGAAAAAAAGGCAAATCTACTTCGTTTGTATCATTAGGTCTCGCCACCGCATCAAACGCTGGACTGTGAGACTCTACAGGTCTGGCAAGAACAGGAATCATACCAAACCAGCTTGAGTTTTTCTGCTTAGTACGAACACTGAAACCGCTGGCATTTGCTTTTGCCGCCTGCCTACAAAGCAGTAATTTTCTGAGTTATCATAAGGCACTTAAATACTTCATAACGAGGCTGTACTTGCAACAGCGTTCTGCTGGACTGTCAGTCAATCTGTACATAGTCGGGTTATTTTCTACTCCAAGGTAGCGTTGCAGGAATCGTCACTTGTCAGATATACGCTCTTACCAAGGCAGAAGAGAATACGGGAACTTGTCATTACCCTGGTTAGACCCATATAGACTTGCTCCTCCATCTCTTCCACGGTGCCGAGGACCGCGGAGAAGAGAGCGCCCGTCCTCATACTGCTGCTGAAATGCAGCAGCACTCTAATTTGGTTATCCGCACCGCTTGTCTTCTGCATGTACAAAGAAGATTTAAGCGATGAAAGCCTTTTGAAATGCTTGTTTGAAGAACAGTATTTGGTGCACGCACTACAATGAAGTTTTCTTCTTTAGCAACGATGTCTGACTGACTGATTTTTTTTGCAAAAAAAAAGGGGATCCCCTCTTTTTTAATAGCTTTGCCTCAGCCACCTGAACTACCGTTGTAGCGTAGCTAACAACGTTGGCAAAGACCCTTACAAAGCTGATCACCGCAGCTACTGAGTCTGTCAATGGGATCGCGTTCTTCTACGACAGAAACAACCCTTGCATTCAAAACACAGGTGGTTCCTCCGTCTGTAGTTTCCTAGTTAGCGTGCTATGAAATAGCATCCCAGTTAGAAGCTGTGAAATGTGTATAATGCAAAATACTAGACAAAACCTGAAATAATTGCTTCAGCTGGAATCTGAAGAAAAATCCAGACCTGGCTAACTCATCTGTGGAGCGGTACGTGCCTATCAACTTGGATTTAATTCAGAATATGGGATATTATGGTGGCTTTTAAAAAGCTCTGAGCACTGGTGTAATTCTCCCCCCAGTGCAGCAGGATCACCTAGTGGCCGAGACACTATCCTAAAATACAGACTACATTACTTTTGCAGAAACATTATGATTCAGGATCAAGTGAGATCTATCCAGTTACCAGAAAGGTAACAAGCCACACAATTGCTTTTCAAAAACTAAATGCTTTTTGATAAAATATGTTCACCTTAAAACCCGGGCATACAGCTAGGTTAAACAGAAAGTGTTGCTAACCATCTACAAACACGTTATTTCAAGAAAAGGCAGACTCAGCTATTGGTCAGCTTCAAACAATTAAAAGTTACCAGAGGTTATGGCTCACTAATTGTATTTAAAGTTTTTAGAAGCTGATGGACAGAACCAGCCATCTGTTTTTCAGCAGTGGCGTTGCAGGTGAAGAATCTGGGGCCCAAAGGAAGAAATCCAGGAGCTACAGTGAAGATTTTTACCCATAACTGACTATACCAAAAAAATCATTTATAAGAAGAATGAGCTCCATAAAAGACGGAGAAGTGGGACTGAATCCCAGTATTGCATATATGTTATCTGGAGAGCTGTACGCTCCTATAATTAGCGATTAAAGCATTTGTAAAGGCTTAAAAGTTTTCAAAACAGGAAAAAACAAGCAGAAAGCCAAGGACAGCATTTGGATGAGACAATGGAGAAATGCCGTAAGAGCTGATAAAATGCTGCGTGCTTTTGCTGCTCTGTATCACCAGTATCAAGCTACGGCCCCTCTGCATCTAGACGTGGCGTCACGACAGATAGAAATAAGGTTACAAAAACATTTCGCAGTTGAAGAGAAGTTTATCACCCCGTGGATTAACTTTCAGACCAGCTGAACACAGCTGAAATGCTGAACATGTATGGCCAAGACAAGGAATACCACATCGTCCACAGCATCCTTGTAAGATTATTAAGATTATTTTTTTGACTGGATTGGCTGCTATATGAAAAGAAAAGCCAGGGGGACGGGCACACAAGTTTCAATCTATTAAACAGTACACTTAAATGAGTAGTTAAAAGTAACGGCATTTTCCTAATGCTTATAATTGACAAATGCAATAATTTAAAATTATTACAGTATTCCTTTACAAACCAGGGCTCAGATAATGCCTCTGTCGACACTGATGAGTACCAGTCCTCCCCCTCCTTTTTTTTGTTTATGCCCATAGAAATCATTATACCCATCATTAAAAGAAACTTGGAAGCTACAGCTTGGTACCGACTTTTTGAGACTGAAATCATGCCACAAAAGGGATGGGAATGCAGGCATAGCTCTAACATTTCTGCGGGTAATCCTAGGTAACCACCTCGTGGCTCCTTTTCAGGACAGGAATTAAATGTGGTAGTTTTTTGCGAAGATTTTAATTTTTACGGCAAAAAGCCAGATGCTTGGTCATGTTCTAGTTGCACAAGGAACAAACCAGGCAGCGACAGCTACAAGAGATCGAGGTACAGTTCAGGGTAGTCTGGGTCTCTTTCGTTAAAAAGAAAAAGGAACAAACAAGTGATAATGCCAGAGAAAAGAGAATGGAAACAAGCTGAGAGGATGCGGAGGAAAACACGACGAGCACAGGCATGAGAACATTATCTGGAGAAAAATAATTTCAGTTTGATAAACACTAAGAAGGAACACACAAATGTGCAAAGCCAAGCCAAACTACGGGCAGAGCTGGATGTTCTCGTCTCTGACCATCCTGGAATACTGTTGCTTTCCTTACTGCAATATAATTAATAATTAGCATGACGTCCTCCTGGGCAAAGGCTTCCAGAGAATTCAATATTTACTGCTGGAAAGACACTGATATGTGAAAACAGTTGAAAAGGATACGGCTTATAAAATATCAGAGAAGTCAAGCAGCCTAAACGCCAAACCCTCAGGCAGGTGCTCACAGTTCGGTTCCTTACAGGCACGGTTACCCACCAAAAAATAAAGCAGTTGAATCACTGTCAGTGGAGGATGCAAGATCTCAGTGTCACCAAAAGCCTGCTTAATTTATGGTACCCATCTTCTGTTTCCTACACTGGAACTTTCTGAGTGCTCATCCTTTTAATTTAATTTGACATTAAATTAATTTTAATTTTTATAATAATAGAGAACTGATTAAAAAAGTTCTATTAGGAATGAATGCAAATCTCCAGCCTCTAAATGTTAATAATTTTTAGGAGAAAAAGGGAGGCATGTCCACATGTCATTCAGGTTAACTTTGCTTAACCATCCCTCATGGCTCGTACTGCCTAATAAAAACTGAGACAAAATTATTCCGCTTTCTGTTTTCTTTCCTCCTATGCTAGTTTATATGGAAAATAAGAGTCGTTTGAAAATCAGAATTTCAGTCACTTGTGATGTTATGAAGAGACATTTCTAAGCACGGGTGGACGTGAGGCTGTCTTTCACGATGCAATAAGCTTTGTATTAAGTTTCAGAGAAAGGAACACTTTTTTTTAAGATTTCTGGTAGTCTCGCTGAAGTCATCTCCTCTGCGGCTGCAGCCTGCGATCTCAGCAGCCCGATGTTCACTTCAGCCAGCCTTCGGCTGCCGCACGAGATGCGTCCTCACCGCAGAGCTGATTCAAGTGCTCCTGTCCCCACTTCGGCTCCGAGCCGCACAGAAGCCCCTCGCTTGAGCCCGACTCATCTTTTAACCCTCGGTCCTGGGTGCAGGCTACGAGCCGAGCGCTGCCTGTTTCTGGGTGGTACCCAGGGTATTTCATGGCACGGATGCAAGTTGGATGGTGATAGACTTCTTAATGGCGGTTTGCATTTTTGACCATTTAGCCAGAAAGACGGCAAAGGTCTGCTGGACACTCAGCTGCAGCATCCCATCGCGGCCGTGCAACCCGAGCTGGATGAACCGTTCAATTGCCAGCCACCAGTTACCAGCAGTGGCAGTACGGCTGAATTCAAGGGAATACTGAAGTCTTGATTTCAGGGTGAAGAATGAAAGAATTACAGTTTTCTTTAGGCTAAAAATTTAGCCTATCGATACTTAAAGGGGACTTATAAGAAAGATGGGGACAGACTTTTTAGCAGGGCCTACTGCGACAGGACAAGGGGGAATGGTTTTAAACTAAAAGAGGGGAGATTCAGACTAGATAGAAGGAAGAAATGTTTTACGCTGAGGGTGGTGAAGCACTGGCCCAGGTTGCCCAGAGAGGGGGTGGATGCCCCATCCCTGGAAACATTCCAGGTCAGGTTGGACGGGGCTCTGAGCGACCTGATCTAGTTGAAGATGCCCCTGCTCGTTGCAGGGGGGTGGGACTAGATGGCCTTTAGAGGTCCCTTCCGACCCAAACCATTCTGTGATTCTATTCTATGATTCTAAAAAGCACTAGTGCACAAACTTGAGTCTCATATTGTGTCCACATGATGGATTATAACATGATTATATATTTATTTATTGTGAGCTAGAATTCACTTAAATGCAACAACTTTTATTTTTCCTTTTTACCTGGATGTAAAGTAATCCGCAATCCAAAGCAACAAATAATTGTAAGCCTAACCAGGTCTACTTTGCAACTTTTTTAAAAATCAGAGATCTAACAGCGCACCTTTTCCTTCGTGGTGGGATCCATATGAATGATGCTATGCAGTATACAACAATACGTGTATACATCCAGGACACTGCTGCCTACTAAAAAAGCCCCGCTTCTCTCCGTGCATTCACATGGCAGCAATTTTCCAGCCAACTGATACTTTCAGCTAAATAACTGCTAGAGGTTTCTGCCTGTTGAAATGGCACGACGAATGCTATCAAAAAGGCAATTATACTGTTAGCACAATCTGAGCAGGAAGAACCTTATCTGCCTAAAAAAACAAAACCCGAGCAAGGATGGGTAATGCAATACGCTACAACCGCACAATGTAAATAGGGTAAAAAACCAGGAAAGGCACACCGTAGTGAAGTCTTAATCCAAAGAAACCTGCTGAAATAAAGTGGAAATGTCACCTATAATAGCAAAAGAAATACATGATGGAAATGCAGGCTGACAAAAAAACATGTCCAAACACAATTCTGAACTCACTGCTTATGACAATGAATGGCTTTTAGCGAGCGGTAGCTTGCTGCCAGTAATAGGATGCCTTGACATTTGAATTTTCTGAAGTGCAAATTTCTTTACGTTGAAGCTTGGTGGCTTTAGTTCACAATTACTGACACTGCAGGCCCCTCTCTGGCGGAGCGAGGAGTGCATACAGTATGCAAAAGCTGTAAAGAAGCTACCTAAAGGAGCTTTAGCTTGAGATGCTTTAATAGTTTCCTTCCTAACAACTCCACAATTCAAAGCAGCAAAACCATCTCCGACTTTCCACTTTCCCAGCTAGCTCTGACTGCCCCCTCAAGGTCATTTGCTCCCTTTGCCTCTCTTTGCAAGTCCAGTCCTCCTCTCCAGCCAGGTAGCGTGGAGGAAGAGTCAGAGGAAGGTGCAGCAAGCAGCCGGTACGGCACTCTGCGTACCAGGCAGGCCTGCGGCACGTTTGTGTTGCTGCATCCGTGCAGTGTGGACCATCCATCCTCAGCTCTGAGGCTGAAGGCTACCACAGGGATAAGGGAACAGGCAGAGGAAAGGTGAGAGTGAAGGTTGCACAGGCAACCTTAACTACGGCCTTTTTTCATCCTGAGCCCTTGACTGTGACGCCTCACTATAATTCTTCACATGTAATGTGAACATCACAAAAATGATCGGGGGGGATGGAACACCTCTCCTATGAGGACAGGCTGGGAGAGTTGGGGTTGTCCAGCCTGGAGAAGAGAAGGCTTCGGGGAGACCTTATTGTGGCCTTTCAGTACTTAAAGGGGGCTTAGAAGAAAGATGGGAACAGACTTTTTAGCAGGGCCTGTTGCGACAGGACAAGGGGGAATGGCTTTAAACTAAAGGGGGTAGATTCAGACTAGATAGAAGGAAGAAATGTTTTACGCTGAGGGTGGTGAAGCACTGGCCCAGGTTGCCCAGAGAGGGGGTGGATGCCCCATCCCTGGAAACATTCCAGGTCAGGTTGGACGGGGCTCTGAGCGACCTGATCTAGTTGAAGATGTCCCTGCCCACGGCAGGGGGGTTGGACTAGATGGCCTTTAGAGGTCCCTTCCAACCCAAACCATTCTGTGATTCTATGATTTTCAGTGAGTTCCATGCCCCCCCCCCCAACAGAATTTGTAAACACAAAACATAAAATCTTGAGTAATCAACTACTTCCTTCATGACGCAGATACAACTTTAAAGGCAATTTTGACAGCAATGGAAAACAAAAGGATATGCACACCATATACTTAACACATACCAAAAGGCTAAGAATGCCGAATTAACCCCATACAGACAGCTCCTGCCATTCTTCTTTTTACCAGGGAGAATTAAGGAGGAAAAAATTTGGTAAACTGTTCCAGATCCATCAGCTGCCTCCACAAAAAGTCTAGATGAATGGACAGCTTCAGTTCATTTTCCATTAAATTTTTTTCAGCTAGCTTTATAGATGCTAAGGAATACTTCAAATGATTATGTTTTTGGACATCGAGTAGTCAGCTCTTCCACGCCTGCCTGTAATGCAGTTGTTATAAACTCCAGGGTGATGTACTATTTTGTGTGGAAGAGACAAGTTGACACTTCAGAGAATTTCACCTTGATAACATAATTTAACAGCATCCACAATTATAATGATGTAAACTTCCCTTTCCTCTTTACAGGGGAATTTCTACAGTTAAGTAGTTTCAAATAATTTGCTTTATTTTTAGTTACTTTAAGGGAAGCATATGTATCTTGTTTGTATTAGCTTTGGGGAGCTTCCAAGAGAGCTGTCTGAATTTCCTGCATTTTCAGCAGAAAATAAAACCTTCAACAAAATAAACTCGCTCTGCCAAAGGATTGGAAGAGCGGAGGGGAAAGAAGGAAGCGCACAAGAAAGCTGCCCTTACACTCAACGTGCAAATGAACTTCAAAGCCAAGCCTTTGGTGACAGAAATCTTATCTTCACCTATTTTACTGGCATATACTCTTTGGCTGTTCTATGTCAAACCCAGATAACTTTTGGCCATAATGTTCAATTGTGGGAAAGGAGGTATTAAGTGAAAAATTGCAGGGCTTATGGTGACTATAACCTCAAAAACTAAGCCCGGCATCTCTGATCGCTGCTTAGAAATTTACTAAATAAACCTACCATCCTGACACCCGCTATCATTGCCTTCCCGAATAACCGAGTAAGCTGAAAGAGCAGGTTTTCAGCAATGTCCTACCATTTTGTCAAGCCAGCCCATGCGGTAACACAACATTTCCCAAGAGAAACACAACACTTTCAGCCCGTATCACGACGCAAAACCTCCAGGACAACCTGCGACAAGGCTACACTAGAGGAAATGCCGTGGTGGTGTACCCTGTCCCAGAGAAAACAGCCTGGGAGCAGTCTGCTCCAAGGGAAAACAAGCCAAACGACACCTGCCAAGGTAGCAAACCCAACTGCTTCAATACTCGGTGCTTCAGTACTCGGAAAACCTGTTTGCCACAGGGCTTGACTTCAATAGCCACTGACCAAGAAAATATAAAGCTGTTTCTGAGGACATGTATATATCCAAGTGAAGGTGCAGATACTTTATTGGCACTTATCATGGGACTTCACCATATCGTGTTTATTATTTGGCCAGCCTACAGCTAATCCACAACTCATCTCCTGATCACACCTTACCTTCGCCTTCATCTATTCTTCCATCCATGCCCTTGCCATCTTTGAAATTACAATTCTAAAACACTTCACGTTGAAATACTTTAACTTATCCCTATCCCTCTACAAAGTCAGGTTCCCAAATCAATCAAGAATTTCTAGATATTGGCCTAAATTCCCTCAGTGCTTTATTGGTCCTTGGTGATGCTTCACTCTCTTCGCACTGTGCACATTCTACCTGTTTACTGAGGATTTTACAACTGGGAAATCTGGTTTATTTAATTCTTGTACTGCATATCCCTGTGTGAAATTAATAGTGGCATGGGAAGTTGACTGGCAAACAGTTTTAGCAGAGTAACTCCTTCACTGACTGAACAGTGAAGTATATTCTCTCTTTTTAGAGAGGATCTCTTCTGGCAGCATGGCAGAACTTCAGGAGGAGGGATAGACATTGACTCCACTTGACAGTCTGGTTTTCAGAGAGATGTGACCTAAAGGTGTCTCACTTCCCGGGGGAATGCTACGACTACTAAGCTATTCTATAAGTAGGGCTCCTCTGCTTTAAAAGGAAGGAACGAGCAGCCATCTGGACCCAAAAGGATGGAGAGGCACCTAAGTGCAGGAGAGATGCGGACTTTGGCATTTTCGTGAGACTGGGATTCAGTATCACGACTGCAGAAGGTGTTCAGTTCCAGAGAACAGGACTTGAGATAGTCCTCCTCTTTGGCATTTCATCCCAGAATCCCGGCTTTTCCAAACTCCATTCTTGGGAGCCTCCCATCTGACTCAAGTGCTGAACTCCACCCTGGAAAGCAAAGGGGTGACAAGTCTCGTTCCCCAGTAATTTCCAAGGATGGCAAAATGACAAATCAACTATACAGATCAAATAAAATGATTTTCACCTCAACTGGCTTAGGAAAAGTAAATGACTATGGAAGGCGTTCACTCAAGGTCAAGCTTCAGAGGCCGGTCTAAGCCCACCAAGAAGCTCCAGCATAAGGGGATCCACCACAGTGCCCAAAATACCTGACGGTCACCAGCTAGGAGCTCCAACACTCTCCATGCAAGAACACAGTATTTCCAAACCACACACAACCGTGACAGCAAAATGCAAATAGTGTTTAGCAGAACTAAACCCGATCGTTTTCTAAGGTCCCACAAAACCTGGGAGGCAACTGTTGCTAGGAAAATGACAACGTTCATACTAAGAAAATTAAAGTTAAAACTGTGAATCTGTATTTTTCTCAAATCATGCTTGAAATAATAATGAAGTTTTCTTGCTGTTGAAAGGAAATGGAGAATTCTCCATTTCTCCTTGAAACTAAGCAGTATTCCCTAGAGGTATGGGAAGATTTTGTTTAGTTTGACTGGTAGAACAGGAAAGGACAAGTTCCATATGCAACCCCAACTCCACCATACAAAGGTAAAGAGATCATCATGATACAGGCTTTAATTAACAGAACCTGTCTACCTTGAGTAGAGTTCAAGGACTTTAAAGATGTTACTCAAGTGAAAAAGCTTCCGATTCCAGCACTTCACATGCAGCTTAGCTGTAAAATGTCACCAGCAAAACTGTTCGGAGGTGTTGCACAGTAATTACTGCTACGTGAACTGAAACTTCGACACTTCCTAATTAATTTTTTTTTTTTAAATTGCATGGCAGGTCTTATATAACACTCACATAAAGTTTCACATTTTTGCATTTAATATATAAACGCTACTTAATGAAATCTCTAGACCTAAAAGTCTATTCCTTAAAGCTGACTTCTGATGAACCTCTTTGAAGCAAGTGATCCTCCAAAAAGGAACAAGCTTAACGCTTTTTGCAGGAGGGTACAGTTGCTAACATACACACTGGTGTTTCTGTTTTAGTATGTCCGTAAGTCCACATTTAAGAATCCTTATCACGTCTTTAATGCGTGTTTGGAATGGGTTCTTACCCTTTTTATCCTATGTGATGTTTAACTGAAGTGCAGAAGCCCTTATTTCTATCATGAAGAAAAATAAGACGGAAAAACATTACATCTGGCAAAAAGACCGAAAAAAGACCAATTAGCAATTTAAACCAAACGGTTTTCTTCACATTTTCCCTTCACACCTCCCAAACTTTCCTCCATACAGTACTCCACAGTTACAGGAATGTAATTTATCCACCAGTTCCTTATAGCCCCAGCATCACCTCTGACTATATTATCAACTATTTTCTTCACCCTTGGTATTATACTTGGCAGTAACAACTATGACACTCGCTGCAAAATGTACATACATCTAAGAGCATATTTCCAACGAACCAACTGCTGTCATTCAAGAAAATCACTCAGTGCTACAGATTTTGCAGACCTATCTTCGGTGTCTACGCAATTTTAATTGAGAAAGTATCAAAACTAACTGAATAAATACCAATCCCTCGGTAAAGCTGTCGACTGCACAGAAGCTGAATTGTCCTCCACTGGTTCCTCACTGATTAGATACTGTAGGTTCAGCATCTTTGCCGCGATATTTGAAGACCATCATTGCCTTGGAACTATGACAGCTGTCTTCCACTGAAAGTACCACTCTGAATAATTGTGACCCTACTTAAGAGAAGAAACATCACAACCGAGACTGTGGAATCCAAGTCCTCAATAATCAACACGGACTGCATCAGGTTTCCATAATTTCCATACTATCCAAGCAGAAGATCTTCTGGTCGTGATGACGCACAGGATGTCAGTGGGAAAAGTCAGTGCTACTCTCCACACACTCGGCAGCCAAAAAGTTCTGTATTCTTGCCCTGAGGCTGAAAATTGCTGTTGAAATTTCTGTGGGAGGCATAAGAAAGTCGGAAGGAGTTCGCAGAGCAGACATTTCACGTCAGTACCATTCGGGGAACGTCAAGAAGGCAAGGGAAGCGGTGTTACTGCTGAGGCCACTCGGCACTCCTCCCGTGGCTCAGCAGTGTAAGACTCCCGCTTTGCTCAAACAAGAAAAATCACTGCAAAGGTAAACCGAGTTAAATAAGACATTAAAAGAAAACCACCGAAAAACAAAATAAAACTGTAGATGCCCTCTTGACAATATTAGCCACGTTTAGTAATAATAATAATGATAATAATAACAATAATGGTGGTTGATTTAGCTGGTTGCTGTTCATACAGAAGGTGACAGTGTGCACGCAGAAAACTTTTCATGATGGTGCAGTATTCTTTGCATGTTGTAGCTCCTTAAATACTAGCAGTGCATGATAAAAAATGTCAGGTCCCAGACAACAGACACTCGATAAGGGATTACGGTACAAGATTCCCAAACTGTTGTGAGCAGGACTATGCTGCTTTACAGCCGTCATTTTACCCCAGAGCTGTGAAGATAAATCATGGAGAGTGCTTTTATTTCTTCTGATATATTAAGATATAGCAGCGTGGTTAGAAAAGTAATTCAGAAATACAACTCTCTATGAGACCGCTTGGCATACTTACTCTACTAATTCTTTCAGTGGTGTTAAACATTTTGAAAATTAAAGGGGATAGATGAACAAAGATGTGAGAAACCTATCATATGAAAAGGAAAAACTGCATTATTGATCTTTGAAGTGGTTTGCAGTCTAAAGGATCTATAGGTAAGCCCTTTTAAAATATAATAAGGTATAAGAAAGTGTTTTTATTTGTTTTCCTCTTACCTTACCACCTCTTCAAAACCAGTCACTGCCAGTAGTAGTATCATTTACTCTATTAAGATGGGCCTGAAAAACCACCATAACCAAATTTCAAGCACTGCTCTCGCAGGTTGAATAAAATGCAAATTGGAAGGAGATGAGAAACAGCCTTTTGAGAGCTGATAGCAGGCAAACCAAATAAATGGAGTAACTTTTAGATTAAATGTTGGGTTTACTACATTCCATCTTATTTTTCAAGTGCATTCCCCTGGACACTGCATCAATTCTGATAAACACAAAAGCTGATGACCACTGCTCCGCTTCCTGCCGAATGGTCTGGAAGCACACAGCAGACATAGCCTGAACGCCGACAAACGAACCTTTCACTGAGATTTGGAAAACCCAAAACTCACAGAAAAGAATTCTAGAAGCCTGTGTACACAGGTACCCGTTCCAAAATGAACTATAAGCAACAGGTGACATTTTTTCAAATGCTGAAGAAAAACACTCTTGATAGAAATATGGCAAAAACTACCTTATCCAAACAAAGGAAATCTGCGGAAATGAAGTCTCATCTATGTTGGGACAAAACTTAATTTTGTGTGGTCTGGTTCATAAAGTGCAGCAGTGATAGACATGGGCAAGATGAGAGATCACTGTGTTCGAAAGACAGAGAAACTCTTGTGTATATTGTGCATCCATCCTGGAGTCAGTCCAGGATCGTTCCTCACCAAAATCCCATAAGCAATTATGATTGTTTAGCTACAAATTAAGCTAAGTTTTCTAATGAATTCTAATTAACAGTCCACCACAAGGCAAGATGGCTAATTTATTGTGGGAAAATAATTCCGTATTTCAGAAAAATTCAGTGAAGCTTTTTCCCACGGGAATGTGACATGACTCTTCCTATGGTCTCGATTTATCAAAATCTAAAAGATTAGTGTGGGAATAAGAAAACTTGTCATTATTTGTTCAGGTTTATTTTTTTTTTCTCTGCATTGAGTAAGCATCTGATTTCTTTGCAAGTGCCACGGATAAGTAGCTTAAAGACCGGCCTTTAGGAACCGCAACATCCATTCTCTTTCCAGTTGATCTGGAGGGAAGAGATATACTTAAGATTTTGACTCCTATTGCAATGCAAAAATTAAATCTAACCTGTAATGTTACAACCCATCTTCTTTTCTCTCGAATAGGATGGTGGTTTTTTGTTATTAGTAAACAGTTTCTTTAAGGTCAAGAGTTTGGGTTAGCACGCACACAACTGCTGGAGTGGAACAGCCTCCGTACACGCTGTACCAGCTTGGCATCAAGAAAAAACGCAGCAGAAGACAGTGTCTGCGGAGGAGATGTCATACACTTGGGTAGCAGGCCACAGCTCACTCAGCTTGGGCTCCAGCCTAAATACGTGCAAGAGCAGTTCTGGAAAACCTCCACCACATTCCAGTAACATATCTGAAGGGCAATAAAAAACCCCATATCTTACTCGTCTCAACTTTGTTTCAGAGCGGCGTAGGCAATCACAGACATCTCCCAACAGCGTTGGGGATAAGAGTATGGCAGGATTAAATAACGGTAATATATTAGAGTCTTTTCTCGTTATGAATGTTTTAAAAGATACTTCCCTGAAATGGCTTTATGGTTGGTATGTCACTGGCAGAAAACAGATGTAGAATATGACTATCAGCTTTTTGTCTTCTTTTGTTTTTTACCTTCTTTCCCCTTTGAAAAACATTAGAAAATTTTATGTTGGTATAAATCAAGGGGGGGGGGGGGAGAGTATTTATTTATGTGTTAATCCAAAACCCCTCCTGCTGTTGCTTTAAAATTAAAGCTGCAGGGTTAAACCCTTAAAAGCCAGGCATCAGACTGAAAACACAGGCTTCCCTTTATCCCAATGTATATTTGTTAAGATACAATTTAATTACAAGTTCAGGTAACTACCATCACACAGAGTCCTTTAGTCATCATGTTTGTATCTAACTCATAGCACGTTAAGAATGGATACTTTTTGTCCAATTTCTGGTTTATTGTTCCTGTAATTAACCAGTTCTGTGGAAGAATTACTATTCACAAAAACCGATGTAGCGTATGACACGTGCAATGTATTCCTCTATCTTGCTCAGTTCCTAAACTACAAAGAAATGAGAAACTCAAGAGAAATCGCTGGTTACACGAAAAGGGAAACAGAAGTTTATCTTTCCAATTACGCCTGTGAACAACATTAGGGTGACTTTATAGAATTCAATAAACATGAAAAACAAAGATTCTTCTAAATTTCTGTTTCTTCTAAATACACTCTTCACGTGTTTTGATGGCTTTGCCACAAAGTTATTTCACAGAGAACAAGAATCCACCACTGTCAATAGGGATAAACAAAATTAAAATTCTCAATTCTACGTTTCTTTAATGCTGCTTTTCAGGCCAGGTGATGAGGAAATCGGTTTTCAGTAAGTGGCTTATTTTGCTCCATGTGATGTTTCTTAGGAGCAGCAGGAGAGGAACCAGCCCTGGCAGGGTACCTTTGGTTTTGAATTTCTGCCTATATCAATTATTGTCTTTCTCCAACCCTTTTTCTTTTTCACTTCCTACCAAGACCGTCTTTCAATCTTATTTGACTCACTCCCTTTAAAATATTCTCCTTTCCTTCATCCCCTCGTTTGGTCCCCTGGCCACCCACACTGCCAATCGACAGCAGTTAACTTGCATGACGTTACAGGCAATATTAACGACAGCCGTTAGCGGGAGAATTGCCCTCAGCGAGGGTGTGATGTGTGGTTCAGGGGGGTAGTAACTCTCCAAGAAGATAAATTGTAAGTTGACGGGACCGTCCTTCTGTAACTTGGACACAACTGGAATAAATGTGGCTCTGCATAGGTCAAAAATGGTCCCGTTTTAACTTCTCCACATTTCAATTCAGGCAGATTTCAGCAGCAATTTGACAGGTGAACAATTTCATGCAAGATTTTATCCACAGCCTGAAGCACACTATCTTCCTCTTACCATCTTTTTCAGAATCACTGTCTTGATTTACCTTCATTTCTCTTATTTTCTCTGGCTGTCTTTCCAATTCCAAATCATAGGTATCTGCAATGAAGGAATCTAAAGATCTCTGTTATGCTATTTTTTTTAATAACTATTTACTACCCTTCGATATAAATGGAAAGATTTTTTTTTAAACAACAACTAAAAGCGTTCCCAAGCCTCACTGGTTAGTCCATAAGTGTCCCTGTAAAATATGAAGAGAAGTTGGAACTAGAAGGTGCAACATCAAAAAGTTCTCATGTTTCACCAATACCTCATCTAGAAAAAGTAGCGTTAAAAGATTCTAATTTCAATTAAGTATTTAGTACCAAACAGCCTAAAAGGGTCTGAACAGACTTCCTTCTGCATCCGTTTCCTTTACTTTATATGGCTGCATGTTTAAAAAAAGAATTACTGAGATGTTTATAACATATGGTAACATACTTCTGGTTTTTAAGCACTACATTTTTCAATCAAAACCTTGCTTTAGGAACACGAAAAGTTTGTTTTACTACATTGTTGAAATACATAGCAGTTACAAAAATAAATCCTACTCTTTGGAGAGCTACTGCACTGGCTTTTTCTGTTTGTCTATGGAGGTTTGACAAAGCCCAACCATCCAGAGCAACCAACTTCTCCTGAAAAGCTCTGAACAACCCACTCGTGTGAAGGAGGCAGCAGGAAAAGTGCCTAAAGACCAAATCGGCAAAGAAAGATGCTTCGGAAGATCAGTACTGTTACTTTTTTCATCCAAGCACTTCTAAATTTGTGATTTGTCATTCATCAGTTTGAACTGAGCGAATGTTGGCTTACAAGGCAGTAATAAACAGTATTTACAGAGAGGCTTGTGAAGGCTTTCTCTTAATATATCGCATATTCTATCTACAGCTTGTGCTGTATCACACCTCAGGCCCTTCTAAAATCCCGGTATTGCATCAGGCTTCCAGCTCTCTCAAATGCAACACAAGTAGATGCACAGCAGAAAAATCAGCATACAAAATTCTACTGCTTAATCTGGGGAGGCGTGAAGGGACCCTGAGACAGTTCCCATCCGTTTCCGAAACAAGCTGTCACAAATACTTTAGCTTAATCATCTTCTCTTTTAAGGACACTCGTTTAAGTGGTCTTATCAAAAACGTGTCTTTTGAGTACAAAAATGCAAACAAGTGCCATCATTTATACCCTTTACTGCAAAACAATGACAATGCCCTAAACCTATATAACTACCGAAGGAGGAAAATAAGTAAAAAATTATGATGCTCATGTTTGGCTTTCTTCAAATGTGTGTAATGACCAAAATAACGGGCTTTTAAAAAGACTTTAGTAGGTGTTTGTATTGCTAATGTCAGAAGTTCTTCCCACTTCTTCCTATTTGTTCTCATGTCTCATGAATCTGAAGAATGAAAGATTTTCAATCAGATGATCATAAGATGCTGCTGCCACACTAAATGTTCTTTAAAAAAAAAAGATAGTAATTTTCACCCTTATTTTCCAAAATATTGAGAACTTCTAAGTGAAATAAGGCGTAATGCCATTTATATAACACGAATACGAGACACCAATGAGACTTTTGTGGAACTCCGGAATGATGAAAGAAGAACAACTTTTTGAAGAACATCATCTTGATGTTCTTCAACATATTTGTCCAAAAAACCTTCAACCACAAGCATATTATTAAAGACACGATAATGCAAAGACCAACTGCAAATAACTGTTAGTCCTTCATACTAACATATGGAAGTTTAAATAGACTGAACTTCACCAAGTTTATTTATCTTCACCGTATCTTTATCACGGAATTTTAGGATAATTTGTTCTTTCTGTTTAAGGATAATTTATGCAGCATTTTTTTCAGGAAAGTGTCCAATTCGTTTCAAGGAAAGAACTGATTAAGAATTCAGTGAGAACTGCAGAATTTGGCTATCACTCAATACAAAAGCTTGCTTTAGATTTGGGTTAGGTTGGTTATTTCAGTCTATTCTGAAATTGCTATTTTTTTATGATACAAAAATAGGGGGATTAGGTAGGAGTAATATTCTTTAAACTAAAATATAATTCATCCGAAGGAGGGTATGACTAATATTTAGAAAATGTATTTATAGGCCTCTCACTCAATACTGGAGTGGAGACAGGCATACCCAAGAACAACCTGATATTGCAGATGTCACTTCTGCTCATGAGCCATCAACTCAGAGTAATCAAAAAGAAGGTAATTTAGTGCAAAACAAAGCGATTCTCCTATTAAATGCAACTTCAATTGCTAGAATCCACATTCCATACAAAAATATTGTCTTGGTTTACCATATACTACCTTCAGTAAACAACATCCTAAAAAAATTTTCTTGTATAATCACATTTTAAGTTTCTCACAGTAGGCAACAAAAGGATCTAAAAATTCACATACAAAAATGAAGTGTATTGCAATGTAATGCAATCAAAAAATCTTACCGAGTTACTTAGTGACATAAAAAAATGGAAGAAAAGATAGACAAAAAGAGTATTGAAGAGATCTAGGCAGTGCTTTTGGTGAAAAGTAGGTGGCTTCTGCGTTTTGAAGAAACATCATGACAAAATAAACTACCTTAGCTTCCCGCCCCTCCAGTATTTGTCAAATATTTGACAATATTTGTCCATCTCAGTTAGGAGTCTTGATTTAATTTGGTAAAAATTTCCCATTCTGCCAATGGTGTATCCAATGCAACAGCTAAACAACTGGTACCCGTTTTGTACGTTGGGAGCAGTTACCACTAAGCAGTATTTTTACAGCCTACCAGCTAAACAACGTTAATTGCATCATACTAACTCTATTATGGCTGAGCAGTTTATTTGGAAGCGGGTTTAATTTCATTTCTGCATCATTACTAAAGTCATCAGATGATAGCAGGGAAGACTTCCTATTTCTTCATGATAGCACACATTTATAGGAAAACACTTATGTCTGGTGGCAGAGTTCTGCATTAAACCAGTTCTTTAGGTAATTAAAAAAATGAGGTAGAGCTGCAGCATATCTAATGTAATATTAGATGTGTAACCAGAGAACATATTACAGGGCCCCAAAACATCACAACATTTATTTACAGTTCAAATATTGTTCACATTGATAGTGAACAAAATGCTTGTTTGCTACATGCTGGGTAAGCTAAAACAGTTAACTTATTTGCACGGCATCCTTCGTAGAAACATGTCTGTGTCACAAGATGCCATAACCTTAACTGAAATACCGAACTATTACACGGAAGAACTCTGGTAGGGCCGTGAAAGGGACCGAACAGGATTTCTATGACAATGCAATGGCAGACAAATATCATGGACAAAAGATTTGAGTCTACAGCTGTTAATATTACGGATTTCTAGAACATGAATTTTGCTCTAGTTGTTTAGCAAGGCCGTGACTAAACTGCATATGCTGAAAATAGGGCTGACTTCAGTCTTTTGGATCTATAGTACTACCATCTTTCATCTACTGTAATGTAACTGAATCCAGAAAATTTCTAGATTTTAGATTTGTTTCATTATGTTTAAAAGACAGCTAATATTGCAGTTCATAGACCTTATTTTACCTACTCTTTAGCAATCCCAAATTTCTAAGATAAATATGGAGTCCTTACTTATAAAAGACAATTTCTTCCTAGGGAGTAAATGAAATAGGGGAACCTTTTAACATCACCCGTGTACAGGAGGGAGATTAGGTCGGTTCTCTGTTGGAGAAACTAAAATGAAGGACTATTTATGAAGTACTTGCAGCTTTGAATATAATCAACAGTAATAACAAGATACAAGTTACCAAAAAAATTCTTTTTGTTGAAACCACTTTTGTAATACTGCTTTTTAATAACCCTCATAATGGCCAAATTAGAAGGACCCCAACTGAAGTCATTGATCCCACATAAAACAAACATTGCTTTTTCTTCTTAGCTTTGTTTTACAAGCTACATTATTTCCAGATGACGCTTGAGGGGCCTACGAGTTTCAAGAATTAGATGCTTAAATAGACAGCTGCTTTCTATTTACCATATAAATCAAGGATAAATCAAAGAAGAATCTAAATATTGGACTTCATTTAGCCCATTACAGAGCACAAACTGAGAAGGAAAAGAAAAAAGAAATACAGAAATCTCATCACCCAAATGCAAAGTTTAATTCTCCTTATTAAGACGAGAGAAAAACTCATTGACATTCGCAGAATTCCAAGGCTCCATGTAACACTAGCTCCGCACAGCAGGTAAATTTAACTGGATTGGTAAGGAGCCAGGAAAAGTCAGCTCTGATCAGGAACTCTCCCCGTACCACCAGGCTTTGCTAATGCAGACTTTATACAGATACACATACACACGTAGCTCACTGCGTTCGTATTCTTTGCATTTTTCCCTTTGGATTGCCAACACGCCAACATTTCTACACCTTTAACACAGAAACAGCAGATTTTGGACAGGGGGTTAAAGGATGGCTCTTCTTATATTCACAAGAGTACATCTGTAAATATGAAAAGTCTAACACTACACTACATTGTTTCTATCGCTGACAAAATTCCTTCACCGTCGAAGTGCTGGTTAAGTGACAGCCCTATATATGAAATAATTGAAGATATCAGCACTAAGTGGGATTATTTTTAGAACTTTTCCTAACACGTTTAAGCTTCATCTGGGTAGAACAATGCATTTTTTAATAGCCAACATTTAGAAGGTAAAAAAAAAAAGTTAAACTGAAATGAATTTTAGAATTTTTCCTATGTGGCTAGTAATCATCTTACCTACACTATTTTCTGTTAATATTATTCCATCAAAGCAACCGAAGGCTGTCGGTAAAATCCCCATGGATGGCAGAGAGGAGAACTCCCAGCAGACAGCAGCGTGGGGTCCTCAGACCCGTGACCCCCACCCTGGGTGTTGAGTGATTCTCAAAATGTGCTCCAAGGAGTTTTCGTTTAACTGCTAAGCCTTCACGCCCACCACCAGTAAACAAGAGTTTGGGCTCCCACTGACATAAAATCCCTTGTCCCTGTGTTGCATTAGATGATGTTGAAATAAACTCAGAAACCAAATCAAAAGCTACGTATCCAAATACAGGCTCAAGTGATGATGCCTGCCAAACCTGCTGATTTTTATTTTCCTCAGTTTTTGCATTAAGCAATTTTTTTTTTTCTTACGTCAGCAAGAGACTTCTGAACCTCTGACATGAGCTTGCCAAAATTCAAAATGTACTTTCTTCTCCATCCCCTTCCTTCCTAGGAACAGTTAAGGAGAATCTCTCGTTACCAGCTCTAGTATAACAAGGATTGAAGTGCTCGAAAATCATACACAATGCTATGAAATCCTTCAAAAGCAACCGTTTGGGTAGATGGTAGCTCCAACAACAGGTCTGATGTGCTGCTTTCCCAGGGAAGTTAGCGTGCCTCCAGTTACGCTGCTAAGTATCTATGATTTAACGAATTACATTAGGCTGTAATGAAATTACAAAGAAAATCATTGATATGTTTACTTAAGTAATTTGTCTTGATTTGAACCGGAAGAAGCAAAATTCTCAATTATTTCATTACCGGTTTTCTTGTTTGTTAAAAATTTTGGAAAATGTGCTTTCATTGAATGTAAGAAAGCAATAAAAAAACCTAACTGGATTTTTCCCATTTCTTCAAGCCTGGAGATACTCACGGACAAGGATGACTTGACTGAAGTGTGGTATTTCGAAACAGGTCATTGCTACTATGAAAATAACGCTTAATAATAAAGCTTATTAAACAACTAGTAAACGAAGTAGGATGAGAATTGGTCTAACCAAGGATCCTGTCTCCGAAGCGACTGTTTGATGACGGGAACTGCTTCTCTCTTCCCCGCTGGCTTCTCCATCCTGCTCCTGAAACCGATCACGTTGACTACAGTTTATCAGGACAGGACCAGGAAACTGGTCTAGCATTAATAAATGAAACAACTTGCTCTTTTCTTTTTTTAAAGCCCAGAAAACCTCAACAACAACAATATAAAAGCCAGCCGGGTCAGTTCCTTATTCTAGTTCACAGCGAAATACCTGCAGCTTGTTGGTACACCAGAGACCTGATGGTAGTCCGCAGCAGATACTCACAAAAAGACCGTGAGAAACATAGTAAAGGAGGATCCCAGTATATTCTTACCACCATCAATAATCAGCAGCCTAGGGACTGTGTATTAGGTCAAAAACTTAGGTTTTTACAGTAATGAAAACAAAGTAGAGTACAAACAGTACTACTGCTTGAGCACTCGGAAATTAAGAGATACCCGTCTCTTAATCTCCATTTGCTCCCTTTGGGTGTATGCGTTATGGCACGGGCATACTGTGCCACAGCACCTCTCCATCATACGATGTCCACAACGGACAGGGCTGAATTCAAGATCACCGATGCTGCCTTTTTCCTTCCATATCCTTCCTAGCCCTAAGAAGGAACACACAGCATTTACCATAATTTGTTTTTTCGAAGTCTAGTACTCACAAATGAGTAGAAAGGCTCAAGACAAGACCATAAGGAACACCTAGAGTAATTTTATATATGATTTAACCCTTGTGACTGACCTAGGTACCATGCAGATTCACTTTTGGATTACACAACACTGTAAGAAAAAAAGTCAGTTTATAAATTAAATGAATTAAGCAAATTAAAAAAGAATTAAAATAATGAGAAACATTTTTAAAACACGTTTGACTAATCTGAATGAAACCTGTGAAGAGAATAGCCTACTAAGCAATCCTCCTCCTCTCTGGACATAAACCTGGGCGGAGCAGGCAATCTCAGAATCACCCCTTTCTTTAGCTCCACGCTGGGATACAGTGGTAGAACGGGCTTCAGGACTTCAGACACTTAAGTTATGGCAGTTCCTAGATTCTTTGCTATTCTTACAGACAACACAAACATGGGCTTTCAGAAGCAGAATATGCTGAAGTAAATGAAATCTGGCCTCAACTTTTATTTAATCAACTGCCTATGCCTCAGATTGAGCTGGAACACGAGCAATTTGGAGAAAAAAAACCCAAGCCATGCATAAAAGTATGCATTCTTCTTTCAAAATACAGGCCATGCACTTCAGTGATTTTACTCTCCCCCACAGCAATCCTTCCCACTGCTCTCCTTCTCCCCTCCCTCCCGACGTCATACCAACAATAAAAGGGAAGAAATTCAGTGAAGTATCTAAGTCTCTGGGCTGCACTCCAGGGTGCTTCCCCAGCCCTGCTCCATAAACTGCATTTCTCAGCTGTCTCCATCTGTAAGGGGATAACTATGTACAGCGAGCACCCTGGGTCTTTCCTTAGCTGCACTACATAGTTTGCATCCAGTAAGTTAAAAAGAAGTCCAAAATCTATAAAATAGTTTTCAAGCACCAAATTCATACACACACTGAAATATATACATATATATCTCCACATATATGTAAATATATGCCTATGTGTGTGTGCATATATATATTTATTTATATGTGCCCTTTTACAAACACGTGTGTATCACGCTGTTTTCTTTCCTCTGAACAGTGGGGATGGTAATTCGTTTGTCTAGGGAAGAAAATACAAGGGTCTCTTTTCATAAATCATAGAATGGTTTGGGTTGGAAGGGACCTTTAAAGGTCATCTAGTCCAACCCCCCTGCCATGGGCAGGGACATCTTCAACTAAATATCAATATCCTCCTTCTGACAACAGGCCACATACAACTGCAGTCCCTGCATTAGGAATATCAGTTAGCGTTAAAAATTTCAGCCCTATTCTCCAGGCATCTGAAGATGCTTGACAGTTATCTAACCAAGACCCCACAGTGTCTCAGAGGTTAGTTTCAAAATACACAGCCTTTAGCAGCAATTCCAGCTTATGGAGCCCCTGTGCCCATAAACCCCGTCCCAAGCACTCACTCCAACCCCTCTGGCTGTGATACTGCATATTACGCAGAACTATCTCATGATATGATATGATATACGACATGATATGGTATGATACGAAATATCTGAGGTATGAAAAGCCATCACCTCCACCAAAGCAGCCTCCCTTTGCCCTGAAAGCCAACTGAAGCACCGTAGGTCTCCAGGACAGCTCAATAAAGAGCCACGAGACCACGGGAGGAATTTGAACACGGAGCTGTGGAATTGCTTAAGCTGGAACCTGGCATGACACCGGGGTTAATCACCTCTGAGAAATACGGCCCCAAGAGCCTTATCAATCACAACACCCAGAAATGCTCAATGCATCCAAAATACTGCAGTCCTCACAACCGTGGAAGCCCCTCCACCACGAGCCCCTGTTGCTCGAGAAGCGAACCCGTGGGAAAGGGCCATCAAATCCTCTCCAAGGTGTCTGAAGTCTCGGGGACTTTCAGTTGTTCGTGACCATGCAGATGAAAGAGCTTTATTTGGCCCGTGTATCACCTTACCAGGCAAACAGAAGTGGGATCTCCTGGTCTTTAACCACAAACTAACTTGAGGAGGTTCTTGCTGAAATGTTTCGACTTCTAAAAATTAAAGGTCAGATCGCAACTTGTGGGACAGAAATCGAAAGTCCTAAAACCACAGGTGTCGTAAGGAGCTCCACATGAATTAGGGCATGGTAAGGCAGCAGGAATACACAGGAAAAACCTGCAAGTGATTCATTTGCCCTATATCCCCGCGTGTCTCTGAATAACGAAATGCCTCTAGTCTGGATGGTACGTGTCAGGAATAATAACTAAAAGATGCAGGTTAAGAAACCTGGTTAGTTAAATTAAATTTAAGTCATTAAACTATTATATCAAATTATCTTTTTAGGTACTTTTATACTTAATGTTAGAGTAATGTGATAGTAAAGTCTCAGACAGGCATGTCCTGGAACGCGTATTAACACTGAAAATAAAACAGTTGTTACATTTTCATCCTCAAAAATCCAGAGCAACTGATAAATCAACTTTTTTTTACACAGTATTGCAGTGAGAGTTCAAATGAGTACAAACCAAAGACACTTCAGTAGCACAAAGATATTATTCAAGTCCTTGGAAGATGTCTCCTTCTTGTACCGAAACTAGAGATTTTCCAGCAAGCCGTGCAATTAAATTACAAAATTGTTGCCTGTTTGTGGGTATTGGCTCAGTAAACTGAAGAGGACTGTATGGATCCGTGCGTTCAGAACGTAGCAATTTGCCCCAGGACTGCAGTCCTCCCCCGAAGGCTCACTGGGAATTGTTTCCGTCATTTGTAGGCATTTTAACATACTGTGGATGCCAAAGCCCTGTTCTTAAGAATAATGTTTTTAACTGTATGATTTAAATATCCTGAAATACAAATGGCTTGAGAATTGCAAGTTGACAGGGTACAGTAAGTCTCTTCGCTATGAATAGCCGCGGTTTTGTTTTGCCATTTGTAAGTGTAATTATTTTTTTTTTTTTAAAGACGTCTCAGACATGACATCATTCATACAGGTTCCTGTATTTTGGTGTTGGTGGTGGCTTAGCTGTCACACATTTTGATAAATCTTTGCAGATTTAGGGATGTACCACTTCTATTTTGAAGCACCTACTAAAACATTCAGTTCGATACTCACATAATCAGGAAGCGGAGAGTCATTTGAACCGAGGGAACCTCTTAAGGACTGCGTGGCTTGCTCCAGCACTTTGTTGTGTTTTTTAGACAACAAAGAAAATAAACTGGAGGGGGGGAAAAAAAAAAGGAAAAAGATATTAAAATAACTTCACAATAATGTCCTGAAATAGTTAAGACTATCCAGCCAGAAGAGATGTTTTATTATATACACAAACACGAATAAAGAGATTTTTAGAATGCAATACTCAATCATTACAGAATTTATTTATTTATTAGTTTAACATCTGGCTAAGCAACAGAATTTGAATTAGAAATAGTCTGTACAATAAACGATGTGAAGAACATCGTATGTTCATAAAAGTCAAACTGTAACAGAAGGAATGATATACATGCAATTTTAGTTCATAACCAGTATGTGTTCACCAAAAGGCAATTTTTAAGTGCAGCACCTGATGCAATATATTGCAATACATCCTTAAGCATCTTGTATATTATTCATTCCAATAACCTATTTATTTAGTACAGGAAAAATCCAAGTATATGACAGAAGCTTTGGGTATTTGGAGGCCGAGTTTTTGCATTTTACTGGTATATGTTGTTTTCAAATTTATTTTAGCTTAAGTCAAGGAATAAAGCATTACCTTAGCTTTATAAATGATCTGTGAAATCAGAGGTCCATATACATACAGAGAAATAAACATTTTTTACATGCATTTTGGAAAAAAGCGTGGCAATTACACTCAGAGGATGGTGCAGTCTGATACATAAGGAGAATGTAACTTGGGTGCAAAGGTGGAAGGAGGGATGAGGAGTAAGCAGAAGCAGCGGACAACGGCCACCAGCTAGTGCTCAGCAGCTTCAAGGAGTCAGATACTTCTGTAAAGCCGCTGGACGCTTCCAACATGGCTTTCAATTCACAGATAACCCGCTTTCCCTCCTCCCCGTATTGGTACAGGTCCTACGTTTTAAGGATTTCTCTATTTAAACACATTCTTCTGGCTTCTGTTTGGAGCAATACAGGACTCCTACCAGGCTTTCCTAGGATGACTGTGTTGATCCTTAGAGGGTAAAAAGGCTGCCTTGACAAATAAGCACTAACAAAGTTCACTAATGCCTGAGCATGTTGCTCTTGGAGTTGGTGACACTTGGGACAAGGAGCAGTGGCAGACTTCTTGTTCACCAGATCATTTAGAAAATATTAACTTTTTAATTACTAAATGGGTTTTAAGTGCTAAAATACTACCTCAGTGTTATATTCTAGATAGTCTCTATTTCTTGGAACTGGAGGACAGCTTCAGTGCTCGGAGGCATGTGCTTGGAAAGCTTTTCTACCTCAAGAAATGATGCATTTGAAGAAGTCCTCTTAATTTTTTTACTTAAAATAGATCATTGATATTGTATCCTTGACAGACGGTAGGAGCAGATTCCTCAGAGTATCAGTGCTTATCGCCTTGTGGCTAGTCAAGAGCCTCAGGAAAAGGCTTTTCCAACACTTACCACCACCACAAGGAATTAGTTACGCTTCTCAAGCCCAAATCTTACCTCTCGAGAGCCAACTCAATAAATTCCACCATTTCCCAAACACCTCTTCAGTCAGATATTTCTTAGAACAGATTAACAGCTTCCTTTTAAGGACAACCTTCGCCGCAGTTAAGGCATGTAATTAACCCGCATGAGAGCCCCTGGGTGGGTTGTACCATCCTCAAGGTTCAGCCAGAGTCTGCCAGCACGAGGAACGGGCTCGAGACGGCACGGCCAAAACCAGGGTCGGTACCGTGGCTGCCCGACTCCCGGTCCCACCACGACACTATTGCTGAGGTGGTGATAATCGCAACTGGACTGATACGGCAAGAACGTCGGATGAGATTACAAGACCTCCGTGGTGGTTACGAGGGTTGAGAACATTTGGTGTTTTCAGGATAACACAATATATCTGACGTCGTGAAAACTGCAATCTTATTTTTTCCTTTGTGCTATCCAACAGAGCCTCAACAAGACGTGTCACTCCTGGGACCAAATACCGACCTCTCACTATTTCACAGCTATTAGTTAAAACCACTAGAACATGCCCTGTTAAAAAGGGAAGAAGCAACACGGAAATAAGCTATATTAGTAGGCTTCCCACCTTCTTCCCCTCCCATAATCTGCTATTGTATTCACAGACTGAAATTTTTGGTCAAATCAAAATTTGGATTTGCAAACTGGTCCTTGGTCTGAAACAGCAGCACTACTTTTCGAATCATTAGTATTTTTGAAGGCACAGATTTCAGAGATACTGTCATCAGCACCATCTAGTGCTGCGGAGACAGAATAATCAGTTAAAACCAACCTGGTGATGCTTATGGGGGGTGCGTGTGCAGCAAGAACAGGTTAAATCTGGTGTCTGTCTGCTTCAGAAGATACAGGTAATTTCACAAAGAGGAAGAATTTGAAATAAAAAGGATTTCCAACTAGTAGGTTCCTCTCCAAAATACATAAAGCATTTTGGCCATAAAGGAAATTTAAACATAAACAAAGAAGTGGGATCAGGATTTTGAAAAGTGCATTTATTCAATACATGTGAAGAGGAAAATGCACATACATCGGTATTCTGCCTGGAATTGGAATAGCAAAGAGCAAATTTATTTTCTGTGACAGAAATGTAGAGAACTGGGAAAAAGAAGGAGAAAGGAAAAGGACGGAAGACTATTTCTTTATATCCTACTTTTGCTTCCTTAAATATTTTCCTTTTTTTTTTTTTTTTAATTAAGTGTAACGTAACTAAACTAGAGGGCTTGTTTATGGCATAAGCAAGCCCTTGGTGGCTGATTTCTATTTCCAAAGCAGCAGCGAGGGGGTAAGCTCTATTATACGTTGTCTTTGGCACCGGGGCTTCCCCTTGCAAAGTTTTGCTTTCCTGCCACAGCTCATCACCTTCTCACCCGTGCCGAGACACTTCTTTGTGGGACCGCTGCCCAGAACACCAATATTCAGGTTAAAAAAACCTCAACACAATTCTCTTCTTCATAAATCGGTTATCCTTCTCAAAGAACCATCCCTTACAGGAGCATGAGGGCAGGGACACGTAGGCAGGAATTTTTCATACTAAGAATAAAAACAGAGAGAACTGCACCCAGAGGAAATGCAAATTGCTCCACGGAAACACTACAACTAAACAGGAAAAATTAAAGCCAGATACTGCGATTAACTACCGAATTCGGAGCTTCGAAGGAAGTGGCGTTGCCTCCTGAAATGGTGTAAAACTTCACCACCAAGTAATTCACTTATTATGCCCCTATCTCTACCTCTGAAAACCACCTTGATAAATATCGCCTTCATTTTTCAAGTATCAGAACAGATTTAGTTACAATCCTCAAAAGCCATTTGCATGAAATTTAGCTCATAAAAATCTTTTATCATCGACAAACGTTGCCTTCTAAAGGAGACGCTTGATTTTGCGGCAGTCACATCTTCAGTGTCTGGAAGGTTTTGGGTTTTATTTTGATTTTTGAGGCATGAATAATGCAATTAAAAAAAGGCAACCATGTTTTACAAGGTTGTTCCCCTCCCCACAACAAGGTACCAATTCATGCAGAGGTGGAAATTAAGGCCGTCTCCCAAATTTCCCTCACGTGTCTTAGTCACACTCCTATTTTTGCCCCACTAAAAATCAAGTCGAGATCAAACTGAAAAATATATATACTATGTGGTCACGGAGGGCAGCCTGCACAGGTTGACAAGAATACAGAGTTTTCGACCAGAGTGCTTTTCCTCTTTCTTCCGTTCTTCTCCATCGACTGTCAGACAGACTATGGAGCTCGACAGCCCTTTGATCTCACCCACTATGGACATTTTATAACAATAACAAATTATGTTCGGAACTGTGTGTTAGCATGTCATGAGCTGCGGCGGGAAAGCAAATGGAAGTGTGTTAGCACCTCAGCCCAGCTCTCACTCACAGAAGTACTTACGGACAATGTTTAGCAAGCAAAATAATAGGCTGGAGTAACAGCAAGACGAAATAACAGCTGGCATCCATTACAGATCATCAAATCACACCAGGGATGAGCTCAACCAACGAGGAAGACTCAAGGCTGAACAGCTACCTCAAGGTCTTGTGTTTCTGATTTTTAGGAATTAAGAAAGCGTTGGTTTCCTGACTCCCTCTATACAGATGAAGTTTTTAATTTAACACAAGGCTGAACCCTCGATCAATAAAAAAATTATTACAGACTAAACAGTAATGGTTGCTTAAATACAAGTGATTTGATTATGTGTTATTTGCACACACAATAAAATTCAAGCCAGTAATATATGAACTTAACGTTTTCAAAAAGCCAATTCGACAAAGCCTGTGGATCCACCCCCTCCCCCCCCCAAAAAAAAGCCAATAAGGGGAACTCATTTAACAACTTTCTTCTTGGTCCACCAAAAATCACAAGCCAAAAATCACAAAAAAACCCAAAAAGCTTCTGCAAGTTCTGCAAAAAGTCTAATTTACAGCAGATTGAAAAAGCTTATAAAGTATATTTCTCACATATGAAAAATGAATGTATAAAATGAAACTTTTATAACTAAAAAATCAGGAAAAAAGATAAGGGAATTAAAATTAGCAATTGAAAGTAAATCCAAAGCTAGAATTTGCCAAAACCTGGAGCTTTCTGAAAGCTTCATATGATGCGAAGCAAAGGTACTAATGTACCTTATTTTAAGAAAATAAACAGGATGACCCAAGATAACGACATGCCAGTTAACCCTGAGCACAATAGTGGAACAGCGATCGTGAGACTCATTCAAAGGAGGATGTCACCAGCATAGAAAAACAGACCTTGTCAAGCACACTCAACGGGTTTTTTTTTTTTTCAATGAGACTAGAAGTAAGATAAAGCATGATAGTACCCCTGTTGTAACAGGCTTCTACACGTCATTTATATGACTTTGTTCCACGTGGGATTTTTTGCTTAATAAACTCAAATGATAAAAAGCAACATGACATGCATAACATGAACTGAAAATCAGACATCTGAACAGTTTGAAAAATCTTTAACTTTGAATCTTGAAATAAGTTTTCTCAATATGGCCAAACGGGAATATATTCTTGGCCCTTCGAAATGCCAACAGCTATTTAACATTTGCTACAGCTACTGAAATACTTTCAATGATATAAAGATGAAATATAAGATGGTGCAGATCATTGATATACATCAACGATAAAGAAATATTATGGTTAAACTTTGCAAACGGCACGTTCATTACAGGAGTGTCAAATAAAGAGGAAAAGACGTTTTTATTAATTTTTTCTTTATCTTTTAAGAAGTCAGACACAAAATAAACTTGTGATTTAACGCAGCCAAACTCGAATTTAGCAGCAAAGAATCCAAGCTGCTCCTCAAGTGTGAAGGATCTCACCCTGGGAGCGGCAACTAAAGACCACCAGACCAACAAACAGCTGCCCATCACGCAATAAAGCTGCTGAAAGAGTAACTGTCTTTGGTATTAACAAAAATACCCAGCAAAGTTTTGCTCTATGGCTCCCTGCCACTGGCATCCTGTGTGCAGATTTCACAATGATGGTTTCAAAATGCAAAGGTTCAGAGAAGAATCAGGATATTAATTATTAAACCAGAAAACACACCTCTCCATGAAACGTTCAAGAAAATTATTTAATGGATTTGAGAAAAGAAGAAAGGGAGATTTGACCACAATGCAAAAATATGCACATGAAGAAAAGTTTGTTAACAGAGGATCCTTCAAGCTATCGGAAGAAAAAAAAAAATACCAAATTTTAGTGAAACAGAAACTAAAGTACTGGTTGCATGGGCACAGCTCTCTCTTACAGGGGTGGTTGAAAGCAGGCATGAGGCGCAATAAATTCCTGTTTACACCGTCAGGGCTCCCATGAGGGGAAGCCCGGTGCATCTCTGCTGCTACACATTGGGAGCAGGAGGAGGTTGCACTTTGAACACAAACTCAAAGCCAGCTCATCAGCGTTGCACCACCGTCCTCGTGCTCTGGCAGTCCCCCTCCACTTGGTCCTTGAAGCTCTGCAAGTCACCAACGGCAGACAGAAAAGCTGGACTGGGACTCCTCCTAAACTGCATCCAGGTTTTATGCCAAAAGACAACAGGGAATTACAGAGAGCCTGCACTCAGGCTGAGCCCAGACACGGGAATGAGACAGACAGACAGACGTGGTCCTGGGGACAACCCTCGGCTTCAGGCTGCTCCTGGAGTCACCCCGCGTCGGGGAGGACGGGCATGCCTACGCACAGCATAGAGCGGCTCTAACGGGGAGGGTAGCTAACGGGTTGGGGCAGCAGTGGAAGTCTTTAAACCAAGACTGGATGTTTTCCTGAAAGCTACACTCTAGTTCAACCATAGAAATTTCAGCCCAGAACAAGGAATTAATTGCATCTTTGGTCTGTGTTATGTTGGAGGTCAGACTACACGATCAAAGTGGTCTCTTCTGGTCCTATATGCATTTAGGTAGTGGTCTACGTGACATACTGCGTCAAAAGAGATGGAAGGAACACTACTGTATAACTTCCATACATTTTAATTTCTTTTTTTTCCACGCTACATAATCTGATGAAAGATGCAGACAACCAATCCCCTTGAGACAACTCAATTCACTGTATTTGTGGGTTTTGTAGCATTAAAAAAGAATCTGGCAAGGGTAAAAACTGGCAAAGGCATCTCCAGAATTAAATTCTTTCATTAGTATGCTGGCGTATCAGCACCGTTACAGGCAAGAAGAGTAACACATCTGTCACTTGTGCCATCTTTTGTAATTAACAGGGCAATGGTTCAATAAAATACGCAATTTCATAAACCCTGAGGAAAATCTGAAGCGGTTTAGGTGTGTATTCAGACAGACGGGAAGTGACACTTGCTCGGCATACAGACAGGAAGATTTATGTCAGAGATTACCCCACTGATGGCTCAGGGTCACAACATGCCAGATGTCCCATGGCTCAGAAATGTCAGATCTCTACGTAAAACAAAACTAGGGAAGGTTTGAAAGACACACTGTGACAAAGGTGTGTTTCAGATGCAACATTTTAGATATTCTGGAAAGAAATAATCTGGACCAAAAGAAAAAAAAAAGAGAAAAAAGCTACAACTTTGGGCGGGAAAAACATGAACAAGCTTTGAAGCTGAAAAACCAAGAATCAGAGTGGGAGACAAACGGAGCACATTAGCAGAGGAAGGTCAGACGGAGCTGTATGGCAGAAAAAAAGGAATAAGGATTGAACTTCTCCCAATCCAAATCATTGGTGAGCTTCTCAAGGAGAAAAATTTTCAATTATCTGAATGTTTAAAAATATTCTATATGCACCGAGTACAGCATTACCTGAGGGCTAAAGTGCTGCTCAACATAATTTATTTGAAGCTTGGATATTCAGACGTTCTGAATCTTTTCTCCTCACTCTCCCAGTTCAGAAGTATACTGCAAATAAACTCTATCCCAGCTGAAACCAGGACACTGAATGGCACACAAACACAAAATACTATCTGGTAATGGAAAAAAACAGTTCCACAGATCAAAAAATTTGATGATGAATGTTCTCTAACAATTCAGCAATACTCCGTGCTGTTCCTTCTCTCTGCTCTCATATACGTGCCAAATGTACTATTGTTCTCAGTTTTAAAGAATTAAATATAAGCCCTAAACACCGAAACCATGTTATGTAAATACTCCTTAAACAATAGGATTTTACGATGCCTGTGTGAACACCACAAACATATTAGAAAAAAACCTCCTTTATACAGCAAGCTCTAAAAATACCTTCATTTTGAAACCTGACGTCTAAAAGTTAAAACCATACCTTAATTCCTGTATATGTAAGAAGCACTTCTTGGTTTTGACCTATTTTTTTAATGGATTGCAGCAAAAGAGAGCGCGCTACAGCACGAGAACTCTACTCATGTACTGGATAAGATGCCTGCACAGACATTTCCAAGCAGAGGGCCTGAATCGCCCATCTGCTTGAATAACGGTTCGCGTATGGTCACACGAGAGGTCACATCAAAACAAAAGCACCGTGCCGTTTCATACAAAACCCAATCATTGCTAGTCCTGTATGGGGGGACTGGTTGCAAGGAAGTGCAGTAGGGGCAGTTGACCAAGCCTTCCTGTGGGCGATGGAGAAATGATCTGTAAGCACTTACGGGAACAGGCCCTGGGAGATATCCACGTAGCATGAGTAAGTGCAGAAAAGTCACTAAGTCCCCAAATGCCCAGGTCTACTGAAGGGCCCTTGAGGGATTTTGCATTTGAATTATCCAAGCTGTAATGGCACATAAACAGAAATAACGAGAGAGAATAGCCATGGAGAACTCCAAGGGCTCTCCGGGGCAGTTGTCTCCACGGAGGGACACAGTTCTTGCTTACTTGAGCACAACTCTAATGCCTGGGAGACATTTGGGATCCCAGGAAAGAGAAGCTAACCAATTAAGATATCAAATTGCTAAGGAGAAAATAAGAACGTACTTTATATCCTTCTTCGTAATCTTGTAAAGAGAAGCGTGACATTAACTTCTGCTGAATAAAGCTTTGCTATATTTACCATTAGGTCCATCTGGCTTGTGGAGATGACGTGAAACCAAGAGACTTAGGGTGTGCAGTCTCCACAAAGGTCATGTATGCAAATAAAATGGTTTGCATGGGCATCACTGACGGACTTACTCACCAAAGAGTGTTTAAAGGATCAGGGAATGAAAAGGCCTTCTCCCAGGTAGCAAAAGGCCCATGTGAGGCTGGTATCGCCACGTTCTGACTTTGCTGGTTGGTGATCAGACTTTTTTTGACTTTTCTTGTCTAGTGCCTTCTCAAAAATGTAAGTTTGTGTCCCCTTGGAAACAGGTTGTGCGCTGCAGCTGCCTGCTATTTCAGGGCAAATGCCAAAGCATCACAAATTATTTTAATGCAACCAGGGTAAACAAATTATTTCTATCCCATCTTCTTGTTAAGCAGCAAGCATTAAAGACTGTTCGTTTAATTCTACAGTTCTAAACTTGATCATAATAAATGAAGTACTTCAAGATAACCTCAGTTCACGACAAAAGCTTCTCATTAATTTTAAAGAGCATTCTTTTATCTGCCACTGCTTACATATGAACAGAGATCTATAATTCATGTACTATAAAGACATTCCAAATTCTGTCTCCTAAAGAAGTTTTCTTATTAATAAAAGTAGAAAACCACACCGTCACCAGTGGCAAAACTATATAAGCAAATTCAGGAGCAACTTAGAACAATTAATGGAGGCTTTGCATTAACAAACAGGATTTCCTGTTAAAATGGAATTGAAAAGACAAAGAGACTAGAAAAAACATGGAAGCAAGGAATTTGATGTGGTGAGACAAAAGTAAATATTTACAAAAGTAAGCCGAGAGTTTAATTTGCAGAGAGCGGGAAATAGATTTTTCAACTGAAGGCATAAATTGTTAGGCAGCTCGTGGCCACCTTCCAACGAATGCTGGGAAATTGATGCTCCTATCGCTAGAGAAGTAAAAGGAACAGAAAGCAGTAAAATCCTTCCACTGTATCTCGGTACAGATAATTTCATTCCCCTTTTGTCTGGCACGCCAAATAACATCCTCGTAATTCCACTTAAAGGATAGAGTCAGGCAAGGATGAGGAGCACTACATAGCAACATCATCTTCCTAACTCCACGTCGTATTAAAGTATAAACTCAATAACCAGACTGCGATCTACTACAGATGTGCCCCCCCCTTGCAAATCTGCTGTATTTTTCTCTAACTGAGAGAGTGGCAAGCGGCAAACTAAATTCGGGAAGGCTTAAAGCTATGGGTGGAAATGTACGCAGTCCAGGATAAACAGAATACGTTTGCAAAGCTCAGACTAATTATAAGGTTTATTCTGAGCTAAATATCCCTGAATCTGCGTTAGGTGTCTCAAGGCATGAGTGTAATTCCTTTCAACGTTCCCTGTGTTTGTCCCGTTAATATTTTATAAGAATATTGAATGGGCAATAGGGTCCACAATATTTCCATGTCATCCACTTGCTCTTAATTCAATAGGGTAAGTGTTTCATAGCTGCTGAGAGAAGACATTTGTCTTGCATTAGGACAAAACTCTGTGGGTGAGAATCGGAGGAAATTGCTGGAGAAAGCAGCCTGAGCAAAACTCCCACCCAAAAACCCAAAGACAGACTCTGAACAATGAAACAACAACAAGAAAATTAAAAAGACATCACTGCCATGAAACCTAAGGTCCAAATCCTTATCCTTTGAGCAGTTTTTATTTGGTATGGTTTTGCTCAAACACGCTGGGTGTGTGTGTACATATGTATCCTTACGCATTTGGGTCATTGCTACACTTCTAAAGAGAATTGCCGTGCGTCTCTGTACTCACTCTGACAGGAAAGAATCTGGGTCCACGTTAGGAGTTAACAGACTCATTCCATATGCAGAAGATCACAGGGTATATGCATTGCTAACAGCCCTCTCTGGGCTAAGACTTAAGCCAAACACGAGTCTTGAACAGTGCTTCCGTCACCGAGAGTCCTCACCTCATTGCACATCACCCGCACCCCGTCCTTCCAGCAACCCCGCTCGGTGCGGGTTCGGCTTTTCAGTGCCCTGACATGGTTAAAATGAATCGTTCATTGCATTCTCCTTTGAACCTTCGAAATAATATCATGACTTTGACCTAACTTCATAAAACTGAGTTTCCATATTGAAGCAGTCAACAAGAAACAAGCTGCTAGGAGGACACATTATCGTGCTGTAGGCAGGTAACACTAGTTTTGTCGTAGGTCTTTGTTTCCTTTCCCCCCGTCTTTCTTCAAAGCCCTGTCCTAAAGGTCTCTCTGTCATTCTTGTTCCACAGGAACGAGTTTCATTGTTTTCCTCACGCACCGACCTTCTCTTTGGTCAGGCGTCCTTCCTGATCACGTCCTCCTCCCTCCACGGTGATCCTAGCAGTGTCCCACTAACGGTCACGGAAAGCCTCCACGTGCCCCTCCCTAATCACTAGTTAGTTTAATTACCCTATTGACACAAAACCTCTGAAATTTTAACAAACTGGAAACATCTTTTGGAGGAAATAAAGAAAATCAGTTGGACCTATCAAGACTCTACAGTAAAGCTATTGCTAAGGACCTTACAGAAATGACCAAAAATTCAAACCAGACATGGGTCTCACTGCTAAGATGTGCTCCCAAACATAATCTTGGATGCAAAGACTGTCTCTTGCATAACAATGAGGTCATTTCTAGACTTCTAAAACCCGGTAAGGAAAGAAAATTTGAAAGATAATGCATTTGTATCTGTAGATAACTTCCATAACTGTTCATAACGGGTAGTAACTAATTTTTTTCAAATCCAAATCCGTAAATACTTTGTATTTTCTTTGTTGAGTATTTGTGAACCACTGAGGAACTGTTATGAGTACCAAGGGATCTAAAAAAATCAGTAATTAAGGAAATGAATATTTTTTGTCTTCCGGACAGAGTTTAGATGGCATGTGTTCAGTGTGCCCTGAGGCCACACAGGGAATAAAGACGATGTAAAAAAACCAAAGCAGTGAATAATACTACATTCAGAACACAAAACAATGCATGATTACTTAATTAAAGATTGTGTTTTTGCCTTTGAAACAAAGATGCTGAATTAAAACTCCACAGACAACCTTAATCTATTATTTCCTAAACTTTGAGTGAAATTTCAGTGTTGATCAAGGCAATTTTTTTTTTTTTTAAGCAGTAAGTGTGTGAAACATAATATATTGACTTGAGTGTATTACAACCTTCTTCAGCAGAGTACCTCCACCCACGTTGTTTAGTGATTTTGGCTCTAAAAAAAAAAAAATCTAGTTTTAACTGTATTTCCAGGCATGAAAAAATTTATAGTTTGAGCTGCACTACTAAAAAGCTAACGTCAGAGCAGCAGTGTGTTCATTCCCCTACAATTTCACCAGACAGTCATTCAGAAGGATGCTCCTTCTTGGTACACAGACTGCAGTTCCCAAGGCATGGGTATTCAAACCAGCAAATACAGAATTTCTAGGCAATTTTCAAATTTTACTTCTGCATTCCTTTCTGAATAAATCACGTTGGACATGAAATACACTGAAAGGAATAGAGAAGAGAGCTTTCTATTAGAAGCGTACGGTACTTTATCATGAACTCAAAATTCACGCTACAATATTTGTTATAACATAAACGTACGCACATACGTACAGATACGCACAACTTCCTCCAAGAGAGGTACTTGTTGGAAATATTACTTCTGTCTGCAAATAGCACTGACATGCAGGTATACATGCTTCGAAAGAGACTGAAATGCTTCAAGATTTTCAGAAGCACACGAAGGCCCTACTACTTGAAAAAAGGAAAACTGCAAGAAAAATGCAGGATAATGTCAAATAACGGAATATATTAAATGCTTTTCAATACCAAGATTAAGTTTAATCTCTATTACTAAACATTTCCTGTGAAAGCATAATAACAATGTACTTTAAAAATAAATATCACAAGTAAAAATTGTCTACATCCTTCACTGTAATGTCAACATCAATCCCCTTTGTTGAATGTCTGTGGATTTATGTACCTAGATATAAACCTGCAAAATGCAGCCAGTCATAAATAAACCTTTGTCCAAAGGAAAATTCATGTCAAAATAGATACGAAATAAAAAATAGGTCTTTTCATCCTGAAAAATATCCGTGTCATCGAAACAAAACATTTATCAAGAACACTTTTCTTTTTTTTTTAAAAGGGATGTTAATATCCAGTCAGAATCCAACAGCAGCGGATGCTGAACGAAACAAGGGATAATGAAGCATTTCTAAGACTTCAATTCACTATGGAAAAAGCTACAGTTAACGATCCACACGGAGGTTAATTTGGCTTTAAGAAGCCCCAGCCTGCCCTTGCCCAGTTCAGCACAAGTGCTGCGCAACATCCTGGGAAGCCAGCCCACGGCATTTTCCTAATTCCTGTTATTCAACTTTTTTCTTTTCCTTCCTTTCCTTCTTAGTAGCTAGAGCCCCTCAACAGCACCCATGCCCATTCCTACGTATGTGTTAGAAATAACGACAGGGCTTTTCATCCGCTTCATTTTCCGTGCATCTTTATTATGAACAGTAAAGCTGCCCTTCCTAAAATTGCATCCTAAATTTGGAGAGTTCAGTGATTTTCTCCCCCTTGTTCGACGGCTGTGGAAAAAAAAGCCGGAAAAGGGAAAAACAACCTGTGCAAATACAGAGCAAGGACCCATACCAGTTACAAATGCAACTCCCAAGTATGGCATATACGTATCAAGAACATACCGTGGTCTTCAGCGTCTACAGAACATTTTTAGAAATATATTACAGACGGTGTAAACTACTTGTCATTGCAGGAAGATGGCAGTTACAGAACAAATCATCTGGAAGTCTTCAAGGAAGGAAAAATGTTTGGAGGACTGAATTTGCCCAGCTTTTGTCTCCATCACCAGTACCGCTCTCCCAAACGACAAACGCGTGCGATCAAAATCACCGCGGCTCACGGCAGGAAAAGGCTTGTCAGCATCCTGAAGGAGCTCAGTCTTTGACCGTCCCTTCATCTTTTATAAAAATACTTTCCATATTTAGCACGTCTTACCCATGTTTCGTAATCCAACCTTGACAGAGCTAAAATGTAATCATCGTGTTTCTTCACTGTAGTCTGTCTGTCAGGGTTTTTTTAAATTTTGTTCTTCGGTTAAAAAAGGCGTTACAGATGTTACCATTAAGATTTAGAAACATTACATGGGCTTGAAGAGCCCTTGTGCAAGAGAAAGCAGATTTTATTTTAGGTAACACTTCAAAGTTACTGTTCGTTACTTTTTCAGTAGGAAAAAGGTCATTATTTCCCACATCCACTGTCATCCTAAATTACCTTACTCACTTCCAAACTTGTCATTCTAAAGAGAGGTTGTTTTATTGCCTTCAGACAAACAGGCACAAGCCTCGGGATTGGTGGGAAAACTGATACAGATTTGATTTCATGATTCATTTCAGCATACTTGCAGTTGTGCAATATTTTTCCATCTTCAAAACCAACATGATATATTTTTAAGCCCCAGTCCCTCAAGTTGCACAGTAATTAAATGTACATTGTCTTCAATTTATTTGGAAATTAACCTCATTCCCACAGAGAAAAGAGGTGGTGCTTTCGCGCTTTACCTCCCACTCAGTTTTATACATCTTATTCGCCCGTCTAATTCTCTCTGCCTCTATCAACTCAAAAATCCTCCTGAATTCCTAAAAAAATGCCCTCCCCAAAATGTACTTTTTAAAAGACAAAATTCTGATGTTCCAGGTCATTCTCTGTTTTTCCCAAAGCAAACAAAACAGTTCCAAGAACAGAATTAGCATGATGATAAAGCAAACACCAACAGTTTTCTATTCTATACTGTACAAAAAGCAAGTACAACCCTCACGGGATGGGCTGTTAATTCCCCTCCACCTTGGGAAACAAATGACAGAGCTGGAGCATGGGACTAAATACAAACTATACTTCAATGGGATGTTCAGAAGAGACAAAACATGGCTTTCTAGGCACATACAAATATCTTTCTGACTTTAAATTTGTCCAGGTGACAACGAAAGGCACGCAAAAATGAGTTTTCGCAACCCTGCTGGTGTAATCTGGATTAATCCGAGGCCAAAATTATGCTGGAAAAGCAATTTGGAAATGTGATCAACTATACGAACAGTATAAAGGCTCTCAAAAGTACAATCAAGATAATCATAGTATTTTCAAATTAAGCCAAGTTGTGACAAACTGATGAAGTAGAGTCTCGATAAGTGGACAGGGAGGCGGACAGAAAACTGGCCGAACGGACGGGCTCAGGGAGCTACGGTCAGCAGCACCAAGTCCAGCTGCAGGCCAGTCATGAGAGGTGTACCCCACGTGTTGATTCTGGGGCCAACGCTCTTTAACATCTTCATTAATGCCCCGGCTGATGGGGCAGAGTGCACCCTCGGCAAGCTTGCAGGTGATACAGAACTGGGAGGAGAGGCTGATGCACCAGATGGCTGCGCTGCTGTTCAGGGGGACCTGGGCAGGCTGGAGAAACAGGTCAACAGAAACCTCGTGAAGCTCAACAAAAGGAAATACCAGATCCTGCACGTTGAGGGCCGAGCAGCTAGAAAGCAGCTTTGCAGGAAAGGACCTAAGGGCCCTGGTGGACACCAAGTTGAACCTACGCCAGCAATGCACCCTCACGGCAAAGAAAGCCAACGGCACCACGGGCTGCATCAGGCAGAGCGGTGCCAGCCCATCAAGGGAGCTGACCCTTCCTCTCTGCTCAGCGCTGGGGCAGCCTTCTCTGGAGCGCTGGGCTCCCCAGTAGTAGAGACATGCACATACCGGAGCGAGTCCAGCAAAGAGCCACAAAGATGATTAAGTGATTGGAGCGTCTGACATGCAAAGGGAGGCTGAGGGACCTAGGACTGATTAGGCTGGGGAAGAAAAGCCTCGAGGGGATCTCAGTGCGTACAAATATCTGATGGGAAGGGGTGAAGATGATGAAGCCAGACTCAGTGGTGCCCAGAGAAAGGACAAGAGGAAATGGGCACAAACTGAAATACAGGAAATTGCATTTAAACATAAGAAAAAAAACAAGTTACCCAGAAAGTCTGTGGAGTCACCATCCCTGGAGATATTAAAAAAAAAATCAACTGGACACAGCCTTGGGCAACTGGCTCTAGGTGACCCTGCCTTGGGCAGGGGCTTGGACGTGACAATCTCCAGAGGTGCCTCCCAGCCTTGTCACCATGGAGCCAGTTGGTGACTCCCTGAAATCACCATGAGCATGGCTAAACGTTTAGCACAGTTGCAACAAACAACAAAATGCAAGGAACACTGCCCGCTGGAAATGAACACCAAGTCAATGTAGAAACCAGCAAAGCCACAATAGCACTACAAAGCACTTTGGGAAATACAGGAAATATATTTTAGGGTAAAATCCTGCAGTAGCAAGAGGATGGCTTGGTAATTAATTAGAAGAATGCAGCATCAGAAAGATCTGATTTTATTTATGTGTTTTTAGGTTTTTTTATAATCACCAATTTTTAATTTCTGCTAGGTGAACACCATATTGAAAGCCATTCCAAGGACTTGGATCTTCTTGCAATGTGGAGAAAAGTAAAATATCTATGTTGAATTCTCTTAAAACTGTTCTGCAAAACTGGAGCAATCACAGCAGAGTTCACAGTAAAACTCTAATTTAAGAAAGCCCAGCTCTTCGTAGGACCATACACTACCAAACACATACCAAGAGATTTCGTGGTGTCTAACGGTCAAGTAGGGTAGAGGTTCACCTTCAGTAAGGCAGAGGTTCCTCTGAGGCTCACCTCTCAGAGGAAGACCACTAAGCTGGACTGCACTTCAATCCATGCAAGGCATGAATGCAGGGGTTGAATTTTCCACCAACTGGTAGACAAAACCCCCTGTCACTCTATTCCTGACACTAAAATTGGCCTGATGGGTCACATCTCTCAGAGCTACCTTATTTTATCCTACCGACAAAATTGGATCCTCCTCTTTCATAAAATGTTCCGATAACTAATAAGGAACATAGATGAGCTGCGATACTGCACGTTATGCACCTAGAAGTATTCAAAGTAACCAAGTACATGAGGCAGGAACATTAAATGGAAACTTTAAAATCTTCTTTCATTAGTGTACACGTATTGAACTAGTTTTCAGCTAGGCTGACGCCCCAGAAAACTCTTCCAGCATTTAGAAGAAAAGCCAAACGCTAATCACTGTCCTGGAGGTTACACTGGGGCTGCAGGATTAGTCATCTTTGGAAAGCAGTTGTGGTTGTTATTTTCCTCTCCCACTGCTTTTTCTGATCTGCGGCTGGTGCAGTGGGAGCATTCTCATCAATGTTTTCTCACAAATTCAGCTTACAAACACGAAAGAACAAAAACACTTAAGAATAGCTCACAGCTCTCAACCCCTACATCCTGCTGTAGAGTGGGGATCCAAAACCTCCTTACACAACTTAAATCAATCCTTTGGAGGATTAGAATAAAACCCTGACTAATTTCCCCCTCCCTTTTTTTTTTTCCCCACCTCTGCATTTCTTGGTCAAATAGGCTGTGGTGAGGAATGGCGATACCAAAATGTGAGAAGAAATGACAGTTCTTGTAGTTGGGTGTTCTCATTAGAAGCTGAAAATGAAAAGAACAGAAGAAGTAGTTCTTGCAGTGTTACGAATTCTGCAAATCTGGAATGTTTTGGGTCATTTAGATCAGTCTGAATGGATCTGGATGCCAGTTTCAAGTCTTTAGCAGCTACACCTCCGTTAAGCCAGTCGGCGACGTTCCCTGTTCCCTCCATCCAGCTCCTTTCCTCCCCATCCTGCCCCGGCCACCCGGGGGCTGTGCAGCCTCCGCGTCCCCCCGAGGAGCCAGGCCAGGCCTGCGGGACTCAGCAGCTCGGGGGCTCTGCCTTCGCTGCAACGTGCTTACAGCAGCTCACTGGTGGCACTTGCCTCTTTGCTGGAGAATCGCTAATTTACATTGAATGGCTGGACAGCTGAGAGACCACCCAGAACTACTCCAAAAGGAGAACCATGAGGACGACGCTTCTAATCACTTATATTGTTAATCAAATATTAAATAAAGAAGGGTGTTTTTAAAAAAAAAAACCCAAAAACAACAACAACAACTTTTCCACACTCATGCTACTTGAAGCTGCAATTAATTAGGAAAATGAAAACCCTCAGGTATTTTCACTAAGCAGTTCTACCCTGTGGCTCCTGTGCAGAACATCTCTGCAGCACATATCACAACATCTGCTTTGAGACAGTCTGGGCTTACCGAAAAAAAATCTGGATTTTACTATGTAAGGTTTACCTCTTGGACTCATCACTTTTAAACTAACATGCCATTAAGTATCCTGAAGTCAGCCAGTATATGTAGAACAACTAGGTGTGCTTGCACAATCAGCCCAAAATCAGCCCACACGTCTCACGCACAATATCCCACTAACCAAACTACATTTCAAGTGAAAGCCACCTACGACGTTAAGAGTATGTTGTGGGGTTTTCTTTTTTTTCTTCTTCTTTTTTTTTATTTTTTTTTTAACTGCACTATTGATTCTTGGGTTTATTGCTTAAAAATTACTGCTGAACTAAAATTTTATATATTTTATGGAGTGGGATACTTTGCATCCAACCTGAGAAGCCAACGTCTTGTCTCCTACATTAACAACATAAATCTCCGGTTGCTTCTGTTCTTCAGAGTCCTTAGCCAAAACTTCATTCATCACCACTGTTCATGTGTGTGATTTGAATCCCTTAATCACCTACATCTCCGTCTCCCAGAGACATCTGCAAAGTTATTTGCTCCACCATTCTTCCGCGGTACTTGTGAATCATTTGTTACTCAGGTGTGCAAAGTTCTTTGATATATTTTATTACTTAAGGCACTACACCCAGTTCCAGGTAGATACCCAGATCTCTCTCTAGACATCCACGTGTACAGATTAAACGTTTAGTTCTCAATTCATTGCAAGATGTAGACACTCCTCCTTATTTAAAAGGAAAAAAAAAAGTATACATTTTAATGCTTCAGCCATTCTGGTTGGAACATCTTAATCACAATTATCAATTGTGGTAATTCTAGCTGCAGTCAGTACTTTCCACTAGTTTCATCCGAATGTAATGAGTCCTGGAATCACAGCTACAGCCTGTTGATTTGCAACGAGAGCTCATGATGAAGATGACTCCTGCATAAGCCAAAATGCAGCTTTGGTGAGAATCCGTGCTTTAATTTGACAAATTGGAAGATGTTTTGAATCAGCAACATACGTTTGTTATTTTCTAAGTGAATAATTTTCTATATTTAGGCAATAATTACACATTTTACTAAGTTTACACTAGCCAAAGTTCACGCAATGCTGTCTGGGAAACCAAAACAGGTAACGGTGCATCACCTAGGTGGACAAAACAAAGAATACCCACGCTGAACTCCCTGCTGCCAGTGACAATGACTTATCGAAGCTGCTGGAGAGGTGATGTTCTGCACCCTAGGAAAGTCAGCAGGTACCACAGAGGAGCTGAACCTCAGCAAGGCTTTTAGGCCTAAGCAGAAGATTGGCTTACATGACCATAAATCCTTTCTGCTTTCAGCTATAAACTATTAAACTATATTCAGTCTGACAATCATTTTATTAGCATTCTCCTGAACTCTTCAGGCAAGCTATAGAATATTTATCTTTTTAGTCTCCAAACAATAGCTTATTTACATACTTACAAAAGAATAAGACACCCTCCCCAGTCCTGATTAATTGCCAGACATTACGTATGAACGCAAAACCCCCGGACTCTGAACATACTGCTACAATGGAAATGTGTGAAAGTAATTTTGTTCCAATTTCATCTCATGGGAACGTGGGCTCATAAGCATTCAATTAAAAATAATTCCGTCTGATCAAGATGTGTTTTAGTTTCACATGCTAATGTGGCAGAATGCGTCTAGATCATGTCTGTGATAAATTTTTACCAGGGTGGGAGGAATATTATATAGAAAAAACATAGCTCTTGCAATTTTTCCTTTTCCATTTAATTTTTTTGTGCATGAGAAAGTAGTGTTTTGGCAACCTGTGCTGTTTTGTACTATCTGGGTCAGATCACCTGGGGGTAGTACCTGGGAAGATTACATTTGTAACGGGAAAAATCTAAATCAAAATGCAGCCTTTTCAAGAAATCTGTAAGACAAACAAAACAACAGAATCCTGCGTGGCAATCTGCCTGTAACTCCGATTTTTAATGCCAAAAGAAGCCACTTTGATCAGCGCGTCTGACACAAGCCATAGGAATTCCCTCAGCTACTTCCTCCTTCAAGTCCAATAGCTGTGGCTGGACTTGGACGTATCTTTTAGGAGAACATCCAATCTCATCTAAAAATTCCAATCTTGGGAAATCCAGAGCCCTTGTTAAACTATTCCAGTGAATCATCCACCGTGTAAAAAAAAAACGAACCAGTCTCAATTGGTTTTGCTTCAATTTCCAGCTACTGGAGCGCATTATACTTTTGCATACTAAAGGGCTCCTCAATAAAGAATTTATTCACCCTTAATCTCCCAAATCATTTCAGAATAAACTCATAAATCTGCCCTGGAGTACTACTAAGTCCTTTCCAAGTCAATGCTACCTGGACCTCTTATCCCGAGCGCGTGACCTACTAGCATGAAATCCCACCGGCGCTGTGAAAATACACCTCGCTTGCGTCAGGCTTAGGTGGTTACTGGGTGGTATCAGCAATCTTTCCCCTTCATTGATTACTGCTTCCCTAAAAACTATTCTCGATACATTATTTTAAATAGGGACGGAGTTAATGAACCAAGGCACAAGGGTTTCCACTAGACGTGCACCCACCTGATGAGCATCCAGTTAAACTGGATTTTGAGACCTACAAGCTAGGCAATTTTTCACCCACCAAATACCCGCAGCATTGATTTTATATCTCGCTGGTTTCTTGATCGATATACTGTGCAGTACGAAGACAAATAATTTGTAATAGAATTATTTATAAACAATTCCCCTGTGCCAAGTCACTCAATGTTGAGTGTAAAGTGATCCTTCCATAATAAAAACCCCCAACCCTTCAATAAAATTATTAGCAGCTGACTAAAAATCACAATCGAAAAGCAATAAAACATTAAATTATAATCATTCAACAGACCTCTGACCATTTTTTTCTTAATTCTATTTTTTTTCCCCCCAAAGGAAAATAATTAAATGAGCTGGATTTCAGGGAAATGTTGTTCCACACGATCACAGCGGCCGAAGAAAAAGCCTCATCTCCTGACCTGTGATCCCAGATCAGGAACCGAGTCCACACAAAACATCTTGAGTGGAAGCTCAGAGAACAGAGTTTCCATAAAAACTTACAGGTTGCTCTATAGAAATCCCAGCACACCGGTATCATCAAACCAGCCTGCATCCTCAAAGAAATATTAACGTAGCTTCATTGTATCTTGTTTCCTTTGCCCATTTTTACTTGTTCTTCTTTTTACTTACTTCTTAAGTGAGTTAATTAAATTTTGTCAGCTGTTCCATGGTCTACCTAGGACTGACATTTAAAATGCACATACCATAACCCCTGAAATCAATGATTATTGCAGCAACCCACAGCATTGGGTTTGCATTGAAAACGAAAAGTAAAACAATGAGTATTAAACCCATCAGGAAGAAGACCATCTTCGAGTCTTTAGGCTAAACACTGGCAATTGCAGCAGTTGGAATTTGTCAGTGTACAGGTGATCACGTTCAGAGGAAAAAATTTGTTAATTGTCACAAAAACGGGCAATCTCCAACTTCTACATTAGAAGCTGGATGAATAATGCCCTATGTCTCAACAACAAGAAAAATTTCCCAACCAACCCCTAATTATACTCTACGATAACGCAATGATATTGTAATCCCTGAATGGGTACCAATTCTGTTCTCATCAGCCTTCTGGCTTGGCAGGATGCTGAGCGGAGCACGCGGAACAGTGCTTGTGGTAGCAGAAAGGAAAAAGGAAAGGAAAAGGGAAAGCACCCACAGACTGTTCGGTCGGACGCCAGTTTTAGAGGCAAGGTGCAGATCCTTACTAAAATGTCCTGCAGAGAAAAAGTGTTTATCAGTATTGTCAAAAAAGAGTATCGAGTTAGTTTATTTTAGACAAGTCCTTAAATCTACCAAGATTTTTAGACCTTTTCACTGGAGAATATGGGGGGGGGAGGAAATTAAATTTTTAAACTAAGTTATCTCCCATTCCAAAAATAGTTTGCTTTAGTGATAAATGAAGTGAAGCTATTTCTCGCCTGTGACGGGTCCAGACTCTGCCATTTTCATTATTCTACTTCTAATCCCATGACATAAGTGGGTTTATTCATAAAACGTGAAAAAAGCAAGCTGTTGTTCAAAACTTATAAAGACTTAAAAAGCCTTTTTGATAAGGCCCAATTACTACACCACAAATTATTTTCCTTTTCACAGAGTTTTATCGAGTTATTTACCAACAAAGGTTTTCAATAGGTCTTGTGCCCGGGGCCCCTTATGAGGTTAAGACTCGTGCGCAATTTTCCTGCAGAAGTTAAGATTTTTGTCACCTTTGGAAATTGTCTCACTCTCAACCAATTTCATCTGCCCACACCCATTCACAACAACAGGGTTTTTTTCACACACCACTTTGGATGGAAGCCTACCTGCACTGACTTCACTCTGTTTGGGAGACTGGTTTGCAGAGACAGCTGTGTTTACTGAAGGTGTGATACCAAATAGAGACCTTCCCATTTAAATGATCCTTAAAGTCAAAATAATATTGCTCATCTTGTTGATTGCTGTGTTTATATGTTGTCCCACCTACCAGATGTTTACAATAGAACTGTTGTTATTTCTCAATAATGCTTTGATCCTCTTTACACAGGGAACACTTTCAGTATCAGCTCTCACGGGTTAAGCTCCCAGTGAAGTAAGGATCAATATTTGGTACTTCATATTTAAATTACCACACACAGGAGGTATCAGAAGTGATATAAATTATTTTCAAAAGTTATAAAGTGCTTTAACTGGAAACAGCAGGAAAACAGAAAAGGACCAGTTTTAAGGAGGCCGAAGGGGCTCTTGGTAGGAACACCCAGATCTTCTGTCATCCAGCTACTACTCATGCAAGGCTGATGTACTGACTATTTTACTTGCACTAACTTAGGGTGAGATTTTTGTATTAGCTGCTTAAAAACTGAATGTAAACAAATGCTCAAGACGATCTGTAGAATCAGAGAAAAAGAATTCACACCTGTCAAAACCCATTTGAAAGAATACTAATTGATGTACTTCTCTGTATTGCATTAAGCCATGCAAAAATCATTTAAGGTTCAATAATAAACGTATCTGCTTCATGTTTCTTCCCACCCTCCCTTCTCAGACTAAAGCCAAAGAAAATACGTCAGACTTGCAAATATTTTAGCTGTTTTCGAGGATGATACTCTGACACCTTTCCTGTACGTACTGAAGGACGGGCCAGTAATGCATATCTGTACGTTCCTGGGATCCAGCCCCGACGCCCCAGCACAGCTCACGCTCCAAGGAAAAAAAGGAGCTGGCAAGTGGGTAATGAATACAAGTTGGCTTTATGCAGAACTTCACCATCACGTTGCAGCAACAGAAACATTTCTGGTAATTAGCAGTATTTTTCAAAGCTAACCTCCAAGGCCCTGATCCCGCAAAGACTGCACATTCTTAAATTAATGTAATTGCATAATTCCATCAACTCTGATGGCATGGGAGGAGTATGGTTGCAAAGCTTATCCTCTACAGGCTTCACACAATGTGCCAGAACACTTCTGAAAGGGAGTATTAAAATCTTATTAGATACATTTTGCTGTTTAAACAAACCTAGCATCAAGTAATAGAAGATATGCAAAATGGGTAAACTGTGTGAACTTGACATCATATTTCTTTGTCTTTTCTCTCCAGGAAAAAAAAAAAAAAACAACAACTTAATTCAGATGAATCCATATAATTTTTCCTTTTGCTCTACTACTTCATGAACATGTTTACTCAATTTACAAGGCTCAGCAAAACCATATTTCCTGCTTTCACACACACAATGTCAAGCTAGCTATGAAAATAAACTGTCCTTAATTTGTTCAGCATCCCAAAACAAATCATTGTCCGTTAGCTGCCTTTTGCTAGTACATGCGCTAAGCCAGTTTCATTTTCAGAAACAATCTTCCTGAGATTGACTGCGACCCAAAGAGCTTTAAAACAAAAAGGGAACACACACGAGCATTAAAACATCACACGATGAACATGCAATTCAAAAGGAAACCATAATGGTAAGAGTGAGAGAACGTTATCTCACATCACGAAGCACGGTTACTGCAATAATCAATAAATAGCACAGCCACAACAGAATTATTAGACAGTAGCAATGACAGATTACAATCCCAGGCTCAATATTCGTGCTATACTAATGCATAGCATAATAGAATAGGTATTGTGCCTCCTCTGTTTTAAAATTTAGAAAAGCCACCGAAAGCAACGCTGACACTAAATCCCAATTAAAGCTGCCTGGAGAGCTGGTGCTGCGGGCTTACTCCCTGCGGGATAGGGGAGTATATACCATTCTCCTTCCCCTCTCCCCCACTTTAACCAGTGTTAGCTGTTCAGCAAGTGTGGGATGCGGTGTGCCTACAGATTTGACGGGTCACCGCCAGTATCTTACACAAATCCAGGGCAGCTTGAAAACGTGAACGACATTGATCAGCCAGCAGCAAAATCGCACTTTTGTAAGGGCTTTAGTGGAAAACAGTGGTTATTAACTACTGCTGATTAGTTAGTGCCGTCATTCCAAAGCTGCCTTCATCTTTTCTCCTTTGTTTTACTTTTATGAATTCCCTCTCCCCACCTCCAAATTAAAGGCACAACTGTTCACGTCCATATTCATGTTTGCACACAAAACGTACCAAAATGGCCTCAAGTTGCGCCAGGGGAGGTTTAGATTGGACGTGAGGAAAAATTTCTTTACTGAAAGAGTGGTTAAACATTGGCACAGGCTGCCCAGGGAAGTGGTGGAGTCCCCATCCCTGGAGGTATTTAAAAGACGAGTAGATGAGGCGCTTAGGGACATGGTTTAGTGGGGTTGGTGGTGTTGGGTTGACGGTTGGACTCGATGATCTTAGAGGTCTTTTCCAACCTTAATGATTCTATGATTCTATGAAAATAGTAACAAAAACTCTAATTCTATGGGACATCTAAAGAGAGGCCACATCATCTGGGGTATCAGGACAGCGTTAGAGATCAGCCATTACTCAGGGCTAAGTCTTATATTCTTCACCAGGAGTCCTGCAAAGAGCCCTGGATGGGAGGGTCGTGGTTTATAAATCACCATAATTAATTATCCTCTGCCTTTAGAGAAGAGATGGAACACATAAATTACTAAGCAGGCTGTTCATAGGGTAAAATAGCACAGTACTTAATGCAGGATGGATGCACAGATTCAAACAAAACCCACCTTTTTTGACACCTCCATTTACGCCACTGGATCTGATGCTATTTAGAGACTTAGGCAGGCAAGTTTCCCGAGCACACACACTAGAAGGTGTTTCACTTTTCTAATCATGTATTACCAGAGAATCAGCCACTAAAACCTGCTACCTATATATTCTCCTAGCAGCAATTTCTATTTCAAATACTCTGTCCTCCTTCTATCTCATAAAAGGATAGCCTGTAACGAAAACCTGAGGTTTTACAGTCTCCCAGCCTGATATATTCTAATATATCTCAACTGGTGCATAACTCCCATTTCAGAAAGTAAACTATTTCTCCATCAGTTTCAGTATGAGGACCAACTAGATGAACTTTTTGCTCTAAAAACTTCACAAGCGTGTTACATGAAAAGGTGTACAGTGTTATCAGTGCTTATTTTCATCCCTAAAGCCACCTGAAAGATGCAATATCCATGGAGTAGTACTTGTTCTCCCAAGGATGATTTTGCCAACTTAATGTTGTAGTGTTGCCATTGTACAGAATTACCAAAATTTCATTGAAGCAAGCTGGGACAATTAAGCCATTTCTTTTATGTTCTCAGGATATCATTCCTACATGTAAAACATTCCATCTTAAATAAGATTTTGGTGTGGACTGCCCTGATTATTATTATTCATTTTTAAATAATGTCTTTGAAATCTTAGGGTTTGGCTACTTTAATACCGTACCCCTGTTCCAAATTAATCTGGAGAATGCCCCTGGGACAGCTGGATTTTCATCTCCTGTTGAGATCCTTCAGTGTAACTCTCCATCATTATGTACTACTATAAAATTTCTTTTGTACAAAAAGAGCTATTTCAGCTTGCATGCCATATTTTCTTCCCTTGACAATCAAGCTGGTTTTACTTATGTTTACTGTGTGGTCTATTGCTATTGTATGCCGGCTTAGCTGGGAAGCTGCATTTCCACCCTGGATGCTTTCCATGTTCTGATAAATTTTGTGATGCAATTTTTTCCTTGTTTTCCTAAAACTTCTAGCATCTTGGTTAATATATTTAATTGTCCGCAGCGTCAACAGTGAAATAGTAAAACTTAAATTTTTACTTCGAGTAAACAGCTTAGAGAAAACATTTGAGTATTGCAAGTAGAATTTATTTTTAAATTCCCGCTATTTTACAGTTTCTGCAGAGCATCTATAATTCTGCATCATGAACAAGGATTTTATGTTGTCATTTTGGGCTGATGGATTCTCACCAGTCCTATTCTGTATAATCAAAACTGATCAGGCATATCAAAAAAGGCAGCTCTTTCTTAATTTATCATTAAGTGCCACGACAATTTTACTGAACGTGAGGGAAAAGTTCTATCGCTCCCATTCCTGAAAAGCAATTTTTATAGACAATGTTACCAAAATAATGGGCGTCAGGGATATATTAGACACCTACATGTAAGACAACTTACATCTCTGCGCTAATTCCAAACAAACTACATAACTGTATGGAAGCTTTGTGAATCACAGCTTACGTTCTTATGTCATAGCTTTGGAAAAGGATGAAAATAATTCTACTCTAACATAAAAAGCATTTAAAACTTCCAAAGGCCACACATTAATTCCAGAAGTTGTATTCTAAATTAAAAAAAAAGAAAACCAAACCAAAACAAACCCCCAACAGCAACAAAAAACCCCAAACCATTATTAGACTCCCATCTCTACCACACTTTTTAGGACACACATCAAGGATGCCGTAAAGACACAAACCATCCCCTTAGCCATTTTACGTTATTCATCAGTTTACTGAAAACATGCACAGATCAGTCACAGAGCATGCAGCATGCAGTAAATGGAGAGCAGAGGTTAATAACCTGGAAGCATAGGATCTGAGAATGTGAGAACAAGTTAAAGACAAGAGTTCCTCTCCATTGTCACTGAGGGTCGAGAAGCAATGCTGCAGCGTAGAGCAGTGAGAGTGGGGGAAATACAGTTTGTCCAAGACATATACATATCTCCGCAAGTGGCGGCAGGTATAACTGAAAGACAAGGGTAAAGGGAGAAAAAACAGAAAAAAGAGGTATTTTCCTTTGAGAAAGCTAATTCATGGTTTAATGCCCTTGGTTTTTGTGCCAAGAGTCAATGGAAGATGCCAAGTAAGCAATGGAGCAGTTTGACATAAAACAACAGTTTCAAAAGACAGACGGATCTGTTAGCCTGTGGCCATACGATGCTTCTGTCGCTACCGCAAAGGGAACTCACCAAGTCTCACACATTAGAGATGCAAGAAATTGGGCTTTTTTTTTTTTTTAACCTTTTTTTTTGTTTTGGGTTGATAATGCATTAAGAAAAGTTTTTTTGCCTCTCTCAATTTGCCCTGAAAATATAAATGCATGAGTCTGAACCTGGTTTACAAAGTTTAGCATTAAAAAAAACCTGAGAGTATTCACAAAATTTAACTGATTTTCATGGAAATTGACATCTCGCTTTAAGGGAAAAAATGCACACAGAATTACCGATCAGTGTGAACTACTCTCGCAGCCTGGGATTCCAGTGGTAGAGTATTCCTGCAGTTAATTCTAGTACCTCAAACATGGTGCTTTATCATAAATGAGTTACACACTTAAGACCTGGTCAGCTTTTTCATGAAAAACTACAATCAATTCCACGAAATAACTATAGAGCAATCAATAAAATATTTAGCATTCACACTAACCAACTCTGAATGCTCTCGAGTAAGAGATATTGCTTGTGTCTATTCACAGGATATCCTCCCACTCCTAATGGAAAGGAGAATAAACTAATTGGAGTAGTTCACCGGCAACAAACTGCATCACTGGTAAACTATGAAGCACATATATCACATAACCTCAAACGTCTATTATTATAGGTTTTGCACAGAAAATACTTCACTGCATAATGGGGTACAATATGCATGTGTGACAGCCCAGCTCACAGGGGAACTCTGACCAGGGTATAGAGCGTGGCAAGTCCTCCAGAAAGTACCTTAAGCAGCCTAATACACTGTGAGATAAATAAGACAGCTCTTCATAAGCATCAAGATACTTCTACCAGACTGTTTGCTATCCCTACCGCAGCCTGAATCAACGAACACCTGAACTCTAGGCTGCAACCTCCTTACCAAATCAAAAAACCCCCATCGTTTCATAGCTTCATAGGTTGAAACTTGGCCAGTGGGTCATCTACCCCAACTGTCTGCATTTCACAGGCTAGTATCCCTCTATAAACCCTTTATTGGACACGTGTAGCTAAAACACTCTTTTAGGAGACCAAATTATTCGTGTACCTTGGGCAAAGAACAGGACAGAAAAGAGTGCCACCAACAGCTGATCCTTGGTGCAATCAGCGCGGCTCTAAGCCTAAGACTTTATCAACACCAATGTCTCCCATTGCTTTAGTTTAAATAGCATTCACTACTGGGATAAAGTCAGTCACCTACCTTTGCTCTGGAAGTTGAGGAACACGCAATCCTTGTTGGCACTTCATTTGCAGATATACTAGTTTTCAGGAGAGGAAGCAGCTGCAAGGAGGCAATTTCTTAAGCCATCATGCCTTTTTTTTGACCACAGCATGTTTTGAGCAGCACAGGCTATTCTCTTCACCCAACAGGCCAGGGATGAAGAAGATAAAGAATGGTATTTACAGGATCCCATACCGAGGGGAGCCCTCAACACATGAGCCTGCCCTTCCAGCTACCCACAGAGGCCACAGAATTTTTTCCAAAACCAGATTAAAGAGCATCTTTTAGAATGATGCTGCTTAGAAGGTTTAAATGGTCATGAGTCCACTATTCCCATTTAGTATATTTTACCAGCCTTGCTAATAGAAAATTGTACCTCATTTCAAGCCGGTGTAGGTCTCATTCCAGCCATTCGATCTTGTTAGACTTTTGTCAAGAAATTGAGAGCGCCTTCTAGTGTCACTGATCTTTGACCCCTAATCAATGCTCTCCACAGACAGGAAAAACAAGACTTGATCTCCAAAGAGTGATGACCACATTTAGGCTTAACTGACAAACTGGATGAGAATGCAGCATGAGATGGGAGGAGGAGAAATTTCCCAAAAACTTCACCCAGAGGTTTCGTGCCCTGTTGAGACAGACACGGGGTGAGACAGTGCCAGCAGCGCTGCCCTCCCACTGCTGCCAGCCTTGCTGCCATCACCTCGTCCTGCCACAGCACGGATGGGACCGAGCACAGGAGGGACCGCTTCTGTGGGCAGACAGCTTTCAGAGCCAGCTCCGGGTGTCGGTGGAGCTGCTGGCTCAAGTGTCACACTTTGGAAACAAAAGCTTCAAGCGTCACCAGTCCTCTTGGGTATTTATACAATACGGCCAGTGCAATTCTGTAATCCTCCCTTTCATCATTTCAGGTAATAAGGGCAAGGCCATTCCTATTTTCAAAGTTGAACTTGTTTACTGAAAGGTGTGACTTTAAACCCATAGCAAGAGCAAGGCAATCCCATAAACCTGCGTTTTCTAACTTGCATTACAGCCACTATGACCAGCGTAGCTTACATCGTATCGAAGACTAAGCATCTCCATTATTAAATCCTCTAAGCTAAACCTGAATAAAATCAAGGCTTAGATCCCTCAACGGATATGTACATTAAGAAAAATTTACATCCAACTTGCATTGACTAATCGTGGATATTGAGTTTGAAATCAGACTTACTTGATCCACCAGAAATCAGTTTTCCAGCGGCCACAACATCCACAGTTACATGTTACTGAAATTTTTGTTTTCTGTATGTTTTATGGGGCATATTACTTTTACTTTACAGCAAAAGGCAATCTTCAACTACAATACAGTACTGAAAAATTTGAAAAAGCAATATTGCAGAAAATAGAGAACATTATGTTTGATTGACGGTGTGTGCATGTGCGCATATTATTCATGTATTCTGTTTACCCTGAGGACAAAACTGTAGCTCATACTGTACTAAAATCCCACTCCAGAAGAAGATTATAATTCCCTCTTACAAAAATAAAAGCCATCTGATCAACATTTTGAATGTTGATAACAAAACATTACAGTGTCAACCTCTAATAGCTAAAAAGTAGAGTGTCTGGTTACGTACATCTGGGAAAGCAGGGTGGACTTGAGTTATCCCAACTAAAAAAAAATATATATATATTCTTACTTACCAATAAGCTTTCGGTCTTTTTTTTTTTTTTTTTGAGGTAATGAAAATAATAAAACTCCTCTAATGCCTTCTCACTACACAAATACTACTATAGCTATATTATTTAGCAATTTAAATCTATTAAAGAAAAATTCCATATGCTCCATTAAACTTTAAGTTACCAACATTTTTTGCCTTTAATAGCCATGGCTGTTAAAGCCACAGAACCCCCAAATTTTCAGATCCAAACCAACAGACGTTAGCATCAGTATTTTGGAGACTAAAGTGACAGGATCCTTTCTGTCTGGTAGTCATCCACCTCTCACATCGGATCAACTGTGACTCCCTGTGATTCCAGAATCCAAACTGGATGGAAATGAAACGTGAACATGGAACCCCAACGACATCTTTAAGGTAAGTGAAGATGCCCAAAACTGACAGGCATCAAGTCAAAGCACCAAATTCAATCCTTTTGAAGTCAGAACGTGGCATTTAGAAGTCTCCAAGGGTTTACTCCCATAGGTGGTTTTTTGTGGCTTTCTTGTTTGTTTTTCACTTTCTCGACTACACATAAGCAGGTGGGGAACTGAAAGAGATGAAAACTGAACAAAACACCAAACCCAACACAGAAAAGGCTCATTTGCTAACCATGAATAATGCATATTTTTGAATAAAAACATACCTAAAACAATTTGCTAGTATAAAAGACAGCATAGAGAACCTGACGTCTGTGAAGAGGCCTGTAATCTACCTGCTACTTGAGAATTTTTTCTACTCCTGTTTCTGGTGCCCATGGATATGCTTCCTTCCCTGATCCTGGCACTGTCTGATCTTGCCCAGTGGCTGGTATAAAATGAGAAGGCAGGGAGGAAGCTTCAGTATTGGCTGAGAAAATGAGACGAAAGAAGGGGAAAAAAAAAAAAAAAGACGACACAGGAAAAAAATCCCAAACCAAACACATCAGCCAGTTCTATCAGCCTTTTAGAAAAAGAAAAAAAAAAGTAAATTTGCTCAAGGGGGAAATTGCTCTTCCTTGTAACTCTCCCCAAACTTCTGGAATTGTCCTTCCCGCTGCCACCCTGCAAAGACAGCCTTGTTCCCATAAATCTTCAGAGGTGAACACCTACACTTGACTGCCGTGAGGATACTCTCACCTGCTTATACCAATCTCCTGTAACCCTGGAGCTCTGGTCCTCTCTTCCCGAGAGCTTTTTAGATTTGCCTGAACCAGCAGTAGTTAAAATGAACGCTCTTGTCATCGCTCTGACCTCAGGGAGGGCAGAGACCCTTCCTGCACACACTCTTCACTGCCTGCCACCCAGGCACATGTAGGGGAAATATCTAATATATATGTATAAAAATTAACCCAATATATCTGTATTTATTTGTAATTTAGTGTGGATTTGATGAAGGCAAAGAAAGGTTTCCTTTCCATAGAGTCTGGACAATCCTGATCAGTAAAGGTATGCTGATGACAGCAGTTAAACAAGGGCATCAAAGAAACACTTTAAAATCGATGGGAGCTCGATGTCGAGAGCCACTGGGGAGGTGGAGGTGAGCTGTGAGCTGAACTGCCACTTGTGTGATGGCAGAGCCGCATCCCACGCGAATGGAATGGAATAGACTGGACTATTTCAGCTGGAAGGGACCTGCAACCATCACCTAGTCCAACTGCCTGACCACTTCAGGGCTGACCAAACGTTAAAGCATGTTGTTAAGGGCATTGTCCAAATGCCTCTTAAACACTGACAGGCTCGGGGCACCGACCACCTCTCCAGGAAGCCCGTCCCAGGGTTTGACCACCCTCTCGGTAAAGAAATGCTTCCTCACGTCCAGCCTAAACCTCCCCTGGCGCAGCTTTGAACCGTTCCCACGCGTCCTGTCCCTGGATCCCCGGGGAAGTGAGCAGCGCCTCCCTCTCCTTTTCTCCAAACTAGACAAGCCCAGAGTCCTCAGCCGCTCCTCACGGGACGTGCCTTCCAGCCCTTTCACCAGCTTTGTTGCCCTCCTCTGGACACATTCAGGGACCTGAGCGTCCTTCTTACATGGTGGGGCCCAGAACCGCACACAGTGCTTGAGGTGAGGCCGCACCAAGGCTGAACACAGCGGGATAATCCCCTCTTTTGATCGGCTGGTCGTGCTGTGCTTGATGCCCCCCAGGATGCGGTTTGCCCTCTCGGCTGCCAGGGCACAAATGCATGCCGTGGCTTCCTGCAGCTTTACTGGGTCTTCCTGATCGTCTGGAAGCCCTCCGAGGACCTTGTGTGAAACACGCAGATAATCAAAACCAACAAACAAACGAGGCTTTGCTAAAGATTCTTCCAAATCTGCTGTTCCTCGTGGTTGTCCGAAGAAAATTCAATGTCCTAAATGGTCATTGCAATTGCTCTGGTTTAGGGGATCACATCACTTCCAATTTTTAACTCAAACTTAGCAAAAATAAGAGTTAAAAAATAAGAAGTGCTGAAACTCATGATATGCTCACACTAATTTTTTCATCCAAAATTTTAAGGACAGACTTGAACAAGACAACAGCGCTAAGCAAAACATGCAAAGCCACTTACGTCCTTATTTATTTAAACCAGAAAGTTGATATTTTCTCTACTGAAGTCAATTGCAATTTTAAAATAAATATGTCAAAGAGAAAAACATAAACAGCACCAGGCCAACATCTTTTTAACACAGAAGTGAAGCAAATTGGGCAGGGTATAGAAAAGCGGTATTCACTAACCCCTCTATGAATACAACCTAGTCTGAAACAGCATATACAGGATTCAAAAGAAAAATTCCCAGTGCTAGTGTTTAAGTAATTGTAATTCATAATCTTCCTCTCGGTGCATGCCAGATTTTATGAAGGCTATAAATCTTTAACGTTATTGAGAAAAAGTAAGGTCTTGAAGACATACATGCCACATGTATTAGCTCAGAGAAACTAGATTAATCTGCGGCAATAAAAAAAGCCAATTCTGCTAAGCCTGATTAAATATTTAGGTCATATTGTTTCTGCAGCAGAATTTGAAAAATGCACAGCAAATAACATCTTTCGCTGAGTTTGAAGACTTAATCACTGTACTTTCAGAAGGGACTTACGCTACTACATGACTCTTTGGGAAAGCCAATACAAAAGCCTTTTAAAAAAAAACAAATAATGAAAGTATAAGCTAATTAAACCAGCACATATCAGTCAGCACCCCAAACTACCGGACTTGATGGTCTTAAGGGTCTTTTCCAACCTAAATGATTCTATGATTCTACGTGGGGAGAAAGTCGTGACGTGCTATGAAGATTTTACTACTGTTCATGATAGATAACTTATGTTCTAGGAAGTCCTATTAGTCATTACTCTTATGTTCCCAAAGACAAACCCAACCAAAATACATTCTATACTCAAATACTACATCGATGATGACAACGATTTACTACATCATCCATTCCACGAGAATGGTTAATTTATTCTCCGCCTAAAATATCACCTATTAATGTTATTTCATACAGTATAAATAGCAGAAAGGCAAACCATCAAAAGCCTATCTGCCTTCTTGCCAACAGTAAAATACATCATCCAAAATTAGAGGTTTTATTTCTGTTTAGTACTCTGCCGTTGATAACATGAATGTGGTACTGATGAACCGCAGTAGAAAGAGTACTATGTATTTGCTTTTAGTACCAAGACTATTATGAGATTGGCATGCGTATGTCCACAGAAAGGTGGTTTGGGGTTCTTTGGGGTGGGTTTCTGCCACGGTGGTGTTAGCACAGTTAAGCTGCTTAAGGTACAATAGAAGTCGGCACTGGGGATGCAGGAGATCACATTGGCCTTTACCGTACCAGGACTCTTAAAACAATTCCTCCTTTTTCAGCCAGTTTCAATTTTTTTTTTTTTTAAATTATTCTTACCTTCGAGTCATAATTAAGGTTGAAAGGCACCTTAGGAGGTTTCTAGCCCAACCTCCTGCTCAAAGCAGGGTTAACACTGAATCCAGACCAGACCAAGGTTTTTTCCAGTTGGATCTTAAAAGCCTCCAGGGACAGAGACTCTACAACTTCTCTGGGCCGCTGTGCCAATGCTTCCCTGACCATGAAAAATTGTCTTCTTCCATCAGGCTGGAACCTCCTGACTTCAGTTCATGACCATTCTCTCTCACCTTCCTGCCACACACTTCTATAAAGAGCTTGGCTCCATCTTCTCAGTAACCTCCTCCTATGTGTGGGAATGCTGCTAACCCTTTCTCTGAAACTCCTGCCGTAGCCTTGCCCCGAAGCCTTCTCTTCTCCAGGCTAAACAAGCCCAGTTCCCTCAGCCCATCTTCCTACACTGAGTCCTCCAGCCCCCAACATCGTGGCAGCCGTCCACTGAACTTGCTCCAGTTTAGCAACACCTTTCCTATGTCCAGGGCCCCAAAACCTGGACGCAGTTCTCCAGATGTGATCCAACAGACAGTGGTCTTGCAATGGCATGAGTCAACGCTCACAGCGCTCTCAGATGCGTTTCACAGGGTCCCATGGACATGTCTGTGTCAGTTCTCAAGTCATCCCTGACTTGATCCTTTTTCACTACTGGTACTTTCCTTCCTCCTTGATCCCCACCTGACTTCCTAATCGAAATAATAGGGTGACTTCTCTTGGCTTTCTAAAAACACTTCATTCTTGCAGGCCTACTTTTCAGATACAAGCATCACAAAATTTATATCTTATAGCGTAGAGTGATGACAGGATTTTAAATTACATTATTGCAAAACAGCAGTCTGGGGGCGAGGGGTCATTATAGGGTTAAAGGTGCCACAGCAACACAGAACAGAGAAGCATAAAAATTATTTAAATACTTAAGAAGCGATTATTTGTGATAATGTGTCACAGACATAAGTTCCCATGCCCCGAAGCAGCACTCTGTCACAGTAATGGCCAAATGTACACGACAGGCTTATGAGAGGAATATTATCTTTATGCATGAAAGTATTTATAGTGAGGGAGGGCAACGAAATGAAAACCAAACAATTTCTGGAGATGTTTGATAGAGTGAAAATCAAATGGTAAGTATATGAGATTCTTATATAGAAAGGCCAAATTACCTCTGTACAGATGAAGTTCTATCAAAAAGAACAAAAGGATTTGTATATTAGGAGCAGACACGAGGAGCTGATGACCATAACAAAAAAAGATGTGAAAGAGCTGGGAGGAAGTGTCTGTTCGGTACCGATGTTTCAGAGAAAGAGCGAAGGCTTTAATCACCCAGATGCACCAGTTACTTGGAAGGCACGTATCCCCAGCAGCTGAAGAGATGCTACTATGGGAATGTTGCTTTTGAAACCTCCTGCGCTTTTATCCTTTGGCTAGACACTTGTGATAATTCACAGGCTCTGCACGGGATTACAGGACATGCCTACGCCACCCGCATTAACGCGGACATTTGCATCTCGGTCTGCGTGATCCTGAAAATCTTCTGTTGGGAGACAAGGGCTAGAGCACCGCAAGGGAGGGCACCGCTTGTCTGAGCCCTCGCCCTGTTCCGCAGCAGGATTCATCCCATCCGAGCCCACATAAATTGTGGTATTTGGAGAAAAACCTACTTGTGGACCCAAGAGCACAATTAATGAGTTACAGAAACATGTCTCTACACAACTTCACAGCAAATTTATTTATTCATTGCAGAACTAAGTGTATTTACTTTACCTAAAAGCCTGTTCTTTCCTAAACTTGCTGAAGGCCATTACCATTAAAAGGGTTGAGTCATTCAACAGTTCTAAAGACCTGGTGCACATTGAAGTTGTTAAATCCTGATTCTTTCTTCTGCACCTATAGTTTCACCCTCCATTTAAAAGCCTCAGATGTTTCAAAGTGCAAGATTCTCCTTGCGAACCACGCAAACTACGGTGAAAGTATATGGCGGTGGGAAGTACCTTGGCTCGAGTACTTAAGAGACTCAGAAATTTCATAAACTGTTCTCTCGTACTCCTAAAATCAGTTAGAAAGCTCGTTTGTAAATCCTCACTTAAGTGTGGGGTCTGAATGAACTCAAAATTTCCATGTGTGGTGGAAAGGAAGGTTTTCAGAAGCAATCTGGAGGGCACCGACACAGGTGAGTTGGGCGTTATTGGTAACTGCTCTACTTCCCTCCTTGCAGCCACTCATACCTATCCTGGCTTCACATACCTGGAGAGAGAAATTAGTTCACTGAACCGCAAAGCTGGAAAAATGTTAGACATACATAATGACATCAGTTAAAATGGGAAATAAGCAGCACCCTGACAAAAAAAAAAGAAAAAAAAAAGATTTATAATCAATGCTATAGTTTTGTTTCATACTAATGCTTACTTACAGCCATAACACTATCTTAGTTTGTCAGATAAATTCTTGTAAGTTCATTACTCATTCATTTCTTTAGATCACAGTCCACAGTTCTTTCCAAAGAGAAAACTTCTAAAAAGGAAAGAGCACATGTTGTATCTGAATAAAGCGGTTAATGAGCCAAATACCCTGCAACTGAAGATAAAAGACAGGTTCAAGCAAGACATTATCTTGAGTCATCTCTATTTCTGTTAAGGAACACTGTCCTATAAATACCTTCCATTCAAAACAAACTGAGAAGACGAGACTGCAGTTTCTAGGATTCTACTCGAATAGCAAATAATAATTTCTAAAAGACTATTAGAATTCCCTTGTTTTTTTTAAATCTCAGAAAATCTTATACAGGACAACTTACTGCTATAAAACAGACTTTTTAAAATGTAAAAACTGTAAGATTCACTTCTTCAGTGTACTGTACATTAGACACCCAAATCCCAAATAATACAGTGGGATACATCCCAGTAAGCATTTTAGTGGCGTTAATCTTTGTTTCCAGGCCAGCTAAAAGAAACCAAAATTGCACTAATTGACTGGAATAATGCTGCTAGCTTTCTCATTTTTGCTTCCTTTCACTATTAAACATACAGAAAACTTAAGTGACACAACTCAGAACCTCAGACTACTCTGCAAATTCATCTGTAAAACAACACTATCACAAAAACAGTTATTTCTGTACAGGTTTCCTCAAATATTTCTTCCTCTCCATCATAACAGGTTTGCACGATCAACAGTTTTAAAAGCTGGAAGGTTCCACCAAAAAAAGAAAAGTTTAATTCCCCAATTTGAAGACTATTATCAAACTGTTCTGTTTCCAAAGAGCTCATGTGGCACAGTAACTACGAATGGGCCATTCATGATAATTAAAATGGGACAATGGGACCGTCTACCTCCAAACTGCAGCTCTCCGTTGCATGCAAGAATCTGCGTGATGCTCTAGATTCCCTGAAACAGGTATCAAGACTTCAATGAACTTCAGTTCTACGGCCAAGATTCTGTGCTAATTTGCATCACGTTCATTTAATCGCACATTCTGCCAAGCGATGACTTGCAGCTTGTAAGACACTGAAGTACCACACAATTTCCTGGATGGCAGAAGACTAATAAGGTGTCGTAATGACTTCCCCCCGCACCACGACACGATTACCACGATGGCTATGTCTTGCAAGTCAGCAGAGACACAAAAAGCGGTCAAGGGAAGAGCAAACTATCTTGTCCAAAGTTGAGCTTTTAGAATGGTGTGTACTTAGCTATTAAAAACCTTTTTCAGCCAGATCAGCAATCAACAACAGTATTTTTAAGGAGTCCTGTGCCCTGATATGCAGAGCAGAGGATAACATAGTTCAGCCTCTCTGCTTCACGTGAGAAGACCCTGAGACAGAGATAAGCAACTGTTTGCCCAAGACCCCTCCGTGGTTCACGCTGATCCAATCTATCTCAAAATAAAGCTGTGAGTCTGTCCACCTGGGAAGTCTCCATAACCCGTGAGCTCGGGGGTCCCGGGCTCCGAATACTTCTAATGGCATGCAGGGCATTCAACTGCTCACGCCAGATGGGGGACGAGGGTATTACTGTCCCATCAGGTGCCCACTCGGAATGCCCAGCAGGTTCAACCAGGCTTAAACCAAGTGCAATGATATTTCCATGTTGGAAAGAGCTGATAGCAGCCTAAAACCTCAACTCCGTATGTTACGCACAGGCAAAAACAGGTGAGCCCACATGGAGTACTCCTCTTTCTGTTGCTACAGCTAAAGCAGTGTTTTAATATGTTTGACCACAGCTACACTCAATGCATAGTAACAAAGGATGCTTCATTCCTTTTAAAAATTAACTTAATTACATTTACTTCGCTAAGTCATACCAGCAAGAGGACATTTGCTACTAATATTCTCTTTTCCCTGAGCTGAACAATTGTTGTCTCCCCTTTTGTCACAGCCTTTCCTACTAATTGCAATGACACCTCCCAATTTTGGAATGGCTGATCAGCTTATAAGCTTCCCCACAGCTAATCTAGGTCAACGAGCTACTAATAAGGCCAGCGTACGTTTCTTTTATTTAACGCTGTTGAGATCTTTATATATTGCTTCTGTCTCCCAACAAAACCCACTCCACAGATTTGGGAACCTCCGTTATGTGTAAGATGTAACAGTGACACAGTGGAGGATGAAGAGCATAAAAAGCATCTGCAAATAGACCAGTGTGTCTGTGCCTGTGAACAGCTCGTGAAAGAGCAAGCCAAAGCTACCCAAGGTTGACCAGTTGACACAAAAATCTCTCCAGGTATCCTGCTGTGCACACAACTTCTACTCCTGACAGTCTAGAGATTAAAACCAAAGTTCAGACTCAGTGGCTTAGAGCTGTTTGATCTTCCATTCCCACAGTGTCCTCTTTCAAACGTGACCTGAACATGAGAATATCCTGAAGGCCCTTTGCCGAGATGCCATTAATTTTCACTCTACTTGGAACATCTAATAAAAATGGGATCATCATTTTTGTAACATATTGCACTGCATGGCGGGGGGGGGGACGACGACGACTCTCATTATAAAGCAGTTTCTCATAAATAGAGTATCATTTTATATCCAGGTTAGATAACAAATGTTTTCTCCTCTAAACTAAAATGCTACAAAACTATTTCAGAGTTAAGAAGCATTAAAAGCAAAATGTCTTTGAGGTTTTTAATTCTTATTTCTGAGGCAATGTCAAACAGTCAATTCTGTGGCCTTCCATGCTGAAGAGAATTTATTGCTAAAATCTAAACCGTACAGCACATGGTAAATGCCACCAAAGCGAAGGACACAGGAAAAAAAAATCAATGCAAATATCTCAAAGTAACAAATTCATCAGGCAGAGCACTACCTGGCAATGAAAGTTTGCTGGGACGAACAGGTCATTTTCTACCGCTTTAAAGCAAACACAGAAAATGAAACAAGCTGGTTGAGTTGCAGATAAATCACCCAAAGTCGAATCCACAGAAAGATGCTTCTTCCCTGCTTACTTCAGTGCCATAATGTCTGCATGAAAATATTCGGGGACAGGAATTACAGAAAGCCACTGTTTGTACCGACCGGTCCCCTCAAAGTCCCGAATCAGAGACTGGGCTACAGGGCGTCCTGCACACTCAGGGCCTGCACCATGAGCACCGCCAATGAAATCCGACATAAGCCTGACGTTAAAAAACCCCTCTTGTTTAGAAAACTTAGAAAATAGTCATACTGTTGTCATAACTTTCACTAAGGTAGTTTCCTTCTAGCACAACTACAATCCACGTGTGATGCAAAAGAGGAGAAAAAGTGACCTCTTAGTCTTGAGCAGCTCAGACCGGAGATATTTACATTTCGCTATCAGAAAGCAGGGATTTGTGACTATGCCCCTCCCAGTATCTGCACAGTTCACATATCGCTATGTATTTCACTATATATTCTTTAGTGAAACTGTACGTTACCCTCAAATCCTTTTTTCTTTTCTTTTGGTTATAAAAAAGGAAGAGGCAAGCTGATGCTCAGAGAGTTCAGTATTTAACAGCTCTGGCCACAGGACATTAATTCCAAGAACCCCTTCCAGAGCTTGATCTTTTATTATTGTATAATTTGACTTGTGAAGTCTCTTGATGTAAACTGGCGTGAGAGCAGAAGCAGCCTCTTTTCTCTAGGGTTTGCTATTGTGGAAACTCCTCTATTATGATTAAGAGATCAGTAAACTGAGATTTAATTTAATGGTCCAATTAAGATTTGAACCCAGGATATAAAAGCCTTGTCTATTGATGGTTCTTATGGTGGCATTAAAAAGCTGCTACCGAAGGGCAGGCTCCCAATGTGCACGGTATGATGCAAACCTGCATGTTTCAAAGCATCCTCAGAGCCACGCAGCTCTAGGCAACAGAAATCCCTTGTTACGACAGTACCAACAGAGAAATAATACAGGAAGCGGGGACTAGTTTTCCTATTATGTGTTAACAAAGGTATAGGTTGGCTATTATGCTATAAATCTACCACTGACATCTTACTAGTACTGTGTTGCTTTTTGGTTACTGACAACTGAAAGCTGACCTTTCTGAAATACGACTTTTCCAAAATAAGGTTTCAGAGGGTCAAAGGGTTCCACCCCCAAATTCGGAACAATTTTAGGAAATTTCCTATCTGAAAAACGGCTCTAATTTACCACCGTTCATTCCCCTGCTGTAAGAAAGAAGCCCGAAAGATGAGCTTAACAGAAGTATTGCATACCCCATTCACCTAAGTTCTTTTGCTCAATTCACACATCTCATTTAAAGTTTGAAATGCTTACTATGCTAAAATTTTACCATTTAAAAAACACAATTCCTTTACGAGAAGCAACCCTTCTGTTCCTACACTTAATTTTTCAAAGAACTAAAAACAGATGAGAATTAGAAACCAAACAGCTCTGAAGCATTCATGCAGCAACCTGGCTTTTTTTTTTCCCCCCCAAATTTTTCTCCTTAAGAAGTGCCTTTGATTTGGGTAACTCAATTTCACTAGTTTTCTGCACCAACTGTCCCATCGCTATTCTCTGGTGAAAGAGGAAGCTATATGTTAAAAAGCTTCCCGAAAGCACCGTGGACATCAAAGGAAAAAAAAAAAAGGCAGGAAAACCAGAATGCTCAGAGCATAAAGCCATGTGGGAGAGAAATTTGTTTATCTTCCTATGTGAGCAGCCTAATGAGTTTCGAGCCAGCAATTACATCTCATTATTGGCACTGCTAAAAAAAATTTATTAAGCAATTGGTAAATTCTAATTTCACCACATTCACACGCTAACAATTTCAGATTTTTCAGTTGAATGTGGCCCCTAATAAGCAGCTCAGATCACACATGTCTTGCTGCTGCATAAAGGTTTTTCTTCTTTGCGGAACACACATACTGGACTATTTGAATAACCAGATGCCTGGCAAATTCAAAATGTCTTCTGCTCTATACACAGAGATCCCTGTTGAAGGAAGTTTAGGTTTAAAAATACTTCAACAATATATATAAAGAAATAAAAAATATTTTCAATGAATAATCATAGGCCAGGAAAAAAAGGTCAGGGAAGCAGACGTAACTAACACGTGTTACAGAGTCATCATTCTGCCAAACACAGTGACATGTGAAAATTTGATTAATTTCCTCCTTATCCCTACTTTATAAAAGCAACAACTGACATAATCTAGGGGAAAGAAGAGGGAAGTAATACGCTTTCTTCTTTTAAGGACAATACAATATGAAAATTGACAATAACAACAACCAATCTGATTACTGACAGCCTATAAAAAGGTAGGGAGAAAGTAGAGCCAGGAAAAATAAAATGTCATCCACTCCATCAAATAACACGGGGAACATTACAAAGATGTGCAATTCTATAAAGGTGACTGATAAAGAAAAACAGTGGAAGAAAAGTCTAACCACTTTATTAAGGGACGTTGTGAACTAACCAAAATTCAAATTCACAAACCCAACAGATATTTATATCGCAAGCAAAACCCATTCTTGGATAAGCAGTGAACTCTGTTCTGCAAATGAACTAATATTTGTTTCGGCAAACCCAAGCAGAAACCTCAAGAATTATACTAGTACCCAAGAACAAGGCACATATTTAAATGATTAAAAATTGTGTGCTAAAATAGAAGAAAAATTTCATGGCAAATGCTTTTACAATTCACCTTTTAACCTGGAGTTACTGTTTTAATCACAAAAGTTTTACAGTACTCTGACAATTTTACTTAGGGCAATTGGGGCCATCATTGAAAAAAGGGCTGATAAACTTGAAATCATTAGATTCTGGATGCACATTACTCTGTATTTTAATAAACTAGCTACATGGTTTCATATGCAGGAATATAAAATACACAGTTACATGCATCTATTATCAAAATTCAGAGACTTCCTTAGGAAAAAGTCAAGTTAAAAGACCAGTTATGAGAAATGCATTTTCTCCTCACGCCATACGTATCTTTGACTCTGCAGCATTAACTACAGGAAGCTTTTTTCCTCATCCAGCATCGAATTTGTTCATCAAAGCTACATGCAGCTGGTAAATACTTAATTACTGCAGTAGCAATACAAGGTTTCTACAGAAACTCGCACATTACAACTTAGAGACAATTTTTAATCCAGCATAATCTTAAACGGAGCTCAAAAGGTGCAGTTTAAAGCAACATCATGCACTCTTATTCTCAACGAACTGTCATAAATATTTGCACTCAAGAAAATCCTGCCAGACTATAAGAGGAAGCAGTAGTAGAAAAATTAAATTACTAACATAGAAAACCGTAAGACAAATGGTTTGGCTGGGGAGGTGAAACTTCTCAAATACAGCAGCACATATCAGAATAGATGGGAATTTTCCTTGGTAGCTTACGAAACATAATTGACTCTACAAAGTGATGAAGACACTGTTGAAGAGTGCAAAGGGAAAGAAGGGTTTCAGCCTCCTCTCAGATGAGAGAAGGTAGACTTGGGGAACCACAGCAACACAGTCATCCTCTACAAGCATGGATATTTAAGCACGCTACTTACAACTCTATTTAAAAAAAGAAAAAAAAAAAAAGAAAAAACCCCAACACTGAGCTACTCCAGTGCCCCGCATCATGCTCCAAGATACCCTACAGCACTCATCACCAGCAGCTTCAAGGCTGGCTGACCAGTAAGAAGTAGGGTTACTATCTCTGCTTCTTCCAGACAGCAACAGAATCAGTACGGCCGGCTCTTCGTCTCACGCTTTGCTCTAGTAACAGGTATAGCAGGGCTATGATGACCCTCAAGTGCAACATACTGCACCCTATAGCATGCACAAGTTAAAGTCTCTGATCTGTATCCCTTTCAAGCATACCTTTTTTCCTAATCCCACTTGACTCCTGTGAGCATCAGGAGGATGACAGAAACCTCTTTCTTCATAGCGTTCCCTGAATCCCACTGAACTCTCTACGACAGCCAAAGAAATCAACAAAATATGACACTGATACAATTACGTGCCATCTTTAAGTTCCTTAAGTCATCTAACGGGGAGAAGTGCAACCTATAAAGTGTTCTTAGTGCCTCACACAGCCCTGCACGTGAATAGCTGTGGTGATAGTGTAGAAAAAAAGGAAAACTGGACAGTGTTTCTAGCCCCATAAAGTCATTTAATGTTAAATGTGCGTGTCTAATTAGTGAGGTGTATGGCAACCTCTAGTGGTATACGGCTGCTTAGAAAACAGCAAACATTCCAATATATGAAGCTATAGGAAAAGCATTTGCCTTAAGTAACCAGTTGTCTTCGTGTCACTAATTTTATTAGAATGCCACGGTGATGAGATGTCAGAATACAGCTGTTCAGGGAAAGACTCTCCATTTCCAAGCGGGCAGGCTAGCTGTAGAAAAGCTGAATGCCATGAAAGCTGTTCCCAAATAGGTTAAAGGAATTAATGCCAACTGACTTGCAGTTTTAAGTGACAAGTCGAATACCTGCACTAATATGCCAGTTAGGTGCGTGGCTTTACTTTTTGGTAATTGTACTTGTAAAATAGAAATCAAGCAAAGGAAACACCTACCCTCATTGCAGGTATGCAATACTCCACCTGGGTGTGCTTTGTTGCTTAGAGACTATACAGCCACCTCTGGTAGTCATTTGTGACAATGACGACATCAACACACATTTTATTTTATTTTTTTATAATAGTCTACCAATATAATTTAAAGATACTACAAATATGAGAGAGACACAGTGCAGTGCAGTATCACCCTTAGCACTACGCTGATAAAATAGCTCCATGTAATTAAAAACAAACCAGTGGTAACAGCGGATAGAGAAGGGAAGGATCTCAAAGTCAGGGCCGTCTACAGCAGAGGACATCCAACATTAAATGAATACTGCCCTGGATCTTATTATAAAACATCTATTACATCTATTTTTACTTCCAGCAGCTGCTTGTGATAGATTTATACAAATCTGTCAATTTTCATGCTTGCTGGAACATGATACGAATTACCCAACATTATGAAGTTGTATTTTACTGAGCTCTTACGTACACTACATTGAATATTCTCAGCTAATTCTTTCATAGAAAATAGTCTTCAGAATTTAGAACAATTGGCAGTCTCTGCTCAGAATAGGATTAGGAAAAAGCTTGCATGGAAATGGAATTACTTCTCACATTAAGGAAGGAATCATTAGAGCATCTGGTGAGGCTTAAATTATGACTGTTGTATTGCTAAGCAGATTTTAAGTTAAGTGTTTCACAGCTACTTAATTTAAAAACCTATACCCTAAAATACTTCATGTAATATAAAGTACCATCTTCTTTTTAGGCTTTTCCTTCACAGAAAACACTTTTTCATTATGAATACTGTGGTTTATTCTCTCAGAGATGCTTCCACTCTGATGGTGGAACCAGAATAGGAATTTAAATATAAATATTCTGATTTGGCATCATGGAGCAAGCTGGGTCCATCAGTGCAGGCTAAATTTAGTAAGAGTGGCTAACAGACTTCGTAAGGTAGGAAAACAAAGGACAACGTATGCCTCAAAATATCAATCTCTTAAGAAATATGTGTGTTCATAAGTATTTATTCCTACTGCTTTTCTTGATAACTGAAACCTTATAACAAAACTGTGTATCTTGAGAGGAAATCAGGTTAAAATACTTCCTTTATGGTGCTTAAGCCTGCCAGGGAACCCAAGGCTGTAAAGCTCCTGAGAAGAAAATGTTACCATACTAGCAGTAAAGTCTTACGGGAGACAGGCTGGCCCTGGAACTGACTCTTCCTTCCAGCCTGCCCGTGTCCTAGCCCCACAGGACATTTTACAACAGATTTTAATACATTTTTATAGTAGGGTCTTTTGATTTATAAGCAATCATGATCATAGTGACAAATTAAATCCCAGTCTTGGTGGCCATTTTTGCCTATTGTCCAGATGTACAGTTTTCTACCTGCAAAATAAGATCTTTGGTCAACATTACACATAAAAACTGAGGGGGGGGGGAGGGGGGAATCAAACATATTCCCTAACCCTCCTCTTGTTTTTCTGGTTCTGTTTTAAATTTAAATTCACCTCCTTCATAACAATTTCTACACTATACTAACATGGAGCGTCTGGCTACAATGAGGCTTAAAAGTAACAGCACGGAATATCTTTGGACTATGTAAGAATATCGTATTATATATAATACATATCATATTGCCTTTTTGTTTTACTTTTTCCGTTGATGAGTATATCCATTTTCCGTACCTATCCTTACATTATATCCAACTATAAATACAGCTCCAACCCTGCTGGCACCCAATGCTTGGTATAACCAGCACCCTTCTCAGACTGCTATCCTACCACACTACAGTTGGTTGGATATTGTTTGGTTATTATTTGTGATACCGCCCAGCTCAGATCCCATGCGAAGTCCCTCTGCTAAAAGCCATACAGAAACCAACCAACAGTAGCTACTAAGAGCTTACATCTTTGGAAGAACTAAGAGTTTCGAATATGCCAGTACTATGTGTTTGCTCTAAGGTCTCTCTATTTGGCACATTTCAAGGGTGGCGTTGCTAGTCCTTCACACAGTAAAAGACAGGTAACTTGACAGACAATTTTAACGTGACGGATTTTTTTTTCCCCTGTTTTCTGCCACTCGCCCCTATTGCCTCCTTTCCGCACACCAGTGTTAAGCAACAACAGCAGTCTGTCTGCCTTCAATAAGAATATCAGCACAATTATTTCACAACTAAAATCAAGCAGCAATGTTGAAGTCTCGTCGTAACTATGCATGCCTAGAGAGATGACGAATAAGGCACCCAAACGTCACAGCAGATTGTTGAAACGTTGCATACACGGAGTGCAAGAGAATTTCTGGGTGTTGCACGTCCTTCCTTGGGTCTTGAGGTGGGTCTTAAAGGTCAGGGAGTCAATCTGCCCCAAAGATGCCATTACAGATGGTGAAAACTGCATGTGAGAAGGCTGGAAAAGGCTGGTATAGGGAGGAGCCTCACAGCACACAAAGGCTCCTTTTATGTTTCCGAGTTTTAAGGTTGAGGTGAGACGTGCGTGCAAAGGTACTGAGGTTGCTGCTTCTCTACTGATGGCTGCCACCTCTTCTGATAAGCCAGCAGACCACATGCTTAGCCATTTCATAACCCAATCAAACCAAAATAATCCAGCTGAGCTTACTATGAACCATGAGTTTAAATTTTCAACAGGAGACGTCCACAAACTCAGAGCATTTTGACAAAAGCCAAGCCACACGGAAATACACGTGCAGTTACGCCACACGACTACAAGATTACTGAGTGGTGATAACAGCCGTCTGTAACGGGACTAGCAAGATAACCTCTTCCTGGCCCAAATATAACCAGAGGAACACAGCTCGTGCTTTGGTCTGCAGAAACAGCAGTAGAATAAAATGGAACAAAACAGAAACTGGGAACATAGGAAAAAGCCCTGAAGTGGAAAAAGTAGTATCACACTAAAAACCAGACCATGTTTTTGAGCATCAAGGTAGTGTATCTCACACCACGCTAGGATCTATGATTTCAGAGGCCAACATTTGCAAATGCTTGGAAAACTCAGAGACTCTATGTCTATGATCTGAGAAATGAAGAGAGCAGGTATTTAAGACAATGTCTGTGACACATAACAGGAAAATAGCTTCAATTCAAATTCTGAACACTCATTATCACTGCCAAGGGTATGAAAAGAGGGTGACTGTCAAGCAGGGAAAAGGTAATGGCAGAATGCATTCATCCTGGATACATGTCCATACTTTTACAACCAACCATTTCCAAAAGAGAAGGGGCTCGGAAAGAATTAAATCCTGAAGAGCAGTGGTTTAAGAACACGATGTATCTCTCGTTAACCCAGTCCTTTACAAAGTGTACAGGCACGCAATTATCATGTACTTATTTTTGGCACACTGTCTGTACTTGACAAGCACTATAACAGTTTATTCCAGATCGCATTAACAAGGACCTTCCCGGTTTCCCTTGGAGCGTGGAGCAGGGCTGGCTGCCAAGATGAGAAGGGTGCCTGACGCATGATTACCTGCCTTTACAAAAGTGGTCTGCAGCACAGATACAAAATAGGAAGGACCAACTTCAGTATCTACTTCTTTAAAGCTATGGCCCTGTTTTCGAACCAGGGCAGATATCGACTATTTATTACTATACAGGCTAATAAACTTTATCACTTGAAAAGCACGGGTGTAGGTTTTATTGCCCATATTTGTAGGGCCCCGTCACAAAATGATCGTTGCGTTACGTCTGATTTAACAAATAGATCTTTTGCCAAATACGCCGGAAAAAGTAAAGCAAGTTGCAAATCCAGTCTGCGTAGTACTTGAGAACCACCACTCAGTGCATTTTTATAATAACGTGACACATGACTAAAAAAAAGTATAATTCACACAAATCCCTGAAAACCTTCTGGTTTGAAAGCAGCTACTGGCCGTCCTGTTAAGAGAATCAAAAGTCAGAAGTTTCTCAGACAGAGAAACTAATACTTTTTGTGCATTCAGAACAGAATCAAGTACAAAGCAAGTAAGATTTATTCTGGGATTATTTAGTTATTCAGTTATCATTTCAGCTATTTAGTTCATCAGTATCTATTGAGGTATATAAAATTCAAGTTCCTCTACTCCTGAGTTTCAGCAAAGATGAGTTTCAAGAGAAGTCTATTTGTGAAGTTTTATATTTACCTGATGATCCTCTGAGCAGCATACTGATGAAGTGAGCGGAACTGTGCTGACATATTTGCTAAGGCTGCCAGACAATTTGTATGAAGGTATTTGTCCTGTCAGAAAGAAGAGGAAAGGAAAAAAACACATCAAATTGTCCTTTTGATATATATTGACACCAATTGCAGGAATCATTCAAAAGACTGAGTAATATACGTGGCTTTGAAGGACACGGTCAAAAGCATATAGCAGAAACGCAAAGTGTATATACTTGGTGATGTTTTAAATATGTTTTCCTAAAATACAAGGCTTATAAAAGAGTGATTGTTTCATACAGATTTCAGAGCGTATATATGTGTACGTATACATGCATATATATGTGTGTGTGTCTTCACTTCTTTAGCAATGTTGATTTACAATGCCATCACAGACGTAACATATATTGAAAGACATTCTCCTCCACTCCCTCACTCTCCTTTTTGCAGTCTTATCCTAAAATTTTCTGCTTCATAACTCATCTCCCTATTAACTCTTTCAAAGCATTCTGTATATCCCACAACTATAACCATACGATACTTCAGAGATCCGGTCCCCTTGTTAGCATCCCTGAAACCATTTGACCAGATAAGCATTTCAATGACGGCCCTGTCGAAGTTGAGGGTTTTCACAGAACCAAACTTGTCCACTTGTCCAATCCAAGAGAGATTTATTTTCCCTACTCAAGTCTAAAATATGCATTTACATAACGTAACAGATTCCAGATCCTACAAATATATGCCAAGAATGTCCTCGTTTCTTCCAATGCTTTTGATCATAAAAGTGAAACCCTTAAGTTTTCCAATTTAAAATATATTTAATTTTTTTCCCTACTTTTTCATCTAAAAACTTCTGTGCCTTTAATTGTTGAAAATATACAAAAGTGTATAATACCATGCTTACGTGTTTGAGATAAGGTATAGAATCAAATGCTTGAAAAATGCACAAAGACACTCTGATAGGACGCTATGAAGTTGAAGCAGTTTTGCTTTGCTAGGGCTCAAAAAGGTTTTACGGCCCAGTCACTGTCCTACTTCATAAAAGCACTAACCATAAATAGAGCTGAAATTCCCACTTCTGAGTAACTGAACAGACACAAACAACCTATAAGGAGTCATTTCTTCTCATCAACCTAAGGAACTTTTCCTTCTCATCTGAAGATGAGCAGTTCGGTGCCTGAATCATGGACTTTAGAGAAACCCACTCAATGGATTGAATGATAATACAGAGACGGTGTTACAAGTTCGGAACCACTTATTGTTGTGCTTCGTTAATATGGCTGATCTGCCCATTCCTTCCCTCCTGTAAATTCAGATGCCAACTGGTTGCAACAGAATGAAGAAAATCCCACACCCTGTTTGAAATTGAATTCATGCTGTTGAAGTTAGAAATCCATTCTACGTGCATAAGCGCTACACGTAACTCTTACCCTTGTCCGTGTCATGTTGTACTGGATGGTTCTTATCACGACTAGTATCAGGAGACTCCCAAGTGAGATCTCTGTTAAGACACGCTCAGCATACCAAGTGATATTTTTCAATATCTGAAAAAAAAAAGAACAAAGTTCTTCAGCACCTAGGTCTGAATAAGAACATAGAAAGTTGTCTGGACTCTCGCATTCCTTAAGATAGGTAAATTAGCTTCCAGCTTCAAATGTGACCAAAACCTATTGTATTCTAAAGCAAGAATAAAAGAAAATTTAAAAAAAAAAAAAAGAAAAAGACAGACTTCTGCAGTATTATCACCTAGTAGATCTCATCAACTTTATCATAAGACATCTGGAAACACACTAAGTGTAGAAAGATGATGAGATTTGGCAATTCCCTAATTTCTATGCCCTGTGCCACCACACTCCTATCTATATTCTTTCGATCTTACCCTTCACACTTTAAAAAGTCTCCAGTTCCACCCTAGCCACCTGAATAACGTTGCCAATTCCTTCCCATTTTCCCTCATTACAAGTTGGGCAAGAGGCAGCACGTACAAGCTCTGACTGATCGGCAAGAGCGCACATGCTGAAGGACACAGGGCAGATCAACAGGTTAACTGTTGACTTCACACTGAAGCCTTTCTCTTGCCAGAGGTGAGGTCTCTTCCCTTAACAGGTTAGAGAAAGTCATCAGCTAGGTTAAGAGCTTCATATCTTTCAGTGCTCTCCACTATCAGGGTGGATGAAGTTTACCACCATTTCTGAGTTTATTGCAGAAGGAGAATCAATCCGCTCTTTCCTCTTAGAGTACTCAGCCGACCAACCTGGAGTGATACAGCAAACATATGCACAAAAAAACCCTGCCTTAAAGGACTGGTAAAAATGAGTCAACAGGAACTGCCCTAAAAACATGGAGAAGATCCTCTATAAATTCAGGGTTATTCTGGGTCAAACCAAAAATTTGCTTAAACAAGGACTATTCCACACAAAGTTGTCACTGTATAACTTTGATATATTTGATATATTAAGTACATTTCATTGAAACTTCATGTTCAGATGTCTTAAAAACCCAGCCAAACCCCACCAACCTCACTGATCAACTTGATTAATTAGCCTCTTCTCTTAAAAAGCTATATGAAAACACACTTCTGACTATATTCCTTCTTCCCACCGCTCCTTTGGATGAGTGAAAAGAATTGTTGCCCTTCATTTTACGTCATTTCTGCTTTTAGAATTCCCTCTTCCTCCCACTAACAAGCTCGCTCAGCAAAACCCCTTCTTTCTTCAAGAAAGAGGATGGAGAAGTAGCAACTGATTTCCTGTGAGGAGATATGGAGACTTGGCCACTGAATGACTTGCAGAACACAAAGGGAAAGGCAATGCTGGGAACTACTTCAAGCTGCTGCTGATTTTGTACTATTTACTCCTTGTGTCTAGGACAGACACATTCATATAAACTGTGATGGAAAGAATCATAACTTTACTTGTGAAAAAGAAGGGATACCTGGAAAGTAAAACTAAAATCATACATATATATATATATATTTTAGTGAAATATTTAAAAAATAGCACTTTCAGAATCTAAAGCCTCATACAGCTACCTAAAAAAACCCCGGATAATCTATGCAAGGATATCTACACGGGCTTCTGAAGGAATATAATACTAAATTCTGCAAAATCTGTGGCAAAATTCAAGCTCAAAGTTTAGGCGTCTCTCATTACGAAGTGTTACACCATAGCATCATCCCTTGGTTTGGTAGTGCAGGACTCTTCCACTACAACTCAACATTGCCACAGAGAAATGATTCCGCATCTGAAAGCGGAAACATTGGGTGTACTCGCACATTCAGGTAACCTGGAGAAATGGACAATCAACACATAGGTATTTAGATCTCATTATTTGTTTGTTAAAGGTGCAAAACACCACCTTGCCTCATTAATGGTAATGGCAAAAGGTTACTTCGTTTCTTTGATAATCAGGTGTTCACTTTACAAACAATTGTATGCCATGTTTTTAAATGATGTAAGTCACTCAGTTGCTAATCACTAAAAGAGCACAGAACTGGAATCCAAAAAGGTCACCCCGTATTTGTAGTTTCCATAATATTAAATTTGTCATTTGAAATTCTGTGTATTTAAGGGGATTAGTAATTATGGTCATGCACACTGTTCAGCTCATCAAGGGCAGTACGTTAAGCAATCTTTTTCTCTTTGCCTATATTTGAGAAGGAAATGGGAGACCGAGAGCTATTTTACTAACACAGCTTCTTCCATTCAGCCCAGAGCCTGGATCTGTGCAAACCTTTATGAATTACAGAATCATAGAGTCACTTAGGTTGGAAAAGACCTTTAAGATCACCGAGTCCAACCGTTAACCCAGCACTGCCAAGTCCACCACTAAACCATGTCCCTGAGCACCACATCTACACGACTTTTAAATACCTCCAGGGATGGTGACTCCGCCACTTCCCTGGGCAGCCTGTTCCAATGTTTCACCACTCTTTCAGTAAAGACATTTTTCCTCACATCCAATCTAAACCTCCCCTGGCGCAACTTGGGGCCGTTTCCTCTTGTCCTATCGCTTGTTACTTGGGAGAAGAGACCGACCCCCACCTCGCTACAACCTCCTTTCAGGGAGTTGTAGAGAGCGATGAGGTCTCCCCTCAGCCTCCTTTTCTCCAGGCTAAACAACCCCAGTTCCCTCAGCCGCTCCTCATCAGACTTGTTCCCCAGACCCCTCACCAGCCTCGTTGCCCTTCTCTGGACACGCTCCAGCACCTCAACGTCCTTCTTGTAGTGAGGGGCCCAAAACTGAACACAGTATTCGAGGTGCGGCCTCACCAGTGCCGAGTACAGGGGCACGATCACTTCCCTGCTCCTGCTGGCCACACTAGTTCTGATACAGGCCAGGATGCTTTTGATACAGTGGAATATCAGTAGGCTACGTAGGAGTCCTGTAAGAATATTAACAGCACATTTGTCATTGCAGATGACAACTTGTTTTTAAATGGAACACATTTCTTTGAAGAGAAAATTAAAAGTTGTATTATAAAAAGAATGCTTCACGTAGGAAGTTCTTATTGTCCCTTTCTAATTATCTTCCTGATCTTTGTTTCTCCTCCATCAGTCCGCTTTGGTATTGAGTTTTCCCCATGCTCCCTGTAGTTGGGTTTGGAATATCACCAATATAATCAGCCAACAGACCGCTGTTGACCAATCCTTCCGAATATGAGTCGGCAAGGCAGTCTGATGTATTTTACGGTATGCCTGCTGCCGAACTTCTTTTCTAGTCAGCAGCCTTAATTTGTGCAGTAAGTTTAAGACACACACACACAGAGCACATGCCTCCCACAAAGCCCCATAAACTAAGCAAATGATTTATACTACAATCTGTGAAACATCAAAGATCTTAAGTACTACGCTGTTTTGAGGACCCAACAGGCACTCAAAACACCGCAGTAATGCAAGTTATATTAGTGATGAGAATGGAGAGGTTTAGACTATAGTTGTTTTATGTCACCTACTCTGAAATACATACTCACAAAGCCCTGTAACCTACATATAATTCTGCTTCGTTTTATCCATCAACTTTTACCCTTAAATCCCAAACACGTATGTCACAGGCTCTCTTTGCTTTAAGCGTTTCTTTTCATTATCAGTTGGGATCAAGTCCTCCTTCCCTTCCACCACCATACTCCCACCTATGCCTTTAAAAGCATTTTTATCAGCTCCAAACACAAAGCAAAGTAAGACCTATCCTATCAAATACGCAGGATGATGACAACGAAGACCTTTGAGAAATGCATCCAACAGTTCTGCTCACAGCAAAATTTGCAGTCAGGACAGACCTACACGCGATTAATCAGAGACATTCAAAGCAGCAGAATTAAAGGGAAAAAATAGTTTTTTTTAAAGGAAGCATTCTTATAGGGCTCCTCCTTTGGGGCAGAAAAGCAGCCACCGCCTTCACACACCTGATTTTCTTGGCTACCCTCAGCTTGATGCCCCCTGTAAGCGCCCGGCTGCCCAGGCCACCCATCCCCTGACGGCCAGCAAGGCACTTGCTTTTCGAGTACTCCCCCGCAGAGCACCCCAAGCCGAGCTCCGCAACGGGTACTGCGGCTTTTCCCAGCATTTGTGATAGGAGTATTGCTGGCAAAAATCTGGGTATTATTTAACACAAGGCGCTGGGGGATATTATATTTCCCGTAGCATTGTGTAGGATCCTACCGTAAGTAATGCTTAATAGTCAAGACATAATTACACATACATTTTATCAAAACTCTTAGTCAATAGATTCCAAAGCAAAACCCAAGTGAAAAAAAATAAAATCCTATGGAGCTTATTCTAGACAAGAGTAATACTTTACAAGTACTATCTTTAAAATGCCTTTTTTTTTTCTTTTCTTTTTTAAACATTTTTTTAACCTTCCAGGCTCTGCAAATTCCACGTGCACGCATGTTTCTTTCATTTACCTCCCACCTTCATTCTCACCTTAACTCTGTGTCTCTTGATGCTCTTTCACAGTACAAGAGACATTTGAAATAGCATCTTAATTAGGATTCATCAAACTCTCTCCTCCCTCACTTTATCCCTAGCATACCCGAAAGCCTCTTTCATGAAGTATTTCAGAGAAGATTGCATTTGCCTATGCTGAAAGATCTTGGTGTTTTTTTGATGAACCTCCTAAAAAGGAGGAACCTCCTAAAAGGATTCTTACCCATTTATGCTTTGAAAATCATGCATACAAAGGCCTATGCAACAAGAGGTACATCCCAAATATCATTACAGACTAGATACACTAAAACAAACAAACAAAAAAGATATAGCCACTGAAGACATTTGGTAGGCTCAGGAAATTAATGTTAGTAGGTAAGCTGATGCAGTTTGAGATACAGAAGTCATTTCTGTACCATGTATGAAGAGACAAAATAAAAGTTCAGATCATTAAAATTAAAAAAAAAAAAAAAAAAAGCATCTCCGTTACCACATGCTACCTAGTACCTGACTTTTTGTCAGCACCTCCCTATTTCCCACAAGGCAGCTGAAGCGAAGCCAATGACTATAACCTATAGATGGGAAAACCACTGTTTAATTGTAGTGCAGTGCTGGCTAAGGTGACAAACAGCCCCAGCAACAGGCTCAAGTGTGACAATTTCTGGTAAACCCCTTTTGCTCAAAGGATAGAAAAATCAGAATATGGGGAAGAAGGAAAGACTTGAGAGGTATTTAAGGGAAGAATGGTCAAGGCTGAGGAACAAATAGGAAACATGAAATCACTACAAGAAAGGTTTCCACCTACAGCAGGCTATGAGTGGATGCGGAAACAGGTATAATTTCTGGTTATAACAAGTCAATAATACTATTTTAAGACAAAGTGATGACGGTATAGATGAAAGCAAGTCATCCAAGGAGTTTCAGTAAACAAGGACAACTAGTCAGGACGGACAACATAGACGAATAACAGGAACAGCCTGAAAGACAAAGAAAAATCCACATATACTTACACAAAACAGGCAACTGAAAAGTTAAAAAAAGCTGTTAGTTGTGTAATTAATGGATTACACATAGGAACTTCAGTACAAGAAGATACTCTGCTAGAGGAGAACTTGATCATCCCGAGGCTGATAAGCATAAACCTATGATCAGATACAGCAAGTCAGTGGGTTACTTCGCAACTGCAAAGTGCTAAAATAAGCGTAGACAGTCACTGGTTGCAATTAATTGTTTGCGATTTCTTCAAAACAGCTTATTTACGACCACGTGAACATACCTGTTTTCAAGAGAAGATTTTATATAAATAAACAAATGAACCACTCTGACAACAAAAAATATCTCAAGCTGAGCGCTTGAACCTTCCAGAAGAAAAATATACTGCTATTTGAAGAACCGTATATGATCACAAAGTAATGGTTACATTCTATAATATATAAATATAACAGGGATAAGTTGTGGTTGCACGTTTCATTTCCTGACTTCTGAATGCTTAGAGTACTGAAAATTTAACGTACTTTTAAAAACAAAATGTATCTATGAAAATGGGTAGTATAAAATACTGTTTGTTTTGACCTCACACACAATGGAAATCCAAAGCAATGGGACATAATGGGACATATTTCTAGACGCTTATTGAAAAGAAAGAATTTTACTCAATTTGCTCTAAAGAGATACCCAGTGGTTGGTTTTTTTCCCCTCTGAGATAAAATACACTTACCCCGACAAAAGATCAACTTACTGATTAAATCTCTAATAGCTATTTCTTATAGTCCCTCATTTACGAGCGAAATAGCAAAGCAACCTCCTCCCACAAATAAAACGAGGCCCATGTTTCTTCCCACTCCCTCTGGCGTTATTTTGTGGGGCACATCCCTCCACTTTACCAACCAAAGTGGAAGTTCCTTGATTCACACTATGATGGAACTCAGGAGTCTCAGGTCCCGTCAGGTGCTCTCTCACAAAGGGCGTTCCCACGGGACAAGAGGAACGGGACTGGAACAAGTTAGATAACCTCAAGTACGACCTTGAGCCCTCCAACGTCTCCAATCACATCTTTCTCATCCACCTATAGCTCCCTGTGCTACGCACAAGCCTTCACCCTTCCTGTTTTCCCGCCCTGTAGCCCATACCCAGCTCCTTGTCCTCCCAGATCCCATTCCTTCTCAGATCTTTCTCTTCCCAGCTTCCAATTCCCCCACCCACACCTTGCCCGTTCCAGCCTCTCATGGAAAAGAAGTCTGACTTCACCTTCTCCAGCATTTTGTCCCTCTGCTCCTACCCTGCCTCTTTTCTCGTTTCTTTGCTCAGCAATCCCAAATCTTACCTGTTTCTTGTTTAATTCATGTCTCTCTCCCCCGCTGTACCCATCCCATGTTCCTTGTGCAGCCAGCCACAGCCCCCTTCCAATTTCTCCTAATCGTTGTCACGTCAGGCTCCTGCTTCTATACTCTTTCTTTAGATGTGTAGATGTGGCGCTCAGGGACATGGTTTAGAGGTGGACTTGGCAGTGTTAGGTTTACGGTTGGACTCGATGATCTTAGAGGTCTTTTCCAACCTAAATGATTCTATGATTCCATGTGGCTTCAAGCATTGCCAAGCAGCACCAGAAGCATCGCTGGGTGCACAGTCCCATCCCACAGGAGCTGGGAGCAGCACTTACACAAGCTTCAGCTTGTCCCTACAGATCTCAACTGATAAATGCTCCCTGGCCAGGGGAGGATGCAAACAGCCCGGCTCTGGGAGCAGCAAAATGAGAATATTCAATCACCATGGACATCAGGCCACCTCCGGCTACGTATCTGCTGTGCAGATGGAAACAGACTGCTCCCCTTCCCCCAGACATTTATAATTTGGTCAAATTTAGTCAGATTATCAGCAGCAGAACCCTAGCACAAAGACTACCTGCCAAATTTCAAATTCCTAATGCAAAACATGACCTTACCAGAGCTTGTTAAAGAACACGTTGACAGCTGTAACCATGCACAAGACATGTTCATGCCCTGGTCTCGCTCCAGAAATGGCCAATGGTTCTCACTGAAACTTTAAACACCAACCCTGGAAAATGACATTCACTGAGACAACTATGCCTTGGAATAGTCCACTACTCTCAAAAAAACAAACCACCAAACACCCCCCACCCCAAATTCAAAGTTAAAAACTTACATACCAGTCCCTGTCACCTCTACTCTCTCCCCCCCCATACTGAAGAAAGCAACCACAGCAGGTAGGCAATGAAATGCCTATTTAAAAAACAACAGCAACCATCACCATCCCTCACACGGTTTTGGATTTCAGAGGCACGTAACATGAAAGTACCTTAAATTTCAAAACCATCTACCCAAAATCAGTGCCGCAATTTGAACAATCTCATTGGTTTGCAGATAATATTAAAAAGGGAAAAAAGAAAAACAAAAAGCTCAGACCTGGGGTGGTCTTGCAAGAATAATAATAAAAAAAAAAATTAAGAAGTTTTGATTAACGAGACTTTTTAACACCAGGCTCCTGGACGCCTACAACTCAGGGTGCAAGAACTGCAGATGCAAAGAACAGGAACTCAGTTCTATATATACCCAGCACTGAGATTCTCAGTCTCGGTTTTCTATAACTTTGCTTGTGGGCTATTTCTTAACGCAATAAAAGTAAACACAGTTAAATTGTGATTTACAGTCTATCACTATTTACTACAGCATGAAGTACTATAGTAGCACTGTAGGTTACTGCTACATAAAGTACTATATGATGTTATTTTGACATCCGATGTCATTTTATTTAGAGTTTCATAAATCAGAGAAGAAAAGTCACAAATACTTGTCCCCTTTAGGGAATTCTTGCATTTACTCGTTTACCTTGTTGTTGTTGCTGTTATTATTAGTGAAAGGAATTGAGCTCTACGTGGTTACAGGGACCTAACTGCATTAAGCCAATTGCAGGAACAGGACCTATGGTTTTGATCATATTTTCCAGGCAGTTAAGACCGCATTCATTTTAAACAAAAAATGCTTCAGCAGTCAAAAAGAGTTTCTGTGGTTTCCTGAGCTTTTTACCAGTCAGTATAATCACAAGATTTATAAAACTGTGCTTACTAAAATTAATCTTAAAAATCAATAAATAAATGTGGGTTAAATACCACAAAGGAAAATAGCCCATAAATGGACTGTACAGTCATGCCTCTTATAAGAACAGTACACACACTACACAGCAGCAGAGAGAAAAACAGGTTGACCTAAAATACATCAAATCCTTTTTTTCTTCATACTTCGCCCAAGTGATGGGGGGAAAAAAATAATCCTGCTGTAATTGCTAAAATTTGATAAACATTTGCAGTGAATAAGAGTTTCATTCCAGTTGTGTAACTGAGGCTAGATGTTCACGTTTTACAGAAACACCTATACAGCTTTCCTGACTCCATTCATTTTGCTGCCCTATGATACCCTCTCAGCCTTTAGGAGATGTGGAGTTAATATTTAAGAAAGCATGAGACTAACGTCTTACTTTATACTGTAGTTTTTGAATAGTAACTTGATCATTCATACCTGGAAACATCCATTTAAATAATCCAAAAAGATGGGTGAGGGGAAGTGATTTATCAGTACGGTTTTGAATCCTTTTTCCACAAAGTGGGGCACTAACTACACTTACTTCCCATCACGGGATCTGTAGGAACCCACTACCCATATATCCATTCCCCAACAGTTCACAAGACAAGATGCAATGCTCACATTTGTATTTTGATAACCACATCCCTCTGTAAAGTTCAGGAATACCATAGATAACGTAGATCTAGAAGGTAACTTTATTTTTTTTAAAGTATAACAGAACGTGTTTTTTCTATAGTTAAGGAATCCTTTCTATCAGGAATACTTAAGAGTCAGTATCACAGTCATCAACCCTCTTGTCCATATCATAGTTTATTTAGGTGACTTTCGGAGTGCACAGCTGAAGTTTTGAACAAGGGGAGACCTCCTCTTTCTCCTTCACTGCATCCAATCCATCCACACAACACCAAGATGAAGAGCAGGGCGCAAGAAAAAGCCTTCAAATTCAATAAGGAAAGCACTGCAAGGGTGGAAAAGCATTCTGCTTAGCCTCCAAGTTTGCGCTCTCCTTCGGCATGAAACATGCCCCCATCCATCAAAGAATGGAGAAAAGGGTAAGGGAAAGAATAGCAAGGAAGAGAGGAGCACAGGAGGAAGAGTTAAGGTTATTCCACATCTATCCTCTGCAGTGTCATAGCACTCCATCGGCTTTTGATGGTAGAAGTTTCCATTTTCACAGGTTTTTCTGCAGTAGGGCTGACAGGAGAAGTTCACATAGACAGGCCTGCAGGCTCAGGCAGTTCACAGCCACCTCTCACTACCTAGTTAAGAAGCAAAACTAGCAAAGCTCTGGCCACATTAACGCTAGTAATGAACGGACGCCTCTCACCAGACACTATGGAGTGGGCAAACACAACCACAGAGTAAAAGAAAGAAGCAGTTAGTGAAAATCTGAAGGAAAACCAAAGATTAAATTGAGAAGAAGATGGAAGAAGCAAAGGCAGGACTGAAAAAATCAGTGCAGGGTAAAAGGAACAAGGTGGGGCTTGGTTTTGTTTTTATTAAAATGGAAGTAGTAAACTAACATCCACATTGCACAGAAAACACTACAACTATATTGGCAGGGTTAGCTGCAAAGGCAAGAATAAACCGGACAAGAAAACTTGATTTATGTTTTCATTCCACAGCTGGATCCTTATTACCAATTTTAGGGAAATCTTCCACTTCCACTTATCCAGTAAGGAATTTATTGAAAGACCATGTGTAAAGCCTTTAAAATGAATGAAGAATGACAGGGGAAGAGACTGAGGCAGGAGTGAAATCTTGTCTGCTGTACTCTTACTGCCAGCAAGCTCAATTTATGAGAGAAGCTAAATGACTTCATGATATGGAACCCAAAAATACACATCACATAGGTACATGTACGGTGCGTGTGTATAGGTTCAAGGCACACGAAGGTGAGGCAGAACAAAGCTTCAGGAAAATGTTGTTTCAGTCATCTGCACGGTTACTATAGGGGCTCCTCCCAAAAGCTGCTTCCTAAAAGGTACTCCCAGGAAACTGCATATAAACATCATCTCTTCTTGCTTTCTACATACAGAGCTATAGGAAATAATCTGAAATTTCAGAGAGTAAACACTGTAAATCTCTACCGCTTGGCACCAAGGAAAAAATGCCAGTTCCCTCCAAAACAGGCTGGAAATTACCTGGGAGAAGAGTTCTGCTTAGATACCTTGACACTTGCTTCCAGCTTTTTGTATTTCATTAATTTCACATAACCCCAAAAGAGAGTTTCCACGTCCCAGTCAAAAAATTAAATAAAATCAGCGCAGACATCTTCTGCATTATCGTAGCTTTAGGAGCTAGTAAACTAGAACATAATTGTCCAAGGTATTCTCCAGCACAGGTGGTCAAGGCCCATCAAAGCTAGTCAAAATTTGGATCATATTATATGGACAACATAAAACAGATATTAATCTAGCAGAAAGACAGAAAAAGAAATGCCAAGTAAGGAAGTAACATTCAGTCTGGAAAATAAAACTCTAACTAAAAGCTCCTCTCAGCTGCATCAAACTGGTTAAGCAAAGTTTTTCAAGAGAAACAAAACAGGTTTTCTGTTTTTCTCTCTGTTCTAGCCCCTCCACTTCCATGGCAAACACTCAGCATCGTTGAGGCAGCCTGCCTGGCTATTACTACGTTAATTTGTAACAGGAAACACCAAAAAGACAGAAAAAGAGGTATATGCAGCACCTCCTCTACAAGAGGGAGCGCGTTGGTTCACTTCACTCGGTAAAGTTTTGAAATGACTCTTCTAACTTCGGGTTACTAGTCCTTAGGAAAGAGATATGTATATGCTATCAAATTTGGATGAACACATACAGCCTCTGCTGAGGAAACAGATATACGGAAGTAGCTTTATAAAAATAAATATTTAAACGATTTTTAGAGCTGAAGAATTATTTACCGAGACAACAACTCACCACTTCATGAATGGATCGGTTGAAGCCATCATCCTCTGTAAGGATCAGCAAAATGATAAGAGCCATGTAAACGTGGTGTGAATTCCTTTCTTCAACGTGATACAGAATTTCAAGAATTGGCAGAACCTTTAGGGAAGGAAAAATGTCTGTATTAGTTTAGTCTTCAAATACCTCAGACAATAAACAGGAGACTCTAAACCTCCCGTGTATCACCCTGCCCTTAACAGTATCATAGCAATTCCTCCCTCTTGAAATAACCACCCCTAAATAGTGACGTACAGTGTTCAAACACCTTCCATCTGTTTCATTCTGTCTCCACAAGAGTCTAAACAAATTCTTTCTTGTGGTCAGACGTGGAATTTCAATTCCTAATAAATGAGATTTCCAGCCATACCAGTTACCATAGGCTCTGAAAGCTTTAGTTCCCCTCTAGACTATGGGAAAATAAAATTGTTAAACAAGATTTTCACCAGTTCAAGCAAGAAAACAATTGTTTCTAGCCATTTGTGCTACCACAAGCCTGGTCTGAAAGGACTTTCCTCATCAAATATAGCCAAGCACAGCAGAGCTGAGGTGCACAGAAGCATTTTGAGACCTGAAACTCAAATCCCTTTTTGGTGTGTGGAGATGATCCCAGAAAAGAACCAGTTTGGGTTGGGTTAAGAGTAGACAAGGCCTGTTTTTCCAATTCTATATAATAGGCAGCCAAAGAGAACTGACATTATGATGAGAGTTCAGCCCAAGGTCTTGCAACATTTCCACCAGGATGAACAGCTTAAGCCAAAGTCTTGCAATAATAATGAAAATGAGATTTCATTGCAACAGCAAGCATACCTGAATGCTAGTCTAAAGTTAATCCAGATGCAAACGTTGTCTCACTACCAACTGAAAAGCAGCTTTCCACTGGCTCAGTACAACGTAGCTTCCCCGGGCTGCAGAAATAGGCCTAAATCGCAAAATACCCTGGAAAAAGGAACTGGAGACAACTCTCAATTCCAAGATAGCGGATGAGATGCAGAATTCATTCCAAGAAGCTTCCAGACACCTAAAGACTCGCTGTTTTTCAAAACAGGCCGAGTGCAGCAGCATGAATCATGTGAAACCTATTCTGGTGAGCAGCCAGGACACCGAGTGCTTCACAAGCCTCTGAAGTTACCAGAATGTTCTCTTACAATCAACCCGTCCCAAAACAGTTGGAACATATTAAAACACACAACAGTTTCTATTAAAACCAATGAGATTGATCTAAATGCTGCAGGCCACAAAACCTTTTGACAGATGCTTTGGCCAGGGTCAAGACAATACCACAACAAAAGCAGAGGGAAAAAAGTATTTGCTCATTGCAAACATCCTTCCTTTACCATTTCAAAGGATCCTTCACAAACCTCCCTCTCCAGCTGAAACTGGAGTCCATGTCTTTGTGTTTTGCGAAGATGGGTCTTGAGAGTAAAGACCAGGTTTTCCCTAGAATATCTACTTAGCATATAGCAAAACAACATTAGTCCTTTTCCTTGGATGGGGGAAAAGGGAGACAAACATCACCGCATTAGTTCACTGTTCAAATTATTTCCACCTCCAACATTTATATTGCACGTAGCTTTGCACTGCATAAGCTCAAAGTCATTTCCAAGTCCAAGCATTATGATAAGCTGCATACAGCAGGAAGCAATATAAAACTACCGAAGAATCGCATTTACAACTTGACTTTGCAGGGAGAGCAACAAAAGCCTTTCTGAAGGTAACCAGTGGAACAACTTCTTAGTTTTTAAGACAGCTCCCAAATAGCCGTGCCTGTTAATTTTTACAGCTACTCCAAATTGAATATACTGCCTTATAAAGTACATGCCTTGCACTCCTTCAGTATAACTGTGATCCAGACTGGTTAGGGCTAAATAATACCATACAAAGCACTCTGGCAAAACATAATCTCTCAGAACGGCCCAACATATCTCCTCTGTCCACGCACATCAGTATTAGGTCAATCTGTCGCTGAAAAAGTGCATTCGTGTTCCTTAAGTGCTCCAAGTCCTAAAACCGTGTTGCTACAAACCACATTAAAAAAGGGTACCTTGATTCTGACATTGAGACATTATAAACTTTTCCATATGAGCCGATACGTGAAAGTACTCATTACTAAAATTTCCTACTAGCTACTGAAATGACTCTCACTCTGTAGAGTGATTTGGCTCTCCAGATCACTGCATTCAGTCTTCCTGCCCCAAACACACCTTGAAAGCTTTCGAAACCCCTTCTCACCTCCACTCCCCTGGCCACGTCTTCCTCTCCACTCCTCTTTCAGAATTCTCTCCATCTACACACCAGACCAAACTCAAGGAGGCAAATGGCAACTTAACTCTCTCTACCTGCCGTTTCCAGATGAAAACCGGATCAATTCATACAGTTTCTCTAACCCTTCCTCCTCCAAACACTTTTTCCTTCGTATACCGATTGCCGAGGTACACACACCTTTAGGACAAGTATTACTGTTCTCAGAACAAAAACTACTTGACAAGCCACCATTTAAATGAAAAAGAGTTGGGATATAAGATTAAATTAAAATTTCAATTATATTAAAATTTATCTAGAATTGTAACTAAAATGCATTTCTACACTTTTATGTTACACACATACATTAAAACTTTTCTCTCTCTCTCTCTATGCAATGGCATTGTCCAGCCACGTACTGAGAAGACAGTAACCATTTATTTTTGTATTGATGGCCCTTTTATTCATAGTCATTAAACTATCATTACCGGACTACTACTAACACTCCTCCGTCAGGAGCAGCTTTTAACTGGCAAGACACAGCCACCATTAAAAAGTTACTTTTAATCCCCAAAACAAGGAACAGGTCAAAACAGACACTGAAAATTGCAGGTGCTATATTCAGTCCAAGGTCAGGAACAGTTTCCCCAGCAAAGAGTTTTAAAATAGCTTGTCTTTAGTGTACAACAAAATACAAGACCGCATAGCCACACGAGTAACCTGCCTAAGCCAAATTTATACCACAGGAAAAAATATTGCTGTACCATCAGTTAATATAAATACATCATCACATACATTATTTCGGTCCAGACATGTTGAGTAGCAACAAAATGTACAGCATACAGCAGCGCTGCACAGCTCAGCAGCCAAAGCAAACATATTCAACAGAAATAGCTTACTTCTTACAAGCAGATATCTCACTGGCACTTTTACCTGCAATATGGGTGTCAACTGCTCTTACAAACAGAATGTGGCTCAACGTTCTCCCATCCACAGACCATGACACTATGCTTATGAAAAAATTTGCTAACTGACCCCTATCGCACCAGTCCCACCGCTTCCTGGAGAATCCCTGCAAGTACTTTCAATAAGATAGCCAAATTCCAGATGTGAACATCCCTAACAGCATCAGAATTTAACCCAATTATTTTATAAAATTATACAAAGTGACATGCTCTAAGTTACGGAAGACACACAAACATCCTATTCATTCTACCAAGCAGACTGTTATTATAAGAGCAAAAAAGATGCTTGCCTTACTGATGATAAAGCATTATAAAGCACAACAGGAGATCAAGGTGTTTATATATAACTGACAGAGGTAGATTCATACACAAATGAGGAAGCAAGCTGAGACGTTATCTATTACAACAAAACCACACTGAATCAATTTACAAATTAAACTGAAGTTACAAAAGAACAAAGACACATTTCAAAAACCCCTAGGAAACGTCACGGAACATCTGCTAGCGATGCTTCCTGGGCACCAAAACCGGGAAGTATTAAAATAGGGGAAAACACAGCAAACCTGTTGCACTGACCGCAGTGAAACAGGAACAACCTGCAAAACCCCTCAAAGTTTAAGATGAGCACTCAGCTGACTGCTGACCTGATCTCTCATATAGCACAGACTCGTACTTCACCCAGCTGCCCCTGTGTGAAGAGGCCACTAACTTATGCCATATTCCTCCAAAAAGTCATCCACCCTCATTCAAAGATATCCATAGAGAGCGCTGTTTTGCCTCTGAATTAATTACCTCAACTGTTTTGCTCCTGTATCTCTAAGCTGTGGGATTCAACCTCCAGGCTTTAGTTCTTATCACACCTCTCTGCAAGCAGAGAGTCCGTTCGGTTCAAGGCTTTCCCCTTGTGAAGGCACATACACATCCTGATGCTTCTCAAGCTCTTTTCTCACCAGCTGAGCTACGTTAGCTGTCTAAGCCTCTCACAGTTTTGTTGTTAATTTTAAAGCAAACAAAAAAAAAAAGTTTCTCTACACTCTCTCCGTGTTTCAATAGCCTGTAAATATTTTATGAAGTATGGTAGTACACCACCAGAATAGTACCCAGCGTGTTAGCACTGCTCTTGCAGTTGCCATATAGGGAAGGAAATAACCAGCTCCGTTAATCCTGCCCCTTCGTCTCGTTTACAAGCCCAAGACTGAATTAGCCTTTTTCACCACAGGGTTGTAATTAGGAGATCGTGATTTCTTTGTCCAGTAACCCTCCCACCCCCAATCCTTTCTGGTCTGGCTCAGCCTGCGTTACTAAGCAATTAAAACTGCTCTTCTCAGTTCTCATCCTTACCTACCAGCCCGCTAAAAACAAGAGGATTGGACAAAGATGTCAGTAACGTGTCAGCAGTGATCACCAAAAGCAACAGCATGCAGGAGGAGTAACATGAGAGCAGACCGTTTCAAACTTTGGTATTAAAAAAACAAATCAAACATGCTGTTGACTTTTCAGTGATGCTTGTCTCAATTCAGTGATGCTTGTCTCAATTTTCTCAGCTTTCCCCACAAAGTGTTAAACATTACTGATTATTTCTGGGACTTTCTGAAATTTTTTTTTTTTTTTTGAGGAGGAGGAAAGATAGGTGCTAATATATGAAAGTATCCCACGTTGCAGAGCATCTGAGTACCTGCATCCGGAGTTGTTTTGACACACGCACCTCATGCTTTTTCTGGAAGTTTTACAATATATCAGACATCATAATTATAAAACAATGTACGCACCTAACCTTTATTTCTCTGAAGATAAAGTAAATTGATACGGTTAGCAGCTGTGAAACATGTCATATCACATACTAACAGCCCAGAAAATTAAATATGACCATTTGTTCACAGAATTCATGCAAAATGACTCAGCCCTCACCTAGATAATCTGCAGCGGACTAAACAGGAGTTCAGTCTTGAATCAATTCGGTATCAACCATCTCACCTGAGTTTGCCAACAGTGGCGTCTATCAACTCTGATTTTAGCATCTGCTAGAACTTGGACCGAGACCAAACTCCTTCCATATCTGCCATCAAACAGGCAAGGGATCTAATTATCTGGCAAGATTTCAAATATTAAAATGGAAAGGGTTCTCTATTCCGTTACCAATTCCCCTAGACAGCCATTATCTTATTAAAGGAATGCTTTTTAATAAGTAAGATTTGTTAAAGTGGTTTGTGACATTACCAAAAGTAGTGGGGAGCATAAGCTAATTTATAGCCTACAAAAACTGTACCAGGTGTCTGTTTTATTGGCTATTAACCACAATCCTATTTAAAGCAGCTAAAAAGTCACTGCAGTTGTATTTCTATAAAATCTGTCAGCTGCTCCTTGAGGAGTTTCAGCCTCAGGTCAACCCTGTAAGACATTTGGCATATTAGTCAAGTTACAGCTCATTTTGTTAACTATTATCCCTGTACACACACAGTAAGCTTGTGTAACTTTTTGGCCTGAGTATCTAGAAAAGAAAAATAAAATAATGAATAGAATGATAGCTGCTACCAGTTTCTTTTCACCACGTCAGCAGGTTTGACCTGGATCAGACAGTGGCATTGAGAAAGAGGGAATCAAAGACAGCCTGGTAGCTTTATCAGTACTATCTTTTACTGCAGTGACATGTTTAGCATCGTACTCCTGAGATGACAAAATAAAAGTGAATAAGTGAGCCAGAACTGGTGAATATGTGAGCCAGAACCTGCTGCCCCCACTGTGGAACAGGGGACGCTGGCAGCTGGTGACACCCCAGCTTCCAGGACCACCCCCTCATGATGAGTATAAGGCAAGCAGAGCAATACTTACAAGATTTTCTATGTCCGTTCGTGCCAACACATACGTCCGTACGTTGCTGTTTTGATGCAGAAGCATGTATAAAAGAAGAGTTGCTTGATCAGATTTCTGCTGCTCACACAAAGCTGTGTATAAACTGTTAAAATTAATCTGGAAAGCGTGTGGATGTGACGACGAAAAAGCAGTGCTATCTGAAATAAAGAAATAAAAAAACCAATCTTTAACAAATGCATTTACCATCCAGCTATTTGTTAACTTTATAAAATCTCTCAGTGAAATATTTTATACGGACACCACCGTAAGGAGGAAACAAAAGTCATCCATGACTCCTATCACCAATGGTCATAAACCTTAACAGGGTCTCACGAAGCTTCAGTTGTGCCAAAAAGCTGAGGTGGTCCTCCCCCACGAGCTCCAGTAAGACCCCTGCATCTGCACAAGACACTCATCTTTTTTCATAAAGCTATTCTGTTCGTCCAAATGGCTTCCACTGTTAGAAAGGAAGGCAATCCCAGGAGCTGCTGCAAGGAGGGCAGCTGGGGTGTCTCCTCTGGAACCGACGTACTGGTGATTCGTGTGTTTCCAAACCCTGCACCCCAAACTTCCAGGTTTAGTTCACTGGCAGCAAGGTGGAGTATCTCCTATCCATTTCTTGGCATGAAGGGCAGATGCGCATAGGTCAAGACTATCGGTACATTTTCAGCGAAACATAGGTGTTGTCGGGACTTTAAAGATGCGTGTGCGGTGGGGAGTTTAGTGGATTAATTAAAGTGATTTAAAACACCACGTCATATCGTCTAACATCCCTCAAAGTAACAGCGGTTTGTTCACGTTCACAATATAATCTGTGCCAGAGCCGAAAGTAAGAATAAAACAGATTTCTGTTCACAGAACCTTTCACAAGAAGCTTTACCAGTTTCAACCAAGAAGTCCATCAGCACAGATCTCCGACACCTAGGAATTTCCTAGGTGGAAATGGAAAAAGCAAGGGTGACAGTCAGTGCGCTCATACTCATGTCAGAAAGCCAGATTCACGTCCTTCCTTAGCCTCCAGATCTCCCCAAGTCAGAGATTTTGCCTTTGGTTTCTTTACAAAAAACCTTTGAGAGTGCAAGGTTTCGTTCCAGTGCAGAGCAGGTACATTTCTCACATTTCTCAACTCTCAAAAAGCTTCACAGGAATTTGTAGAAAGTATTTTCCTGTCCAGCTCTGTTCAAAAACATCCATTCAAAGCATGCATCTTCTGAGACGATACATGGAGTAGGACGAGTCTGCCTTTTTGAGCTGATTTATTTCAGCATCCTGGCAACTGAATACAAAGGCTATCTTTTCTGAGCACACAAACAAGCTATGCATATGGAAAAATTACAGCAATTTCATGGCAAGAGGATATTCTGGGAACAACAGCAGTTTGGATACTCAAGTATACTAAAGGTCTAGACTTAAAATTTTCCGTATTACTATAAACAAGATGTCCAAAGTTGAAGAATTTAACTAGAATTCCTTTGATCCCACAATAACAGACTACAGATTTCGGAATTGTTTACTGTTTATTTTTAATAAACTTAGGAAAGCTCTGCTGTATAAAACAGTGTGACAATACTACTACTCCTGCACAGTGATTTGTGGACAGAAGGGATTTTTAAGGGGAGGAAGAAAAGACTCAGAAAGATAAAGGAAAAAAACCAACGCAAATTTCAAACCCTGCTTTTTTACAAGTCATTTCACAAGCAAGCAGTATTACGATAGCCAGCATGCTAGGCAGCAACTATCGCACTTCATCCAAATCTTCCTTTTTCCTCAAATCCCGAAAGATGTCTCGGATATTACAGACTTCATCACCACGGAAAACAGTGAGCACAGCATCACCACACGTGTGCCCATGGGCAGCAACCGTGAGCCAACACAAATTTGGCTCTTAAATGAGTACTCCCATGGGTTCCTACCAAGCTCTTCCACTCTTCTGGAGAAATCTCTATACTGGTAGGGACTGATCACCCAAACACTCCCTACACCCACCGAGATGTGGGCGTCTCGCTTTCCCCTTTCTTTGTAGCCCGTATTCTTAGCAAAGTTTCCAAATAGCTTTCAGTATGGAAGAATGTGGTAGTCGTCACTTATTTTGAACAACATCTCCACCCTCTTTGGAATGAAAAAGTGCTTGGGAGACCTGCAGGAGCCCCATGGGAGCTCTGGCTCCCACCGGGTTTCTGGGGGCCCGGCGGAGATGGCGTGCTGGGGAGCTGCTGCTTCTCTTGGCCCGGGTGAGGGGCGATGGCTCCAGCCATTCAGCCGAACTCAGCAGGAGGCACCGGAGCAAACGCTTCTGCTTTCTGCAGGAGTCGGGAGGCACTGCCGCACACACAGGGGCGAGACGCAGCCCATCGGCGATGGAAACCCTGCCTCTCCCCAACACGACGTACCGACAGGCAGAGGAGAGACCAAAGCCTGGCTTTTCTGAGCTACCGTTCTGCCCCCACGCGCCCTTCAATCAGTGATCGGGATTATGGACCGATTGGTCCATAATGCTTCATGGACGCATGAACACATGCTTCAGGCAAGTGTTTCTCTTTACTAGGGAAAATGTGGATGTAGACAGCAAAATCGGATCAATTCAACACGCTCTATTAAGCAGCAACCTGATGCCACAGTTCCTTAGCTGAGGAGTGTCCACTGACTTTCAAGCTTCACTTCTGTGGATGTTTAAACCCTGCCACTTACAGTTATAGCACTTCATAATCGGTTTTACTAAAGGATAATTAAAAAACTGTTAAAAAAATATCTAAACAGTATTAAAGAAACTTATCAGCAACAGCAGCATATCCTGTATTATTCTACAGAACATTAAACTGACCAACAGAAAAATTAAACTATTCTAGACCATAAAGAAAACTATCCTGAATTTTATTAGTTTTGTCCCAATCAAATTACCTAAACTACTTCGACAAAAAAGCCAGTTTTCTTCTTATAGTCACATACCATAGATCATTATGGCAGTAACCAGCCTTTCTTTTTCATATCATTCTCCTCTTACCAGCTCCTCAGAATGCTCACAGGAATCAAATTTTAAGCTCAGTTATATGAGTATTGCTAGTGGAAACAAGTTTATGGGAAACAGCAAGTCATTCTAGAAATGTACACATCTAGAGAAAAATACAGCTTTTCATGCTACTTTTGACATAGAATAAGTTCTTTTAAAATTTTATAATGATACACGTGTAACAGTTTTCAATGAAACACATTACTAGTTACTGATGACATGAAACAAAGTCAACCAAATTAAAACATACATAGATGTTCACAGTTTAAAAACCAGAACAAAACAAAAACTGTATCAAGAATTTGATCTCAGTTGCCTGTAAACAGTATCCAATAAATCAAAGGGGCACGTCTGGACTAAGAATTCTTCTTACGAGAACAATCCTCCAGCCCCATAACCCCCAAAAATTTCCTAGGTAGAGGTGAACGAATTTAGAGCTCAACCTGCTAAAAACTTAATGGTTAAAGGAATGTAAAAACTCCCCCCAAATAAAGTGAATAACTCGGAGGTATTGATGTGGCTTCACAGGTTATCATGCAGCACCTGAGCTGCTCTGAGCAGCTCTGTGCATGCTGTCAACCTGCATAAAGCCAACGAAAGGTAAAACCCCGTGGCTAAAACTTGCAGAGATTTAAATGTATGGAGAAAGTATGAGTGGTTAAACATTGGAACAGGCTGCCCAGGGAAGTGGTTGAGTCCCCATCCCTGGAGGTATTTAAAAGACGTGTAGATGAGGCGCTTAGGGACATGGTTTAGTGCGCATGGTGGTGTGGGGTTGATGGTTGGACTCGATGATCTTAGAGGTCTTTTCCAACCTTAATGATTCTATGATTCTATGACTCTAAGTATATATGAAAAGAAGCCCGCTGCCTGCAAGCTGAGCTATCTAGATAGTCCAAGCTGTGTTAGGGCATTACCGCGTCCCAAGCGAGACCCTCTGCAGCAGGGCACTGTGAGTCAGTACAGCATCGCACCTGCAGTTACCTGATATACGGACTGGAACCAGCCTTCTCAAAAACCAGGCAAGCCCTGAAACAACTCTGAAATGTTCCGTATGTACAAGTCTCATGGAAGTGTTGACATTAACCAGTTTATCCTCACATTTGCAATACAAGAATACAGGTTGCAAATCAATCCAGTTAGCAATTCAATCACTTCACTTAGCTCTAAGGAACATGACTCCAGCTAAACAGCATTTCCCCAAGTGCTATGAAGTTTTAGGGGACTCCTGCAGACCCTTGGATAACCGACCTACTTATAGGTCAGTTTTATTTATATTTTATGAAATTATGAAGCTTTCTAAAATGTCTCAAGTCTGAAAGAAAGAGTATCCTTCTCCCCCTGCCCCTTCAATTAAGTTCCAGCAGCTGAGGAACTCTATCTCAAAATTCCCAGAAGAAAATACACTGTTACTGCTCTTTCACAGGCTGGCTGGAGGGAAGACAGATTTTGGAAAGAGAATGTCGAAGTAGTCGCAGCAACTTAACACTTCATCTTCATCAGTTCACGCTTAGAAGTAAGAACAGGTACAAACCTTGTGTGTTCTTGAAGGACATAATAGCTTGCCTGTAGGGATTCGGCGTATCTGGAGCATTGGTCAGATTAGCCAGGACCAGCAGAAGCAGTAGACTCTGGTTAGCTAGCGGGGAGCACTGCTCGAGCTGCGGCGTTGGTTTACTCCCCACCCCACCTAGTGTGAAGACTGTCCACAGGCCAGCTAGAGAGAAAAGACAAAAAATATTATGTTTGTTCCCATTTTCATGAACAAAGCTCCCTTAGAGGAAAAGACAGCATCTGATGCACCGGTAGAGAGAAGAGGGAAAAACAATTCACCCCCGTGCAATGAAGTGATAGGCCTGGCTACTTGATTTCTCAAAACGAAAATTTCAGGAGTGACACAGCAGTGGGCACGGAGAGGTGGGAATTGAAAGATTACTGGAAATTCCAGAAAACTAAGTCAAAGGAATATATGAAAAGGAAATTAGGAGAGGTGAAACAAAAGCGTATGTTTGAAGGGGAGAACCTTAAACACAAAGCAGATACCAGCTGAAGGATTCATGTAGCAATCCTGATAATGCTAACATATTAAGAGAGAAAAAGGAGCTTGTATGCTGCCCTTTTAATAAAACCAACTTGGTCCCATCACGCAGCATTTTTCTCATGTATTTTATTTTTAATAAACTCAGCATATTTTAGGCAAAACACAGTAACAAAAACTAATGCTGCTTCAACTAGAACCTCCAGATTGAGAGTCCTGTAGAGATCATCATCATTGCTCGTTATTGTGGGTAGACAACATAATAGCAAATAATAATAAACTTCCTGGAAAAAAAGACAGGATCAACAGCAATTTAAATTTAAATTTTAAGGTATTATTAAACTCAGCCTCATATTTTTGCATTCCTACAGAAGATGAAACAACTTGAAAAAGCACTTCAGTTGGAAGTACTCACACTGCTCTGAAATTCCTTTTTAAGAGACTGCATATAAGATGTAAAGGTATGGAAGTACAAACTGTTTACAATAATTTGAAGTTAAAAATCTAGTTAAAAGGAAATAAAGGCTTGAAGTGACAAATCACTATTGATACTGTCAAAAAACCAGACTGATTCCTCTCGGGTAAGCAAGTTTTTGTTGTCTCAGAACTGCCTCGAAAATACATGTGTAACAAAGCACCAAAACTTAATTCATGTTAGACCTGCAAAAACTTAGTAGGTACAAAAATGGAAATAGCTCACCATTCCACACCGACTCTCAGTTCTTTGCTCATGAACTACTATAAGAATGCACGTTAGCATATGCTCCCCTTTATCTAGGGATACACATATATATATATATGGTGCATATACAGCTCCAGTATTAAGGCATAAAGTATAAAGCCAGTATAAAGCACCTGAAGGCTGCTCATTAAAACTCTCATTATCATACTGTTTAAACTTTGCTGTTTGAGCCTGAAATGCAGAGTCATTTTCATACTTAATCCTTACAGCATTAAAAAAAATTAACTCCAATACTAAACTCCTGCGTTTGAAATTCCTGTTCCTAATTACAGCAGTGTAGGTGAACCAAGTTGACCAGCTACGTGCCCAAATACCGATGAACAGGAGACTGGAAAGGAAAAGGGGCAGCAGGGGAGGATTAGAGGACTCCCCTCAGCCGTCTCCAGCAAGCCCATAAATCCGTATTTCCTTGCCAGCACTCATGAGGCTGTATTACGCTGGGGAAAAAAGAAAAGCACCAAAGCTGAAGCAGAGGTGCTGCAGGCTCAGCATTACTGGGGAAAATGTCAGGGGAAAGGATAAAACTTGCCCCCCCCCCCCATGGCTACGGTGACGCGTGGCAACTTCAGTGTCACTGGGCCTCTACCTTTATCACATCTGGACTCCTGATACCTTCCCAGGTGATAAGCAGCAGCCCCTCCCAATCACGCTGGATTATATTCATCCCCAAATGCCTGGTTAGCACTTAATTTTTTTTAAGCGTACCTTGAAATTTTATGGCAGAGACCGAGCATCTCATCAAATTATTCATTTAATAGGTCAAGGTCTTGAATTATACAGCGTAACTAAGAAACAATCTCAACTTTATAAAGACCCCAAAATTCTTATTTCCTTTTTTTTATTAATGCCTAAATTAAAAATTAATTATAACACACTTTCTTAAAGGAGACAGAAAAATTAAGAAAGTTTAGTTTTCAATCTTCTAGTCTGCAAGACTCAAGGTGCGCAGGAGAAAAACCTGTAAGTCATTTGAATGCAAAACGTAAGTACAGTATAACCAATTAAAAGAAATTGAAGCACTCTTAGCCCTACAAAATTTCAAACCAGCCAAAGAGTATTTTTCTTCAAACATAATTATATAGTCAGATTTTGTAATAAACCAACGCTCCCTTCATCAACACAATTGCAAGGCAATTACTGCCATGTCAAAGGCAAGGGAACTAATGCCATTCAGTGTTAAGCAGCTGGAAGGAGTTCTTATAATAAAAAGCACTATAATTACAGCCTTCTTAGCAAAAATTTCATGTTACATTAATAATCCTTTATCACCGTGTTTTTGATCCGCTGTCCTTAAATCAGAACGAAACTGAATAAAAACGCTGACCATGAAGTTAGCTTTTAAACTCACGTGAGTTATTCAGAGAGGTAACATGCAAAGAAAGTCTTTAAAAAAAACCTGAAATAATTACATAGTCATCATCATTTGTTAAATGAATTCAAATTCAGCACATTTCCTCTCCTAAAGTAAAAGTTTAGCGTAGCGCTCAGCTCAGCCAGCATTTTTAATTTTCCACCACCCCACCCTTCTGTGGCTGGCATCTGCCATTACTACACCTTTCCTCACAGTTAGGAAAAGAGGGATACGGCCAAAGTACTGGCGAGTAAGCTGAATCTTCCACCCGGGAGAATGAGGTAATTACGTCCAAGAGAAATCTGCACATTGATATACGACCCAAGTAACCTCCTGAAGTTGTGTCTCTTGTTGGCAAGTGTATTCCTCCAGAACAACAATCCCATGCTAATGGGTTCATAATATTCCTTTCCCTTCCAAAATGCAATGTCAAATTAGGTGCTAAGTATTGGTTGGTGCTCCCAATGTGCTCAAGTTAAGAGACATTTCGAAGGAAAAAATCGTTTCTGATCATTAACAGCAGATGAAAATGCCAAATAGATAAAAGGCTTAGGAGGACAGAGAGATAGGTAGTCAGTGTTTCTAGTTGTATTCCGTACGTTCACAATATTTGCAATATCGCATTGCTACATCTAGTTTTACATTTACGTATACTTCAAAATTATTAAGGAATATTTGTGGTTTTTAGCAAGAGAAAGAAAACTAAAGTAATGCTGCAACCCCTTAGAAGCTCTCCCCACCATCTTCTTTTCAGATCTAAAGTTACAGTTAACAGAAAACTAAATATACAAAGAATATACACTGATGCAAAAAAAAGTGCCCAGATTCACACTTCAGATTCGGCTTCACTGAAACGTTACGGAGAAACAGAATAAAAGCAAGGAAATCTCATGTTTAAAATTCCCGTTTAAGCCAATAGCGTAGCCTTAGGTAGCTGTAACTGTACTAGTGCTGGCTGGCATCATTAAAAGCATGGAATAAAATTTGCCTAGACACTTTAACATGTGTCCAGAGAAGGGCAACGAGGCTGGTGAGGGGTCTGGAGAACAAGTCTGCTGAGGAGCGGCTGAGGGAACTGGGGTTGTTTAGCCTGCAGAAAAGGAGGCTGAGGGGAGACCTCATCGCTCTCTACAACTCCCTGAAAGGAGGTTGTAGCGAGGTGGGGGTCGGTCTCTTCTCCCAAGTAACAAGCGATAGGACGAGAGGAAACGGCCTCAAGTTGCGCCAGGGGAGGTTTAGATTGGACGTGAGGAAAAATGTCTTTACTGAAAGAGTGGTGAAACATTGGAACAGGCTGCCCAGGGAAGTGGTTGAGTCCCCATCCCTGGAGGTATTTAAAAGACGAGTAGATGAGGTGCTTAGGGACATGGTTTAGTGGGCATGGTGGTGTTGGGTTGACGGTTGGACTCGATGATCTTAGAGCTCTTTTCCAACCTTAATGATGCTATGATTCTAACATATAGTGCTTGGATTCCTTTCACATTTAAATTTCACTTTAAGTTTCATTTACTCCTATTCTCTCGTCATTTTAGTATATATCCCAAGGGAAATGCAAATTACGGAAGTTTTCTTAAAGCTTTCTATATCTCCGGACAGTGGCAACGATGAGCTACAGTTCTCAAAACTAAACAACTGAACTGTGGGAAGGATGAAGGGGGCGGATTGCCTGCAATAGCATCACGACCCAAAGTGCTTCTGAAGCTCTATGAACTCTTGAAAAAGCTCTGCGTTACCAAATACTACCTTTTTGGGGCTAATTATGAGCGATGAAGTTAATAATCCTTAACCCTAAAACAGTCTCTTCAATGCTTATGTATGTGGATCACTTATTCCATCCATAGAATTCACTGCTTTCTGCAAAATACTTGTAATCTCTTTTTAATTGCAATTCTTTAATATAACTTTATTTCTTGACTCAACTCCACACGGACCCACATTACTAGAGTTTTTGTCATTTCGAGAAACATTAAACTTTCACCAATTATTTCTGGCAAATACACAGATACTTTGAGAAGGAACAGACTGCTTTTACCTTTAAAACAGAATGAGCAGATCCATTTCTTCCTTCTCTTCCACAAAATTACCCATCGCAGCTTCTTCTTCCCCCTATTCATACAATTCTATGCAATGCACAGCAAGGAAAGCGGGTCCTGCTTAAGAGCAAGGTATGGTTTTTTGCAGTAGAGAATCTGAGGTCTTCTGTAAGATGGCTAGAAACACTGTTCCTAGCCACGAAAACAAACCCAGGATTTTAATCTAGTTTGACAGCGTGGAACAACACTTAATGGCAAAATGAAGTTATGACACACTGATTAAAAAAGAACTTTCTTTCACCAGACTGTTATTTAATGTAAACACAATTCTGCAGAAATCTCAGCTCCGGTCTCCGTTGCACCACAAGAAGATACAAAGAAGGTTCATGTTTGTACCTACCTGGAGAAAAGTTTAAATGCACTTATAGTTTCATGGGATGAAGGAAAATTTTAAGAGCTTGATTTTAAAGACACTTTAAAACCAGAAGACAGGTACGAGCGCAGAGGGTACTTTAAAAATTTACTCATTACAACGCATTGAAATTTATAGCCAACTGAACTTCTAGCACTGCATACCATTATTTCAAGTTAGTATATCAACAAACTGTGAGCTATAATTGACTTGTGAGCTTTCTCGGGGTATTTATTAAACTAGTCGTAATTCTTCCACAAAACACGTCTTATTCACTTTCCAACCTTCAGCGTAAAGGCTTGGAAGATAAACCCTCTGAGCTCTTTCCCTGGAAAGAGCATTAAATTAACACAGAGGAAATTGGTGTTACTTATTTCAAAGTATCTTTCTGGAAAAAGGAGATTTTTTTTAAAAATTTTTATTTAACAGCAAAATGCAATCGTCTTAATAATCGAACTTCATCAATGACCTGGTTGAGGAGGATGGGTGAGAATAGCCAATGGTTTGATTTGCATGATGTTAATTGCTATATAATACCGTATGTCATCAATACTATGGTAGGTATATGCCATATCAACGGTATTACAGTAAGAATCACCCAAATTAACGAAGAATGAATTTTGATGAAACCGAGCAAAGTGCAGCAATAATAGAACCAGGCAAGTGCAGCACTGATGGAACCAGAACTGGCTTCAGCGTGCAACAGTCCAACACCACACATCATCTCTCCTGCCCTGAAGGACTGTTATGACAGATGGAGCCCAAAGTCATGGACTAAATGAACTCAACGGACATTTCAGAGGGATGGCCCATAGACTAAGGGAATGATATCTGCGTGTATATATCAAAAGACAGGAAAGGCGGCGGTGATTAATTGGGATGTATTGGAAAGTGTGGGGACCTGGGCACGACACAGATGGTATAAAATAAGGGGTTGATATTGTCCTGGTTTTGGCTGGGATAGAGTTAATTTTCTTCCCAGTAGCTGGTATAGTGCTGTGTTTTACATTTAGCATGAGAATAATGTTGATAACACACTGATGTTTTAATTATTGCTGAGCAGTGCTTACACTAAGTCAAGGATATTTCAGTTTCTCATACTGCCCTGCCAGCAAGAAGGCTGGAGGTGCACAAGCAGCTGGGAGGGGACACAGCCAGGACAGCTGACCCAAACCGGCCAAAAGGATATGCCATACCATATGACGTCATGCTGAACAAAAAAACCTGGGGGGAGTTGGGGGGGGGGGGTGCAGCTGCTGCTGGGCATCGGTCAGCAGGTGGTGAGCAACTGCATTGTGCATCACATGGTTTCTATATTCTTTTATCATTATTATGACTTTCCCTCCCTTTTCTGTCCTATTAAATTGTCTTTATCTCAACCCACGAGTTTTACCTTTTTTCCCATTCTCTCCCCCATCCCACCCGGGGAGGGAGTGAGCGAGCGGCTCGGTGGTGCTTAGTTGCCGGCTGGGGTTATGCCACGACAATCAAGTTTTCCTTTGAAGGGCCTATCCTTCATTAAGTTTAAACATAGGCATTAAATTTCAATGAATGCTAGCATAGCCTTTTTGAGTATGCTCATTTCTCTCATCACTGGAGCTCGGTAACAGAGCGGATCCTTTCCTCGTTCCCCCATACACACAACCCAAGTCCTGTCATACTTCATTAGCATCCTGCCAATGAGTTTTATTGGTTTTGAAAGTATTTTGCAGAGTGCACCGGATTGAGGTGCAGCCCCAGGCTGCTTTCGAGACTGAAAAGGAAGAAGTAAAGAGTTTTGGTAGATATGAAGATCTTCAAAAAGATCTTCTCGATCTCTTCCTGTCATTTTAACATTTCCAAAATTTCAATCCTGCTTCCTTGTTGCAAAAATGGAAAGAACACAAGTAGATGAGGCTAGAGAAGTCAGTAAAAAAAAAAAAAGCGTTAAATATCAGAAAGAAAACCCAACCACAAAAACCAACATCGTACAGAACAGATCTAACTTATGTTTCGGTAATCTGTTCAAATCAAGTCCTAGCTCCACACCCTGCTTTCCTAGTTATGAAACTTTCAGCATCCAGAAGAGTGTTCAATGCTGCAACAACATCTAAGGCAGCAGTAAATATAGATTTTGAAGAACTAAAGCAAAAGTGATTTTCATTGCACCTAATTGATACCATCATGTACTTCCTCCACCAAAACCAGTGAATACCATATTATTCAAAAACATTACAATTACTATTTCATTTTTATTACATTCAAGAAGCAGCCTGGGGAACTTGAGGGTTGGGTTTTTTTATTTAATGCTTATTATGTGTGTCACATTTCTTAAGTCAATTCAATGGTTCTCACATTGTGGTCTGGGGAACACTTTCTGGTGGCCCATGGAGAGCTGGCAGTTCATGCCGTGCTGGCTCTTGTCCTTGTTTCCAGCTGCTACATTGTGTTAGAAGAAAGCTAAAAATACATAAATACTTTCCTACGATTACTTTTCCATGTAAGCAATTTCTCAAGTTGCCACGGGGATGTTATGTGATAATGAATGGGGGAGGAAAAAGTGGTCCATGGCATCATAAATGGCAGAGGCTGGATCAGTGAGGCAACTGCTATATCAAGATGCAGTTCACAATGTCTCAAGTCAAAGTCATTTCATACTTTATAAGCATGTCCTTAACATCTCGGGTCTTTAAGCAACTTAACACTGCTAATTGCGAGGAGCACCGGGTATACTTGCTTAAAAGACTATAAAAACAGCAGCTATATTAATTTTAGGAAAGTCCCATTGCAAGTTTTTGGAAGATTCTTTACGGCAAGAAACTATAGCAAAGCTGAAATATAGGAAATATGGAATAAATTTTATGTGGTTAATGAACTTGCATGTGAAGTATTACATCCTCAAGCAACGTTAAACTCATAAGGAGCATGAACACACTAATGTATACACAAACTACAACCTCCGACTGAAAAAGTGGATCTGATTACACCGTAGATTTTTTAGGTAGGGAAATTATACAACTCAAGTGTAAATATCGCAGTAACTTTTGCAGCTGACACAAGTTCTTATAAATGATAGATTTTTGCAACATTATATCTGACACGGTAATACAAATGACAAAAGTAACACTTTTTAATTTTCAGCAATATTTTTCATGCTCTCCACTGCCCGGCATTAGACTAACAGAATTAACCCAAGCTAGCTTGCGACAAAGACGGACAGACGTTTTAAAAACAACTACAAATGAATAGTTTCTGGGCGACACACAGTCTAGCAAAATAAATTCGCATTTTAAATACTGGTAGGCTAGCTGGTTTCTAAGTCATCAGCAGGCTGCGGCAAGAATTCACACGTGGGAGATACTAAATTTAAAAAGCTTGTGTGCAGTGCTGTAAGCATTTTGAGACGAAGGCTATATACCAGTCCATCTTGACTCCATTTACTGTTTGGAATATAGGAATGGTAAAAGAATTTATATCAGAGTAAATGCACAATCAGTTGAAACGGCACATGTAGGCCTAAAATTCCATCAAGCTACCACTTAGTCCTAGATCCAAAGTGCTGTGCAAGGCCAAAGACACGTGTCTCAACAATTTACATAGTGGATTGCCATGGGCTTTATTTCTGGTGCTTTATTATTGTACTTTTCTGTAGTATTTAGGAATTAAATACTGAAAATAAAGTGACTGCATTTCTATAGAAAGATTAAAAGCATGTTTTAGATTACATTTTTAAGACGTATTTAAAAACCATCCTGGAAGACATGTTTTAAAACCAAGTTATTTTCTCCTCATCAGTGTAACAGAACCACTAAGACTGGCTCATTGAAAAATATGACTGAGTACGACTTACTTGTTTGAGGTTTTTCACACCTAATAATACTATTCTAAAGGAGACAAGTATTTCATCCCGCTTGCCAAGAACAGCAGAAGATAGTCATTTCTGTGAAGCAGAGCTCTGCAACACAAGTTCTGCTGCCTGCCCCGCTCCTGATCACAGCCTCTCCAGGAATAGCCCAGGTCGTGTGTGTGTACCTGTATTTTTAAAATGCCCCCCAGGCACCTGATTTTTGCCGGGAGCCATGGCTCCCGGCAATGTTGCAGCAGAACAGGAAAGCTGCGGGGAACAGCTGAGCTATAGGAGCCACCGGAAAAAAAAATAGGCAGCCCAGCAAATCTCCAAATAAACTCTCCGAAAGCCACAGCACGGAGAAGCACCGACGTGTCCGAGGAGGCCGGGGCCGTGATGTCATTAACACATTCTGGAAGCAGTTTTTCAGGAAATGAATCATGGAAGCAAGTGAAACGCGAAGACCTATTAGGTAACTGTGTTCATCCCCTACCCATGCAACAGTGTTCCCTCCAGTACATTTTGTTATTCTATCCAGTCTAATTTTTAAGGGACTAGTAATGGAGCTTGAACCACATCCTTTGGGAAGAGTGTTCCATAATCTAATAAACCTCAATGTTAAGATTTTTTTCCCTAATATTCAGCCTAAGCGTTACTTTGTTCAACTTCACCTACTTATTCCTATAGGTGGTTCTATGTAATACCATAAAACATTTCTTCCCCAGTTCAGTGTTTACAGCCTTTAAATAAAAGGCACAGTCATGTCTCCTTTGTTGCCTAGCCAAATTGTATACATGGATTTTTCTTTCCTTTCTTTGAAATCCTTTTCTACTTTGCTTCCTGTGATTAATCCCAGCCCCAACACTTTGCGTGACCTCACGAACGTTACTGCACTGAAAAAGGTCACAAATACTAAACTGCACAGATTTAATATAACAAGCAAGCATATTCCTCAATTCACTGCAAATTTATTTCATTTTAAGCTATTTATCTTCTTTTTATCTCTAGATCTCAGGAGTTCTCTTACTGTAACGTCTAAAACGATATAGGCTGTTTTCAGGGCAGGGCAGGAGCCCCATCCCTGCCCTTAGATTGCCTAACTCTTTTTTGGTTTGAACTTCAAAACAAGGAGGAGACCACCTTTTCCCAGGAGTTCGAAGCTCAGTTACCGAGCTGCATTCCCATCAAGCTTTTGACACCACGGCTGTATCAGGAACGTATAAAGACACCGAAAAAACCCCTATTTCATCTGAAAAACTACAGAAACATTTATAAACGCAGTCAACACCTTTAAACTGTCTCAATGAAGTTATACACTTAATATTTCCAGACAGAGTCTACTTCTCTTACTTGCACACAGACGCTGAAGGACGGGATAGCTTTGTTATCTGGAAACCTCTGAAGACATTTTTGATATCTGTAACACGAATCCGAGTAGTAGACATACCTGGTGACAGACACCTTGAAGAATTAAGTAAAGCAAATTACATACCACATTCCTGAACCAAAAGGCTATAAAGTTGCCAAATAAAGCTGGAAATAACTCTAATAAACCATTAATTCACTGCAAGAAATATATTCTAAAAAAAAAAAAAAAACAAACTATAGAAAGGGAACATCTCAAACAAGGAAGGGAATCTTCACATTTTTATTAGCTCCACTCCTGGCCCATTGCTGGAAACATCTATTTCAACTCCTCTGGACATAAGTGATACACTTTCTGAGACGGAACAATATTTCTGCTGCAATTTTGAAGACTGTCTAGTATAACCGAAGCTGCAAATGCGACCGCAATTTAAAAAAATAAAATAACATAAAGGTTTTATGGTATTATATAAGAACACAATACCACAGTATTATGACTATTTGAAATCTGGGAAACTAAGTGCAAGCTAGAAAAGAAGAGGGTGAGAGGGAGGAAAACGTATGAGAAATGTGGGAAAAACAGCAATCCACCCAGTGTTGGATTCAATTTTACAACAACTGTCTGACTCAATCAGCTATCAGCCTCGGAACAGCAGACCTCAAGCCAACAACAAACTCGCACAGTGAGACATTAAAAAGGAGTTGTTGGGTGTTGGGGTTTTTGGGCTTTTTTCATTTGTTTTTTTTTTGGGGGGGGGGGGGCGGGGGTATGGGGGGGAGAGGTTGGCTGTTTTTTGGTCTTTTTTTTGTTGTTGTTTTTTGGGATTTGGGGGTTTCTTTTAAAATAGAAAACTCCTCTGGCTTTTGCCCAGGATACTGTCCTGGTGCTTTATTGTTGTGGTCAGAATGGGAGGGAGCACAGTCAATGTGCATAATCCCACTGACAGTAGGATTTTCAGTAACATTTTTTGTCAACACAACCAGACAAAATTGGGGACAGAAACAAACATGGAAACATGTTCAAAAGATATCTTGGCAAAGGGAAAGCAACATTTATTTGCAGCATTCATTTTGACAGCAAAACGATCAAAGCTAGTCCACTGAAGAAAAACACTACCAGGACCAAACCGATGGCTCAAAGAAACCAGAGGAAGAGGATGGAAAAGACAGAACTTTTAAAAGTTGAGTAGAAAGAAGTAATTTTTCAGAGCATAAGATCACAGGATGATTCAGGCTGGAAGGGACCTCAGGAGGTCTTTGGCCCAACCTCCTGCTCCAAGCAGGGGCAGCTATGGGGTCACACCAGGTTGCTCAGGGCTTCGTCCAGCTGAGCCTTGGAAACTTCCAAGGATGGAGATGGCGCAACCTCCCTGGGCAGCCTGCTCCACTGCTCGACTGCCCTCATGGTCCTCACGCATAAATATTTCCATAGGATTCCAGAATCTCTTATTTTCTTTTCAAACTAATTCTTCATTTATAAAATGGAAAAAGAATTCCCCTTCCAATCCTACACGTTTAAAACAGGATTAAGGGAGAAGGAAGACAAGCAGCAAAAAAAGCTTTCAGAAGTACAAAATAAATTTTTCAAGAAGAAAAATGAGATGTAGTGACACCGATACCTGATCTTATAATTTCACATTCATTCCTCCCTCTGCCCTCAACAGATTTAAACTCAGGTGCACCGGATTGTCGGGGAAATGATTTTAAGATGCGTACATGCTCAAAGAGGAGGTATTCTGAATTAAAGAACACATTTAAACCTAGTGCTGGCACATGCAAACATTTAAAACAAATGAAATACTAGCTTTACTTACCAGTATCAAAGTTACTTTTACTAATACAGAACCAGCAAGTCAAACACTTGTCAGCTGTACTTGCCAGTCACTATTTCTTCTGCAAGGAAGTCGCTAGGTACTCACCAGCCATCTGAGCTACCCCTACCTCTGCGCAAGGCATTGCCACATGCGTACAGGAAAAGCATGCATCTGTTTTAAGAGTTTATAATAAAGAACAGAAGGAAAAATATAAACCCTGAAAGAAAGGTATAGAGAACAAAACAGATGAAGAAGGTAATTACGTTTAGTATACCATATAATAGTGAAGAATGATTAAGGAATGTATAGTGTAATCCATCAAGGCGAATTTATGATACCGGTCTAGCTACAAACAGCTTGAATATTTAGACAAAGACAGTAGTCAGAGTAATGTGTGGGGGTTCTTGGAAAAAAAATCCACAGCGATCACACTCACGCCACCCTAGCCAATAATGCCTATGCAGCCACGTCAACGGTGGGCAGAGAAACAATTTACTAGGAGAAGTGATCAGTGTTGTAGGTTTGGAGATGGCGTAATGGTAAGACAGTATTCCGAATTTAACAAAACTCTGGAAAGTTAGAAGTGAGAAGTCTTTCAAGGGTCGGGTGTCCAAAAGTGCTCCATACACCACGTACAGACATTCCCAGGAGAAACCCTCTCCCATTTATGCACTGCAGACGAGGCTTCAGATCTTCCAGTAATGATCTTGGTAGAACATAAAGTATGAACCATAAGAACAACTGGAGCTGCTGACTGCCAGGCATTTCTGGAAGTCTGACTGCTATTTACTGGAGAGCTGCAGCCAAAAGGTTTTAAATAGCTCCTAGCGTACTGCAGAATACTCTCTGGATTTATCCCGATAACCTTGTCCTCAAATTATTTTTGGTTTACTGTGCACTCAGAGAATTGCAAGTATTTGTTATCACAGTTTATGCACACCTTGATTAACCTCCCTTTCAGAGAGAGGGAAGAGAAACCTTTTAAAGCCCACTTAACAGAACAGGGCTGCCAGCATGAATTCCTCTCCATAGCAAAAAGGCCAAATATTACTTTAGTTTTTTTTTTTAATGTAGATAGATACATTTGGGGTTTTATATATGTATCTATAAATGACATTTTATATAATCATAACATTTCTCTATATAAATTATAAAATATAATCTGTTTATATAAATTATCAAATATATTGTATATTATATCAACTATAAACATACAAATAAGGCAGAATCATGAAGTACTCATCATTTATAAATACACATTTGTAAATGTGTGCGTTAAGTGCAAATTTTCTCCAAGTACAAGGGCTTCTCCTATGGGCAATTTGCTGGTATTCCATGCAAATGGGCTCTGCTGCACTACAAACACAAAGTAAGACCTAACTTAAAAATGTGGTGTTTGGTTACCGAAACAAGCGGTAATAAAAATTTTGTAACACTTTCTCATTCTTCTCCTACGGCAATGGCGATCTGTTCCAATCATGAACACAAGATACGCGAGCGACGCAGATGTTCACAATTTCAGGCAACTGCAAAGATCATGGTTGTCCATGCTGTGCCTCAGTTTCCTTCTCTTGTTTATGCAGATGATACCAAAACACTCACGGGCATCCATATTTTCTATGCCTTAGATGATCCTATCGTAAATGAGAGCACTCAAATTTTCCTTTTTACCACTAATCTTTATTTCTTGGATTCCAGTAATATTTTTAAGTAGTGCTAATCAGGGTATCGATATCAGCTAACGCTTTTCAAGCAGTACCCTCAGAAGAACTTCATCCCTACATAGAGGGGGAAGGGGGAAGAAGAAATTCAGACTGCCATTCAGAAGTGACCTGTAATGTTGCTAGATGGGTCAAGGCATCCAACAACTGACTTTTGCAGAGCAGTTAGAATTTTATATCACTTAGCAAGTTTAACACACTGCTCCTGTTGACTTGTTGTGACTGCAGGCACTCAATTCAAAACGAACCCCTTTCCTAAGTGAGACATGAGAACATGAGGAACATGAGCGAGTGGCTCCTGGGAAAGTCTCCCTCTAAAACGGTCTGCCTAACATCCTAAAAAAAAAAAAAAAAAAAATGCAAAGAGGCAAGGGAGAAGTCATTTTTTTCTGGACTCGGTTGCCTAACACAAGACACTTTTGATCTTTCTGTTCCCTTACTTGTTGAAGGGATGCAGCTCAGTTTCCATGGCAAGTATCATGACAAGACATATCCCACTTCCATGACAAGACATATCCATTGCTGGAGGACTTCAGAGCTCATTCTTGCCACCACTCGAGGGGTCAAATCCAGACTTATGTTCAAGTCCAGTATTCAGGAAGCAACAAGGGTCAGCTTTACCACGGCAAAACCCAGCATCTCTCTATCTGTGTTTAACCAGGCAAGAACTAAGCAATTGCGATGGAGCAGGATGAGGTAAGGGGTGAATTCACTGCCTGAATCGCAATCGGACTGATTAGCGGACCTGACGGACCTGGCTCTGCGAGGATGCACCTCTCCTCTTGGTCCCAGTTTTCATTATTCCCTCCATCCCATCACTGAATTACATCTCGACCGCTAAACCTCAGCATCTTCCCCAGCCTCCTCATGCCCTTCCTTCTGTTGAAATAAATGCCTGCTTGGCTCCTTTCCCCAGCCGGCTGCACGTAGGCCAGATAAAGAACCCAATCTCCTGTTTCTTGTCCCAAACGAAACTAAGAAGCAATAGCTAGCTCAGCAAAGTCATCACAGATCTGCTGCTTCCCTGCTAGGCCTAAGTTTTACTCCTCCAAACTTGTGAAGCACCTGAGCACCGGTACCTGCAGCAGTTCCAACCAGCTTCTCTACCAGAGCCTTCAAGAGAGCATTTAAAAGCAGCTACATAAAACTCCAACCAAATGTAAGTACAGTTGGAAAACTCAGTGCTACGCAATTTGGGAGTGCTCTGGCTGCCACCCATATTCCTGAGAAGACTTGCTCACGCTCCTTGGACCCCGCCACCTCTCCCTGATGCACACATGCAATGGGCATGTCGTTTTTTAATCCACCCCAGCCTGTGCCTATTTTTTGCTCTAAGCCGTTGCATTTTGTAATGCAGTGAGGTAACTTCCTCCTCCACGCTACCCGCTGTACCAAGGAAGAGAAAGTCGCCGAGTGTTAATTCTCTTGCTTGAAACCTGGTCCACCAGCAACTGGATGAAGCAAGTGCAGGGAAAGTGTCCGTCCCGTCCCCCCCCCGCATCCTGGAACAGGCTCACAGACTTCACGAGGGGTGCCGCATCCCAAGCCTCACTGGCACGACGCTCTGTGGAGCACGCTTCATGAAACGTCAACGTTCAGACAATTTTGCTGCCAGTTTCTCAACAAGTTTCTGCTCAACGTGTGCAAACAGCAAGTTTCAGGACCTTGTAACTTGGCCAGATTTAGTAAACTTTAAGAGGGATTGCAAATGGCACATCTTTGTCCATGGTTTCACTCCCCTAAGCCCCCCTTCCCAAATCTCAAGAGCCTGTTCCAAGGCATGAAGGCTCCAAAACTCCTCAGTAAAACAGATGTAAGAATTCAGCATTGGTTAAGTGACATTTTTCCCTAACCTCATTCTCAGAAACAGAAGAACTGTTTTTAATTAAAGCAGTGCCAAAAAAAAAAAAACAACCCACCCTAAAAAAAATTCAGCCTAAGGAAGATACTCAGCATGAAAAGTTTATCACAAACAACTGAAGTTTGGGAAAAAAAAAATATGAGCCATTGAAAATTGGATTTCACTACAGAAAAGTGCTATATAAGCTTATCTACAGGCATCAATACCAGCTCCAGCCATATGAACATTATTAAAACGGTACTTTTAATGACAAAGCATTGAGAAAAGTGGCAGCCCTGAAGAATGAAGTCCTATCCCTAGACCAAGTGTACCACAGGCAAACCAGGGCAAAATTTTTCATTATCTTGACTAGCAGAAAATGCCGCCTCAGCTGAAAGAATCCGGTCTCCCCGCTCACCCTTCAGAGCAGGACATAAATTACTGACAATGTCGATGAGCTGTTTTATGTTAGCACCTGCCCTTTGGCTTTGGTCTCTGAACTGAAATCAACTCCAGAGGCATCAGATAGTAACAAGTTTTTGTCACCAGACACCACGGCTGGATTCAAACCAACAAAATGGAGCTGCAATACACGATATCCCAGTCGAAGTCCTCTTACGCATCTAATACCTATTAAGTTGCTTGTCTTTTGGGTAGATGGCCAGCGTGGAGGGAATGCTGTTGGGAAAGGTTTTGGTGTATCATATTTGCTGACTACAAAAATACAACACTATGGGGGGAGAAAAAGGCTGACAAGTATTACTAACTCTACCTGTATATACACACTTTTTTATGAAGAGATATTTTTTCCAACAAAAATTGATAGTTAACACTGAAATTACATAGAAACATGTGCTAACACTCATCAGCTTCACTATTAAAGACTAAAATTACATATAATGTATTAAGATAGTTTTGGTTCCAAATACTGATTTGCCAGTTGTTATTAACCCACCTTATGGCATGAATTACATATAGATTTGCATTTATCCCAATATGCGAAGTTACTTTAGAGGCGCTTTATTTTGTCTCTACCATGCATGTTCAGTTCCAAAATCTTTCATCTTCAGTACCCAAAAATGTTTTACCACAGGGCAAGGGATTCCTTTAGGCTTTTCCTGTTCATAAAGATTTTGCAATAGTGCCAAGCTGTAAAGAATAAAGCGTTTGCTCTCTGGGAGTGCAATTAGGAAATACTGAGAACTACCCGTGACTGCCTCCTCTGCTATCATCTACAGGAGGTCTATGCCCATGCTTGAGAAAGAGAAGTTAGTATAACTTTTTAATCGAACCTACAATGCAATTCCCAATCTGTACAAGATGAACCCAGGTGTTAAAAAAGCCAGTTCGAACAGCGGGACTGCCCTCGAGGGTGACACCCAGCACCCACTGCCTCCAGGGCTACTCAGAAGTGAGTGTAGAAGTGCTCCAGATTTTCCTGTAGCTTTCTCTTCTGCGGAAACTATTTGGCAAGCCCTACCTAACCAAGCAAGGCCTACGTTGTATACAAGCTCTGTAGGCCTTCAGCATCAGCAGCTGCTGCTTGTGCAAGAGTAATCCTTCTTAGGCTACTTGGTTTTGAGTAGATAATTCGAATATTGTAATGTTTTTCATAAAAACATTTCCGCTATCCCCAACATTCACTCCATATTCGCACAACCATTACTCAGCTAACTTTATACAAAATCACAAATGCTGCCAAGCTGTTTGGTATGTACGCTGTCTCGCAAGCCACAGCATGAGAGCTGACAGCAGGACCCTGTGACCGACCCCTGCCCAGGGCTGGCACCAGCGAGGCTGGCCCACGGCTCCGGGCTGCCTTGGAGCCTGGACACCCAGCCGACCTCCCCTTCCCGCTCTTCTCCTGCTCAGCCACTCTCTTACCTCCCATAATCACCCTTATTGAGGTCGGTTGATGATATCGTTGCTTTTAACACACAATTTTCAGGCTCCGCGAACTTAAATACTCATATACTAAAATATTCAACGGTATTTGTATCTATCAAAATTATAGTTGACCTGATAGTGTTTCACATTGATCACCTTATTACAGGGGTGCTTCAGGAATACTGACAACACGCTTCTTCATCAGAAGGGAAAAATGGGTATCGATTGCCTACGTCCTAAACTCCACTCAGCGAAACAAAGAATTACGATTAGCAAGACCAGACAAAGAGAGACACGTATATGCTGTATGTACATCTTATAAAATCATCTGAAACTGTGTTAGTTAAGTGGGAATCTTACACAAGTTATCACATGCAAATGGCATGTTTTATTAACCTTGAAGCAAGGCCCAGCAGTTAAATCATGAGGATAAAGATCAGGACACTGGAATTCTATTCCTAGTTGTAATGTCAACTCATTGTATAATTTTAGTCAAGCTGAAAGCATGTTATTTCCTCTATTTCCCCTATCTGTAAAAATGAGAATTTTCTACTTCATAAGGGCATTTACCTCTCGATGCCCTTGGCCTGAACGCGCTGTTTGGTCTTGTTAAGGCACTGGACAATATCCATTTAACATCTCCCCTGAGATCCCAGCTCAGCAAGGTACTTGAGCACACGGACAATTTCACCGGCTTTACCAAAACTACTCTCATAATTAAAGTTTCCCACGGAGGCAGGGAGTGAAATAATATTTCTGGAAACAATCCTTAGCTTTATAAGCGATTCCTGAATCTGGACCAGAGAACAATTATTAACGAGTAGTGAACTACCCAGCTTCCCAATTACTGCTTCAGGAAATAAAAACAACGTTGGGGTGGTGCAAGTCAGGGACGGGACCATCGGCTGCTGCTGCAGTGAGAAATCCCGAGCTAGCATCCCAATCGCCTGAGAGATCTCTGACTCGCTGAAGAGAGTCAGAATGGATTATATATACATTGGAATAGATTCTATATTCATTGGGAATATATATGTAGACATATATACATACAATTATATAAATATATAGCTATAATATATAAATCTACAGAAAGATGGATCATTTGTTGACAGATATTCTGAGAATGCCAGTCGCTGAGAGAAGCAGTTCCATAAATATAAGCTATTGAGGCTCAACTCAGAAGAGAGTTACGTGGATAAACCTGAAGCCAAAATTAAAATTATGCAAGCCCAAACCATTTTTTCTAGCCATATTTTTATATTATCTACATTTATTTTAATATGTTTACATATTTTTATATTTATGTAACATTGTTTATATTTATGTAACAAGTTATTCTAATATAAAATTTATGCATATTTTAATTTTTATCTCTCTAGGTATTTTGATACCTACAAGATATATATACACGTATACATACACGCTGAATAAATATTTATATAGTATACTAGGTCATGTGTATTCTTATATTATAAAAATGTATTTATGTTTATATATTTTCTATATAGTTACTATATTTTATTTATATTATATAGTTTTTCTATTATACAAATACACACACACAAAACTAGAGGGTACCAAACAACCATCAACTGCTGTGGTGCCTACAAACATCTCCCATTCTTGGCGGAATTACTTTGACCTAGACTTTCCTTCCAGAGTAAACTCTGCTAAAGCCTCCCGCAATTCTACTTTCCCTCCTCTTTCAGACAAGGAAAATCTTTGCTCAAGGTCACGATCTGATTTTCTTCCTAAAAACCAAACCCCTCGCCAACCTCCCACATAGGTATTAGCACAAGCATTCTTAATTGAAGTCCGTTAACTATAAAACATTCAGAGGATCCCTCCAGTTTCCAAATATCTTATCAAAGTGGAATTAATTTTGCTAGTTAGCAAGTTCAGCGTTGACAGAGCATTTACCCAAAAGATTAAGGAACAGGTAAGAAAACAGGCTCAGCTTATGAATTGCTTGTAGATGGCACTAAGACAACTTAAAGTCACCGCATTAAGGGCTCAGAGAGGATGTATACCAGATATTAGAGGCCCCTAACAGAACAAAAAAGCACCGTGACTCAACTGCAGAGGAAGGAGACTATTAAATGTAAAAAGATTAAGTCTTTTCCAAATCAGGAAAGAAAAAGGTACATAAGCTTTGGCAAGTTCAGTGCTAAACCATATTGAGTCAAGCCAAAAATAACTTAGGAACAGCTTGCTAAAGGTATAAAAATTAACAGTAAAAGCTTTTTCGAACAATCTGAAGTAGACAGCTCCTCGGAGAGGCCAAAAAGCGATGGAGGCGCTAAGGGAGCGCTCCGAGAAGGTCAGGCTTTAGCAGATGAGCTAAATGAAGGATGTTGGGTGCATTTTCCAGCACGCTCTGGATACACCGTCAGCAGATCTGATGCAAGACCAGTGGAAGGAGCAACTGCTGTGGTATCCCTGCTCAGCCTCTTTCAGCAACAGGTCACCTTCAATCAGATTAAGGCTCAACAGGAGGCTGCCTTTGGAGAAATAGTCTTCAAATGAAGGGTCAGGAGAAGATTTAGGAAAAAATTCAGAATAGCCACAAATCATCAAGACCAGAGTGCTCATCTGGTAGTGCTCAAGTAACTCTACTATAGAATCCTCAAACAGAATGAGTCTGTTAATAGAGAAGCATAAGCTGGTAACTGCAACAACAATCCATGAAGAGCTCCTTTGGATGCAGGAGGCGACATCTCCGTACCCTCACTGTAGGCAACGTATAAGCAGAGCAGTGACTACAACCAGGAGACACATGGATAAATTATGATTTTTGGAGAAGATTCAAATCAGGCTCTTACGCAGGTAAGTCATACCTATTACAAAAGCTGCACTGACCCTTCCCATTTGCTTAACATTTATCCGTATGTTCATCTCGCAGACCTTTCAAAACTTTTTGAAGGAGTCAACAAACAGGAGTAAGAGCAATCTAGTTGATACAGAGTGCACGTCAACGGGATTTTTAATATAGCTTCCACCAAAACCAGCAGCCCCTTCCCTTTGCACATTTCTTCACACTTTCTGTACCCTTCTAAAAAAAAAAAAAAAAACAAAACCCAAACAATATTTGTATAGCCACACAGGAAAGTTCATTTTTTTAGCCAAGTTGAGGGGAAGGACAATTTTCAGCTAGCTCAATTCTCTGCGACAGCTCACCATGTGGCCACACAAATGCAAATATGAGCAAAAAACAGAGAGGCAGAAAGACGCAGGCAAAAGCGGTAGCATGTGGTTTGAGCTTCTTTCAACAGCAGCTCATACTTCTGTTGGATTGAAAGTGAATGTGGAATTGCACCCACTACAACTGGATTTCTAAGAGATTTTGTCTTTTTTTTTTTTAAATAAAATCAAACTTCTGAAAGAATAAGAAAAGCATTTGTAAGATTTAACAGGGACTAAATAAAGCAATAAATGGTCAGTTTGCATAATGAAGGAAGATTATCTGTAGATTACCATACGGCTAACTGGGGTACTAACACCTCTGATTTTCCATTCGTATCTTGGAAACCAATGAAACACTCGGGGTTAAAATCTGAAGTTACAAAAATCTAATGCAGATCATCAAATCTAAAGCAACTGAGAGTCACAGAATAATCTCTTGATGGCATGCCAGCTAACTACTAGGGTGATAAATGCATGGTAGGCCATATATACACGTGGCGGGGTAAGAAATCTAAGCTACACGTCATAGCAAATTCTAAAATAACTATTCCCATTCAAGGAAGAAATCTTAGAACCGTTATGGATAATCCCCTGAAAGCGTCAGCTCAAACCTTACAGTCATCCAAAAGGCAAAGTGATCCATGTTCAGATCTCTTGTACAACCATCCTTTCCCCCACGCCTCTTTGATTTGAGGCTGGTCAAAGTGAAAACACTGGAAGACCTTTAGATGTTCTGACGGTGGGAGACAGAAACGTAACTGAGTGGTGGAGGGGGGACAAAGCACCGCTCTTTAAGCCAGTGTCTCACCTACGCAGTAGTCCACCCACCTAGACCCTAACACCCCATTCAAAGATGCTATGGGAGACTGTCACAAGCCTTAGTAAAGCCAGGTAGGCAACTTCAGCCGCTCTTCCCTCATCCGCAAGCTTTGTCATTTTGCCATTGCAAAGGCAATGCAGTTGGCCAAGCACAATTTACTTTTGCTCCAGCCAGCCGACTGCTGTAGCTAAACCAGCAACCGTTTCTACAGCTGGCTAGCACTGCCGCAATAGCATGCCAGACGAAGATTCAGAAATATATAATTTCATTTTTAAGACATGGGGTATTTTCAGATTGTCCCACAAGACTCAATATCCACATCGAGTGTTGATTCTCAGCATTTATCTGTATCTGGACTAAGAGCTTCAGCTGTGTAACTGAAGAGATGCACATCTTTACTCTTTACTGTTCATACTAATTTCACATCTAGGAATCCTCACCGTAGATATAATTACAGCTAAGCCAAGCTTCTCTTGCCTGAGTTTATGCATTTAAGAAAAGCATAAGCAGCTATAGAAACACCTGCCTCCACAATAAAGAATGCCCTGCCGTAGTTATTGCAGTAGAAGCCTCCGTTCTAACTCAAATACCTAAAATCAGTATGAAGTTGTGTAAACATGCCTTACGTACTCGAGCAGAGCCTATGGACCTCATTAACTAGTTTTTAACCACCACTTGGTACAAGCCCAAAAGAGAAAAACAAAACAAAACACGGTACTGCTTAATTAATATCCCTTTAACCAAACACAGCACTAATTTCTTTGAGGAAGATGTGAATTAAAGGACACCAGAATAGATTCAGAACAAATTTTAAAAAGAAAATGTACAATATATCAACTACTATGTCCCAAGCTTTTATTACCTCCCACACTTCTCACACAGGCATAAGAGTTTAATGATAAGACACCCACACGCATGCATGATTATAATTTATGGATAGTGGACCGCATTCAATTCTAGTTAAAAGCTTTTGGCATTCTAGCAGATTATAAATCCCTTCCTACGCTTGAGAAAGGATACAATGATGATTTCCATAACGGACACCACACTTCATAAGGAATTATGTCTAGCATGACACCCACACTAACCAGTAAATTTTAATTTATACAGTCATTATTTCTTTTCAAAGTCTGCCTCCTAAGGAGGATAAAGTGACAGGGAAAATGTCAGTGCTACACAACAAAGGGATTAATTTGTACATAAGGTGCAATAATTACAAGTATTTCAGGTTTCCATCTTCAGCAGTTGCCTTGTGCTTGTTTCAAGTATGTGCCAAACCACAGTGAAAATTTAATTTAAAATTAATTAACTGGAGAGCTCTAAATATATGCCGAAGCAAACTTTTGCACAGCTTATGTGCTTTATGAATTGACTACTGCAATTTGCAAATATGCCAGTTCTCGACATACTGATGAGATGCTGAACTGACTTTAAAATGACTTAAAATATCAGGGCATGCCATGAGTTTTAAGAGCCTGGTGGCGGTTGTGGTGGGGAGAGAGAGTGCAAAAAACAGAGGGGGGAAAAAAAGATGCTATTAAAAAGGCAGGAAGAGAAACACTGTAACAGTGATTGAGAACACATTATTTTCCAATACACAAACTGCAAAAGCACACAAGGTTTTTTTTTTCTTCTTCCAGTGAAAACACTAAGAAGCCAAATGGCAAAGATAAACGTTTTCTATTTAGCAAGAACAAAAATTCCACAAGTAGCTACAAATTATGTGGCAAATCATTAACCTGACTAGACAAGCTACATGGGACGACATTTAAAACATTTTAGTTGACCAATCTAGAAATCGATTACTAGATTTTATTCTCTACGTATTGTTCAAAGTAAGTTTACCTTCATTTCTGAGAGACTTTTACAAGTAGACAGAGTGCACCAAGGGAACAGAAAAACAGTGGAGGAAGAGACAAGACTCTTACAGTCTACTATTTGTTTTCTTCATATCCCTTGATGCACTTAGTAAACTCACACAGTCCCAGGAGAGCCCATATTAAACATAATGTATTTTCAATTCATGAAGCAGCACTAGCATAAATGGCAGATGCACTCAGACCAGCCACACTCAATAGTTTTCCCTGCATTTGTTCATTTTAATGTTGCAATTAAATGACTCGGTTGCACCAAGCGCTGTCACCAGGACTTCGTTTTGTGACTGCTACAGCAGCTAAAAATTGTTTGTTTGGGGAACAGTACAACTTTTGCAAAGCTTCAGTGTGTTTTAGAACTCGGGCTAGGGAAAGTAAGTAGATCTCAAACAGATGAAAACTTATATAAATCTTCACTAATAGGTAATTCTAACCAATACAGCAATTGTAAGAAAAAACTAGTGACAGCAGCCATTGCAAGTTAAAAGTTTACAGAAAAATTAAAGAGAACGTTGGGCAAGAATAGGAATGTGGCTAATGAGCACGTTTTCCATCTAAGCTAAGACTATTTCAGGACAACTTTCTTAATTGCAGAAATGTAAAATGCTGCACTTTCAATTGCATAAAGCCTTTACATAATAAGCAGTTTTCTACCCCAGATTACATGTAATTCCTGTCCAAGGACAACTGTTAGAAAAATCAGAGGCTCTATAGCTTCAGTCCATCTCCCAGGCTGCTCTGACCTAGAAGCAACAAACACCACCTCGAAGACTCTGTTGTACAGCAAATCCCTAATTTAACCTTTAACAGAAATGACAGCACAAACAATCCCCAAGCTGAAAAACAGAAGAGGAAGTCAAGGAGGAAAAAAATGCTGGAAATCAGTAAAGATTTCTCCATAACAAAGTGAGATTATGTTTCAGCACGTTGGCAAACTCCATTCAATGATCACCAAACTATTATTCAGGTTAGTTGAAACAGCAGGCCTACCTCTAGGAGTGGCAGTATGCAGATCTTAGCTTTGATTTTGGGATCAAACAGCTCCAGATGCTGTTTGAGAGAGACCCTGGAAGACCAATGCTGCTTCTGAAAACGTCAATGAAGAACACTTTGCCTCCTCTCCCTTCTTGGTCACAGGCAAAATAATTTAAAGAAGTTGAACAAAAGTCATCTTGATAGCTTTCTGATTACAGTCATCTGATTTGTTCTACCAAATGTTTGGCAACAGGAAAACCCATGGATAATCTCAAGTAAGGTCAGAATTTGTAGCAATGGAGTCCCCTACTTATACAAGTATGGAAACGTGTCTGCTTGGAGTAGTGCCCGGACTTGCCATTATTCTCATAATGAATGTTTGTTTTTTTTTTAATTCCAAAAAAAACTACTCCAGATTTGTCGCTGTTCATTTGTTTTCCTGAGACTGAACAACTGGATCATCGAGGAAACTTACAGATAACGTATTTTACGGTATGGAGAGACACATGACTGAACCAAGTCTTTCCTGTGCACATACTGAGAGTGGCTCACCATGAACAGCAACCATTCTGTTTCTGCTCCCAGAAAGTTATCAGCTATCGAGGACAGAATTTATTTCCAATATCTGTAATTTCAACTGAATTAAGATTCCTCAGTGAAGGTATGACTTTAGGATAAGTCTGGACTTGTGCCCTGAGAGCTCTGGAGTCAGCCACATGCGTGTTTGGATGAAACGCAATCTATGTCTTGGCTCTCCACACTGTGAAATGGAAAAGCAGCACTCACTTTAGCAGGGTAAGGAGTGGGTTTGCTTTCATTCCCATTGCCAGAAGAGCATCTTGCTCTAACAAGCCTACACAACCTCAACCAAGTATTAATGTCAAGAAGTCCAAAATCATTGCTCAAAACACTTGATCTCTCAAATTATCTGACTTTGTAAGCACAGGCCAACTAGCTGATTGTCTTCATCGGATTGTTAGGAGGAGGGATTTTTATTTTTACTTTTTCCTCCAGGAGATTGCAGGTGATAGACTTGCAAGCAGCCGGTTCACTTCCTCTGATCAGCTGTTTGAAAAGCATGTTTGGGATCAATCCCATCTGCCAGAATTTAGTATATATTCCATACCAGGACATAGAGCTTCTTAGCAAATCCTCTGGATAGAGAGAATACATGTGTTTTTAGCAGTGTACTTTTAGATTTAGAACAGCTACTTTTTCTCCAGGGAGACACTTTCCAACCCAAAGGAATCTTTATTCCATTACCTAGTACGGGTGTTGTTTCTGGTTAAATACATGCAGTTGTACAAATCATTTTGGGGGTAGTCACTAGGTTTCAGAAGCACGATGACAAATTCTGTTGATCAGAGCTGTCACAGGCATTCCAGCTGCTGTGCCTGATTCCCACCCCACGCAAGATCCTAAACAGTTTACTAATATATCCTGTCAAATACCCTTTAAGCAATTTGCTGTTAAACTCATCACAGTTCGAAAATTGCCTATTACTATTCTATTTTCCAGCCGTGTTTTTATAGCAGTTGTTATATCTTGGAACCTCTGAAATTCTGAAAGAACAGCTTCCCGTATAGGTAAGTTGTCATGCACGTTATCATATCTTGCTTAACCTTGCACTACAGAAACCCAATGGAGTTCCAAACATTGTACTTGGAAAATAAAATAATTGTGTCCTCTGTTTAGTAAAAGTTTTCTTTAGACTTGTTTTGTTCCATTTTCCACAGTTCTCTACAAGAAAAGGCACTTAACACAAAAGACTTAAGTGTTGGCAGATGACTACAGAAATACGAGTTCTTCATAGTATTACTTAAATATCTAGATATCAAGAAATTCTGAAGTTGCATCTTAAGCTTTAAGATCTTTCATCTGAAAGATGTCATGTACAGCCTCGGGACCGAAAGTGGCTGGAGGCATTTTATCACAACGTTCCCACCAGATGTCAAGGTGCTCTGCGTATGTTGCACCACATGACATACCTGGTCTGTAACTGGAAGGCTACACCATCTTCGTTCTTCAAACGCTTAAATATTGTGGCTTTACATTTTTCTAATTGTCATTTTCTGATAGTTTTCAACATAATTGTTAAAAAAAACCACCCATACTCCACCTGGTATACTAGGAAAAATGAAATGCTCCTCTATTTCTTCCATCACTATAAACTACAGAGCATCATCAAGAAGTGTCCCTTCCTCCCTACACGCATTCAGTACCTTTGCTAAAGCTAAAGAGATGACAGTTTAGGCTCTGCTCTCAAAAGGTTTCTACTGAAGCTACTGGGAAGCTGCACGAGCACACGATGTGTCTGTGCGTAACCACACCCCAGAATCAGCACCGTATCCAGTTTTAAAGCCATAAATACACGTCCTTTGCCATGTAGAGCAATAGGAAGGCTTTTATATCACACATCCTAGAATTTGCCATTGTCGTCTATGTTTAATGGCAATCCTCAGGGCCTGTTCTCTTTGGAGAAAGAAATGCATAGCTTCTGATATGTTTACACAAAAACTTCAGAAGCAAAGTATTTGGAGAGTAATGTAAGACTTATGCAGTTGGAAAAAAGACAAGCCTTCAGGCATGCAGCCTCTAGTTAAATTTCTGTTTAAAGAAATGACATGTTCCTTTGCCAGTCCAAAATAAAAGTCGGTAAGCCCGATAACTGTAATACAGGATTTTCCTTGAGAATATACAGGAAAAAATAGCTAAGACGGTTCTCAGCAAATGATTCACTTCTCATATATTCTACTGGCTAATCCTTCTCCCCACTTTTTCTGAATTTCACTTCACAAAGCAATGTATTCAGGCAGATATTACATGACTGGTACAGTAAGAACCAGTTGCGAAAGAGCTATTTCTTGCCTGCAAAGTCCTAGTTCATTTAAGTTCTATTTCAGATCTGCTGAAAACTAGCTTGTTCTAAAGGCTCAATAGAATTTATAAATCCACCTTTTCCCAAGCGTTCAAACCTAGCTATATGACAGACATCTCAGGGTTTCTAATGGTTCCATTTCTCTAATGTACAACTAGGGCTTACACTCTGAGTTGCAGAGTAGAGCAAATTCGGTTACTTAGATGGAGCAGTTGAGGGTCCTGGCAGTCCCCCAGGCAGCCTCTCCTGAGCCTCAGCAACAGGAGGAAGGATCGGCACACACGTCTGCATTTTGCAGGAGGAGGAGTTAACAGGATTGGTAAGAGGAACACTTCTCCATTTAATAAAAAGAAAGGCAAGGCTTCAGTTTCCCATTCCCTAATTCTCTAAAAGAAGAGAAAGGAGAAAAAGAAAACAAAAATCCCAAAGAAAATAAAAAGCAAACCCCTGCGTACGCCGTGCCTGCTGCCCCTTCCTAAAACCCTTCAGCCACAGCACTAGCTGTGAGCATCCACCAAGACATCTCGCTTGTGTAGACGCTGCCTGCTACAGACAGCAATGACACAGGATGGTGATTACAGGTCTCACGGTAGAAAGAAAGATCTGATGCAGGACGTCCTCTTGACAGCCCCGTGCATCCCATTATAATGGCCGTGTGCTCTGGGAACGGAGTTTCTGATTAACGCCCACATATTTTAGGTATACTCTTCACAAGATGTGAAGTGCAAAATAAATCCGGGAAGCCAACCTTAAATACCTTATTGAAGCCTTATTATTAAGCGCCAGCTGAAGCTGACCTGAGAAAGCCTACTGATACAAGTCTTTCACCCTCAGGCACCCTCAAGACTCGTACGTTGCCCCAGAGGCATGTTAAAACTTGAAGTCCTACAACAACTGTTTAATACAGAAGACTCATGTACGTGCGTGGCAGAAATAAAATGGACTTAAACTGATTTTGAGTGTTAGCTGCAGCATAAAATCATCTCACTTAATGTGAGGGTTTTGTGTGAACTAAGACCAATGGGGAAGTAAAAATTTTCAGCTCAGTCAGACTGAGACTACAGGTCTGTGTATTTATCAGCTACAGATTCTCATAATGCTGAGCAAAAATCCAAAATATTAACAGGAATGCTAAGAAATTTAGTCTTTTAACAATTACTAGGAATTATTCCAGAGTTAGACTCATTCTGAAATTTTTCATTTAGACAGAAAACCTTGTCCTGTTCCTGACCACAATTCTCTTATGAGAGCTGGTTTCCGAATTTATTACCTACACTGTTCAGCAGGAGAGTGACAAGGTCTCAACTCTGTCATTATTAATATCCACAACAGGAAGGCAAGGTCTGGATCTCGGCCAAGGAAAATCTGTCCATTGAATTGCAGCAGTTCCCCCGATAACAGTCTACTTCAAACCTCACAAAATGCTCCAAAATGAGTGGGAAAGAGGGCGATGCTTGGCACAAAGGAAGAAATACTATCCAGAGACCGATCTAGAAGGGCCAAACATGAAAGCATTTGCTTAACGTGCTGAAGAAAAATAATGTGCAAGAGCTGTCAGACCAACACACTCTCCATTTTGCATGAGCAAGGCCCTAATGATACTCCAAACAAAGGAAGTTTGTTTGCCATTAACTTCTTTGTATATACATTCACATCAGGAATGTTTTTAGGTCCACAACAGTAATTTATATATAGGCAAGAGCTTTCATGTCAGCCAGCCAAATCATAGCTGAGTGAAAGAGATACCAGAGCGTCATCCTCCTCCCTACATCTACTCTGCCTTCCCAGCTCCGCGCCATCCCCTTTCCTTCTGTCTTACAGGACGGAAACAGAAGATGGAAAGAATGAGAAGATAATATGGGAAACTGGTGCAATAAGGGATTTGCATTCCTCTCCAGCCTCTCATCTACCTAGTCCTTCTCTTACGTTCCACAGTGAAAGAGATACAGCTATAAGTTTATAATGCTGAGTTTGATAAAACTCAAATATTTGTTGATGAAAGATTAAATGAATAAAGCTGTATTCCAGCTATCGTGCTGGTAACAGAATTTGTATTTCAGGATCCCAATACTGTTCCCAGTAAAACGGTTAGAGAAATCTTCCTTTGGGTGCCAACATCGAAGTCGTTAAGCACTCTCCTAAGGTTAAATCCTTGGAAGCTGTGCCATCTGAAGACGGTTTGGGTAGCACACGTATGGTGTTACACTTCGCATACATCCCTGTATTATTCCAACTGCAGTAACTGGTCTAATGAAAAAAATTTCCCCTCTCTACAAACCTCCCCTTCGTAGATCGTCATGCCTACACCACCACCACGACAACTTTACAGCTGTTCTGGTAAGACTCAAAAGACCTTTTCTTGTGGACACCTTCAGGAATGCCACCATGTTACAGTCATCAGCAAAGCACCCTTAGCGCAGCAGACACCAGCAAAACGCCATTCCCTCCCACTTGCTCCAGCCCTTCACCCACAGTAAGGGGGGGTGGTGGTGGTCGCAGAACGATCAGGGTGAAGCTTTGCCGTTAAGCCTGTCCTAATGTGGCTGCGCCCTCCCAGGCAGCAGCCGAGCATGCACAGAAGCAGCACGTCACTTAGGTCTGAGCCATGTCCCCCCACCTGTGACAGTTACAGCCACCAACCAGAGTGACATAGCTTGGCAGCAGCACGGCTCTGGACTTGGTGCAAATTCGAAATCCAAATAAAAATCAAATTACTGAGAAGCAAGCAAAAATTCACACTTTCCTATAAGGATAATAATTGAATTTCCATGTAATACAGAAATTTATTTTTCAATAATGGAAATCCATTCTTTTCACCAGGATGTCTATTCCTAGGTGCCACATTCTTTTCTTGTTAATAGTATTTTTCTTTCCCCAAAGTGAGTCACTCCGGAAAATGCCACTCGCTTGAAAGAGAAAAATTGACAAACAAACCCAACTGTCATGAAAATTAATGTTCACTGCTCTATACTACAACTACCACATACCGATAACGTAAACCTCAATCAGAAAAGTTCCAAATTACTCAACAATAGTAACTAGCTTCAGGACAAGGAAATAAAATTTAAATCTGCAACTGTTAAAATAGTTTCTACTAAGACACTGCTAAGCACATGATCTGTTTGGCTTTGCTCTAATTTGGCTGGGAAGTCTTTTGCAGAAAGAAGGAAAATGTTTTTGATGGCTTGTTCAAAAGGAAAAATAGCCATTTATCAGGTTATGTAAAAATCTCATACTTGTGTTGGAAACTACAGTTTGGCAGAACACATTTAATTACCATTGGCTCTTCTAGAACATTAAGTAAAAAATAACTACGTTATAATCGCATTAAGGGTTTGTCTTTGTTGGTTTAAGACAAAGATTTTAGTCAAAGGCCTCATTAAATCTTAGATCATTCTTTGCAGAGCTTAGCTCCTCCATGGGTCTACAAAAACAAGGAAGTACAGCTATAAGCCACAGAAATAAAAGAAAGATGGAAACACTTCCAAGCTTTTTTATGCTCAAACGCAAAGAGGAACATTTTCCCTCTCAAACAAAAATTGTTCATTAGAAACTATAGCTGTTGAAATGAAATTATTTGTGAAATCAACCCTCAAAATCATAGTCAAACGCTTCAGTCCATATAGGCAATACTGTAAATATGTGCTCAAGTACGTACTCAACAAGGCTCAAGAGAAAACATATTATGAGCCACATCCAGATGGAGTGTGGCTCCAGCAAGGTTGTACTACCTCAAAATTACAAAATTCATTACAGCTAAGATTTTTCATAGTATGTCCACTTATTCTCCAAAGTATTTCTGTCTCGCACTATGCAAATTCAACGTACTCTTTGCATACTGACCACAATTAGAAAAATGCACTACACAACTGAATTAAAAACAATGTAGCATAAGAAAAGAAAAAATTTAGTTTTACGATCCAAGTCAAGGCTGAAAGTTTCTGTATGAATCTGCAAGACTGCAATTTTGAAATACAGATGTCCTAATGCATGCAAATATTTTCCTTACAGATTAATCAGATTCAAGTGTTCATCTGATTTTGAGTTTTGGCACCAGTGAAAGGTTTGCTTTAGTAATACACTTACATTTTTGCTTCATTTCCCTTAGAGCCCCTGCAAAACCTACCACAGCCGTCATACCCTAAAAGCACAGTATTCCTTTGCACCGTGTATATTCAACAGCCAGAATGACATCTTTTCACTTGCATTAATGACCTCGTTAACATGTTAGTTAATTATCCACCTCCTTCTGGACAGGTTCTAAGAGTTGGCAAGACAGCTACCACTTTCTGCAAGGCACATTCTTGTCTCATAAGCATCAGTATTAAATAAGAGTTCATCTGCAAGCTCTTTATGTAAACTATTTTTTCTATTTAAACACTGCAGTTGAGTAAACTGACATCACAGATTAAGGCTATATTCATACCAAGTTCATATACTAGATCTAATCTGTTATGTGAATTAAAATGTCTACTGCTAATTGGAAAACCATAAGCTCTGCTGTATCTGCAAGACGTATACTTAGGAAGTTCTGCTGCGCTAATTTAAGGATTTAATTTAAGGATTTAATGCAATTAACAGGTAAGCAAAGTCACTGCTCCTCTTGTCCACTTAAGTGACAGACGTTGCCTCCCTCATCTCCCAGCCATGTATGATGACGTCCCTAGCTGGGAAAATGTACTTTAGTTTTTTTATTTTTAAATTCCACTCCCTTTCCAAGGCAAAGGCTGTTTTAATTTATTTTAAGCTTTGAAGTAATTTCTCTTCTCCCCTGACAATATTATTGGTAAGGCAAATAAAACTGTTTCAGAACTTGAACTAATTTGATCATGACACAATACTTCCACAACTGACTTGTGCTGCTCCTATCAGCAGTTCATTCTATGCCCAACGTAATAGATATCATATGAATAAACTTCTCCTCTTTCACCTTGTACATGTTAAAGAACCTACCAGACTTCAGGAGTTATTTGGGGAGGGGGTTAAAATACAGATTTTCATTGCAGAGGCGCTAAAAAAATTCATCATCACTTATTTTGGGGAAGAAGCAGAAAGCTAAAGGCGAAAGGGAACAGGGAACTAAACAGAAGGCACGCAGCCACACTTTCAGCTTCCCCACGTGTCGCCTATAATGCATAAATAATAAAATAAATTAAAATAAAGTAATAAAGAACAAATGCAAAATAACATGGCAACTTTAAAGTCCGCAGCATAGCCTTTGCATTTCTTCAGTCTTCACAGACATGGCCAAAGCAACTCCCTTGCTACGCTGAACTGGAGCAACTGTTTATCTGAATGAGCTGATGTCCGAACACTCCCACCCCAAAAGGTGGTACAGGACAATCTGGCAGGAGGATGAAGGGAAATCAGTTAACATGTAGTTTAGTAACAAATACAGCTTTGGATGAAATTAATCCATCAGCAGACCTGAAAGCCAAGTTTTGACACAGAGCAATTAAAAAAAAAATTAAATAATTTGTTGTGCTTTATCAATGTTCCTCACCCTGACCTGAAATGCAGTTCAGTTTCTCCTGCCCATTCACTTTCCAACCCTTCCAAGGGACCCGCCAGTCATCAGATGTCAGGTGTAAGCCCATTCATAATGTGGTATCAGTGCCTCTGAAACCGAACGGACCATCCTTTTTCCTGAACTACTGAGCCATTTTCATCAGGAAATGAGCAGCAGCAGAACACAGCCTGAGTGGTACACTGCAGATATTTTCAAAATTATGAAGAATAACTGCCTTATGGAGTTGTAAGTCACAGGTGTTACTTTAATATCCCATATTAGTGCAAAAACACCCACCCTTTCGGTCATATATTAACCCTACATACTCTGCATCTACGATGCAGAAGGATGACCATCAAAAAGTTTAAGATCTGTTAATATTTTGTGAGAAGCACTGTGGCCTACTGGAAGAAGATGCTGAACCTGAAGACTTTAATTCCCAGATTTTGGTCCGTTTCTTAGATGGCATGGTCAAGCCTCTGTATCATTTGCAATATGTTCGAATCACAGAATGGTTTGGCTTGGAAGGGACCTTAAAGATCATCTAGTTCCAACCCTGCTGCCATGGGCAGGGACACCTTCCACTAAGACCAGGTTGCTCAAAGCCCCGTCCAACCTGGCCTTGAACACTTCCAGGGATGGGGCAGCCACAGCTTCCCTGGGCAACCTGTTCCAGTGCCTCACCACCCTCATAGTGCAGAAAATGTTCAAAAATTAAGTGGAAATAACGGTGTTTACAATCTTTTTAAAGCATTTTCACATTTATTGCTAAAATAAATGCCATGTAGGAGATGAACGCTCTTGTTGACACTGGATTGTAAGGTGAAAAGGTACAGATTTCTTGCCATCCCCTAGCTGAAATTTATAGGACTTTAAGAAAAACTCCGGTATAACAGTTTTTGTTGTTTTTTTTTTTTTAGTAACTGATTATTGAAATTTTATAATTATAAATATTGGCTTTATCTCAATTTCTGTAATTCTCTAGAGCTAAGAAGAGTTTGGAAAGCATGAAATGCCTCCTTTTCACCCATATACAATTCTTTTTTCCTAGCCCTAGTGCTTGCAAGATATCAAGTTTAAAACTTTTGTTGTTATAATACATCAGCTTGATTCTTGATTTCCTTTAACAAGCAATTTCCCCCCGAAGAATTAAAGAAGAAAAATCATTTTTGAGCCAATAGGTTTTCGTTTTTTGGTTTTTTTTTAATAATGGGTTATTTGAAGCTGCTCAGGTTTTGGAATATCAGGATAAATGTCAGGGAGATAAATCACCAACACACCTCGTGAAACTTGCTGCAGCACTCTCAGTAAACAAGCTGGAACATATGGTTATAATTATGATTTGTATGACCACAGAAATCAGAAGCTCTAGTCACGAACCACAGCCTCGCTATGCTATGTATTGTACATACTCAACGACAGCCCCTACCCTAAACAGCCTACAATCTACATATAGGGCAAGAGACAAGATGGATTAGCACTGAGAGGGGCTGACGAGAGAAGCAGCAATATTAGTCAGCACAGTAGCAGAGCTCCCAGCACACCATGAGCCTAGACAGTGTCAGGTAGATATCACAGAAAAGAGGCTTCACAGAAGACTTCAAAAACACACATACACCTTGAGAAAGTTTAGTATGAAATATTTTGTCACTGCTGGAAGGGCGGAGTGGTGGCAGCCAAGGGTCCCCCAGAGCATCTACCTCTCCGAAGGAAAGAAAAAATCCCTACCGGTTGCTCCCTGCAAATGCGTACGTCTCACCAGAGTCAATGGAAGACTTCCAAGAACTATCAAGCCCAGGACCTTACAGTATAAATTGCTCTTCTGGGAAAGGATGCTTTGCTATCTTTGCCGTCAGCGTCTATGAAAAGACTGGGGGTCCCAGAGCAAAAGTCTATGCTACCTGTCCAGCTAGTTCTAAATCACTGGTGGTTTACTATCAAAAATAAACTGGTGAAGCTTACAAGAAAGATCAGGAATTTCTTAAATAATTATGCTGTGACTCTTCTGGTTTCAAGATCCTTGTGATTGAAAGCCCCAAGAGCTTGGTGGACCTGAGACCTAGGCATGCTACCAGAAGTGCTACCGCTGTATAACTGTTCTATACTCTCGCATCATTCAAAACCACAAATTAGATTTTAAAAGAAAAAAAAAAACAAAACACAACACACTGTATGTCAAAGGAAGTGTGCAACAGCTTGACAGTGAATACATCTCTGGCCTGCAGAGATTTACGCCAGAGGCAATCTTTTTCTGTGCTACTGTGATTAAGACAGAAGATGAGTTTTATCTCGTGAAAAAAAGGCAATGAAGACTCTCACAGGGGACAGTCAGGCACCGCTCTGACAGTAGTTCAACGTAACTTCAAACCAGCTTCTATGGTCCTCACGGCACCACAGCACAGATTTCGGTCAGGATGAAGCTGCTCTAGAGCCCAGCTTGCTGGGCAGCTTTTGCAGACTGAGCCTGCCACAGCAACACTACTATTAATACTTTGTATTAATACAAAGAACGTGTGCTTGAGCTGCAGCCACACGTTTTGATCCAGTTCAGACACGCCTTTAGAGAAACTAAGAGAAAGGTTAAAGATCTGGACACTATCTAAATCTTCACGTTCAGGCAGGTCAAAACGCCACGATTCCAGTGACAAAAGGATGACACTGTTACGGATTGTAAGCAAGAAGGAAGATGAACAGACAGAACTGGGAAAGAAATCTCAGATCTACACCTTCTTCACGAACAGGCAATTAAACACTGACTAAGCACCAGGGAGACAGACAAGGTTGTAGCTATGTAGCAGATCATACCACATCATGAAAAGGCTCTGGAAGGTAGAAACAACCAGCTTGAAATATTTGTTAGTAGAAAAAAAGCTTGGTGGAATCCTAACAAATAACAGACACATCGTTAGTAGCTTTTTGTGTCTGTCTACTTTGACATGTTTTAATCTAGGTATTACAAATCAGACTTACATAAAATTGAAGAGGAAAAAAAGATATTAACATAAAAGGCTAAATATGAATAAATAGTTTTCTTGTAAAGTTGAAGATAACCATGCAAGTGCTCCTGTTAACCAGAATGCAACACCAAAAAAAACAGGAATAAGCTATAGTACATATATAAGTCACAAATGTACAACACAGGTCATCAGATGCCTTCAAGTACACTAATGCTGAATGACATAATGCAGAGTGAATTATATACTTACATGATAGAAAGTCATTAATGGTCAGGAATGCTTGCCTAGTTCCAACCAAAGAGTACAGACATGAGAAAACGAGTCATTATTGACCACTGTACGCTGAATTCTGCAATTTATATTAATGCTACAACAGTACATTTGTGGGCCAGATTAGTCATGATGATTGCTTAGGTGATTAATGAAGATGAATCCGGCTACTGCCTTTTCATTAGTTTCTTACAGGTACAACATTGTACCCATTACATCTATAATCATCTAAACAGCACAAACTAAGTCAATTAGATCTTACTGTTGCAGTAACTCCTAAGCACTGCAAGATGCATTAACGTGTTGGTTGTTTTTTAATAGCAAAGTATAAACTGGATCAAGTATTTCAAATGAAACCATTTAAATTGGCTTATTTTTCAATAGTCTTGAGTAGCACTAACATTTTCCTGCCTTAGCGTATCATCTCTTTGGCAGTTCCTCGCTGTAACATGAATTTTATTTTGCAAGAAATAAAATGACTAATTAAAAAATTTTGCTTGCCCAGAAAAACGTTCTCTCAACTTGGTTAACTGCGGACCACAAATTGGCAAATGCTAATAATACTCCAAAAAAAGATTTAAAACCAACAAAAAAAAAAATTTTTTTGAAGGTAAGTTGGTTCAATGTACCTTGTGAACCAAGAAGAATGGACTTCTAATTTCTAATATATGAGGTCTAATCTCTACCGCCATGCATACTGATGTCATTTATGCCTTCACATCAACACATACCATCAGATCTAGCAGCACTTTACAGTTATTTTGCACACCTACAAAAAGACTGCAAAGACAAAGCAAAGTTGACTCAGTATAGAGGAATGTCCTTTACGGAGTTACAAAACTAAAATATCATTATTTCCCCCCTCATTCCAAACCCACAATTGTTTATTTAACTACTGGAGGATAACATAATTGGCAATACAAGTCTAACCAAGGTATTTTATATACAGGATGGAGAAAGGTACTTGCACACAGATAGCTTGCATGGAGTCACAGGCCAAACCAAAGAGAAGTAACTGGTGTGAGGATGTTGGCTGTACGGTTTCAGGGTTAAGGAGGCTCATGAGAGGAAAAAAACCAAGCTACGAAGGATGAGAAGCAGGAGAAGGTTAACTGTGGGAAAGGGTAAACTTCTGCTCATATCGTGTATAATTATCACTCCTGCTGAATCACAAGGAAGGAAAGGGGGGGTGGATTTAACATACAGTGCTTATAAGAGTTTGTTGATCTACTGCTGCTGTGCAAGTGACTACAAAATATGCATAACATAATACATGGTAACGTAGATGACTGCGGTATCAAGTTAAATAATTTCAAATTAACAAGTACAATAATTATCTTAAGCCTCGAAATTTCATATGAGAAATAAATGATTTTTAAAACCAGGCTCCTACCTCCTTTCATCACAAATAGACTATATTTAGACTATTTCAGTACACTTTATTTTAAGCATTATGTGGTATTTAAAAGACACTGAGCAACAGAAAAGTGAATTTTCAATTCTTCCACTCTTCTTTCAATTCTTATCTTGTCAAGATTACAAAATACACAAAAATAAAACAATACAGAAATCACGTCTACGTTTTCCACATCTGCTCATTGCTCAAAACTTGCTTCTGTTCCATAACAGACTATCAATTTGTGTTGCTACCTTCTAATCTGTATTGCATTCTACCCGTGCACCTGATTCTATATAAAACAAAGGATTGCAAAGGGTTAATTCAGAGATATTACGGCTAGGCAAATATGCCATTTACTCTACCAATCCTCTTGTGTCCAAGTTTCATCTATAGTCCAACATCGTATACAGGCAAATAATCAGACACAAAAAACATTAACCAACTGTTCGGGCACAAACAGGAAAAAAAATTTCAATTTTCTAACAGGATGTGGTACTTATTTTTTCCCCTTTCCCAGGCAGGTCATTAGAAAGCTCTTTATAAAGGCTCTTTTACTTAGAGCTTTAAATGAAGATACTTAATTCACTGGGAGAAGAGATGGCACTTCAGGTACTCATGAAAGAAGCAACAAAATAAGCGTAGGAGTATGCCAAGGGAGTTGTTAAGAGAATGGTTCAAGAGCAGTAAAGGGGGTGGAAGTGTAGGAAGAGACAAGAACAGACGTAGGCTGAAACCTTAAGGGTTTGCGTTAAGAAATGCAGACTCGATATACAAGTAGTAAAAAGTCATGGGGGGATATGATATCTATCAGAGGAGCTACAGAGGAAGGCAGGAGTGGCGGCAACTTGGATGGCCTTCACAAATCAATCAAGTAACCAGAAGAGGGGAAAAAAAGCTATTTTGCCTGTAGCAGCACTAAGGCAGAAAGATACTCAAGCGTGACTAGAGAGATTAGAACCAAGAAGAATAAAACCATCAGGTAAGTAGAGGTATCAAAATACGCAGCGAGAACTGCTCTCCAGTCACAAGCAAAAGTACAAACCACCTACTGAAAACTGCTTCGGAAAAACATTTTAAGAGCAATTTTCTCTAGCAATTGAAAAGAAGGAAGAGAATGTACCTGTTGGGACTCTTGAATAAAAACGTCATAGGGAACAGTTTAATTAATTTCTTCTCTGTTTAAATAAACCCAAGCAACTGTTTTCTGACACATTTACGTTACGGGCACAACCCAAACACGGCAGCGGTCGACCCTTGAGCGTGTAAACTGGAAACCAGAAAGGAGGTGTGTGTTCCAGCAGCACATTGAGCTGTGTGTAACCTCATCTTACGCAGAAGCAGCGATGTGTTTAGGCTATGCTGCACCAAGTTAGAGACATGCTCTTTTACTGCCTCCATGAGGAGAGCCACGCACACTGTCACAGACCGTAAAATATTTTCTGGCCGACCACTTGCGGCCTGAACTTTAATATCCCCTAGGGATGCTGCCAGTGAATGGATTTCACAAAAGAGCAAAATAAATAGTATCAGTTTTAACAGCAACTGACTTGCAAAGTGTTATTTAGTTTACCGGGAAAAAGAAAAACAACATATACCATTACTGTTAGCGATATATTGTATTTCACTCTTATTAGATGGAAAACCTTCAGGAAGAATTTTTATATGTAATACACACACCAATAAAACACATCTGGTGTGGGGAAGAGAGCAACCACCTACCAAAACACAGTATATAGTATAACAAACATGAGAAACCTTTTTCTTAGCAAAAAAATGGCATCAAGCCTTTCATATTCTTCAGGCAACCTCTCTCTCTCTCTCTCTCTAGCAAACAGTCTGCCCACAAAAGGTCAGAATCTAGTCACACTATTCAGGAGAAAAACCATCAGTCAACCTACCGGGAAAGACATACACTACAATATGTTACAAAAATTCTTATCTAGGCCACTCCCTTCTATCACAGAATCCTTGAGACTGGAAGGGATCTCTTGAGACCATCTAGTCCAACCTTCTGCTCAAACAGAGCCACGGAGCAGGTCACCATATCCACTGAGTAATCAAAAAGAATAAAATATGTCCATAGAAGAATTTCTTACCACATTTTAACTAACTTGAAGCATTATCAAATGGGGCACTACTCGCTTTATTTTTTTTTAAAAAAAGTATAAACAAAAGCAAAAAAATGGACTAAGTGCTACTTTTACCACGTGCTGGCCTGCAGGGAAGGCGTCCCTGCAGTGCCTGCAGATACAAATGCCTCAGATTCTAACACATCTTGAGATGGACCGTCTACGGTTACAACCCAAGCAGGCCTGTGGACAGCTTTTCTGTACTGAGCATGCACACTGGTATCACTTGTTGAAAAAGAAATGGGCTACAGGTGTGTTTGTAAGAGAGGTCACACAGAAGGCAATACTTCATAAGGTTTGAAGTATGGTTTATAGAAAATAAGACTCACTTGCCACCCCAGATGCGATCCCGTAAAGCAGTCCTCCTCCATCTGTTTGCTGCTGAAAGACATGGGTCCCTGGAGGAGGCCTTCTTTCTTGTCTAATGAAATTATATAGTAAAGTTTTCACAAGTCTGCTGGTATATGGGAGACTGAAAAGAAAAAGAGAACAGCTTTAGTTGACTCACAACTTGCAAAATTTGGCACAACAAAGCCCAGGCAGGGTGCAAAGGCTGGCGTTTGGCATTAAACACAGACAGTAACTCTCCCAGTCTTGAGCAGACTGGAAAGGGAAAGAACGCCAAGGTCTTGCCCATGCAAAGCTGCACTGACTTCAGCAGGGCTCTGCAGGAGCACCTTCAACAGCAGGATCATCAAAACTGTTTTGTTTTCTTTTTTCAGTACTACTTTTAAATCAATCATTTAATTTGTGGAATCATTGCATTCTTTTACCTCAAGACACAACTGAAAAAATATTTATGCAAGGGAAAGAAACATTATATTTGTTTCATTTTCGCTCCATGCTTTGGTTACATAGAACCGGTAACAATAGTATTTCTCCACCCCCCCAATATTTTTGTCTGTGTGCACGGCTGGGGCCAATTTGCAAAGACCAATGAACCATCTGACCTCACATCAGTGACTGACAGGTGCACATAAAGTGTGCTGGATTTAAATAAAAGGTTACAGTATTTCCAAAACAGAGAAGGATTTCCACAGAAGCAAACAGTTGGTTCCCATTCCCACGTGATATAGAGGTGGACAGACCGGGGCTGTGTTACGATGAACTCCAGCCCCCTCTAACCACTACCCCTCCAACTCTTCACATTGCCCTAGATTCCCAGCCACCAAATTCCCACCCCTCTCTCCAGAGGCCAGGTACCTGCTACTCCCAACTCAGGTCTCCTAGACCACGTACTGCCTTTTCTCCCAAACATTCCCCATTTTGCCCCAAACCCTCACCTCCTTCGGCCCAGAGACTGAAGCACCACCAAACCCCACAAATACGGAGGCTCTGCCTCTACCCCGCTGCAGTTTCAGGCTGAAGTCTGCCCTGTGCTCCCTCTGCCCACATCCAAGACGAGCCTCCCTCCTTTCCCTGCGTGCCGCCCCGGAGCAGTAGCTCTCTCTTACATCTACTAGAAATTTCAGAACACCAGACAATAGATACACTTCCCAAAAATCTGCCCGCGTGGAATTTAAAGTTGAAAGAGGATGAATGGTAGCCTGACCAAAATGCGTAAAAGCCACCGTGACAAAGCATTTAAACAAAACAACCGACTCGCCAGAACAAGTGGTATTACTCATACGACCGAGTTTACCACCTGCTAAGTATTTCCACTGTTGCAGCTTAAAACTCAACGCAGCACATATGTGCAGTCTTTCCAGGGGCTGCTCTTTATTTGTCTCACAAGAAGGCTCATTAGCATTTCTGAGGTACATGGGTTCCCTAGACTGCAATGTTACAGGAAGAGACCCATACCTGAATCAAAAACCATCTTGAAAAGTAAAAGCTGTTTTAAGTTAGTGAAATTACCCTCAAAAAATGAAAATGGCTTCCAAAATAGTTTTACTGAAGTCAGGGCTGCGAGATTTAAACTTGAAACCTTCCAACAGTCTTTACAGCTGTTTGCTTTTGTGTTCTGTTTTCTTTTGAGCAGAACAAGTTTTCTTTCAAAACAAATTTCACTGTCTTTTGTTTTCAAGTACAAACAGTCTAAACAAGTGGTCAGAAGCGTTTGCTTTGCCGTTAGGTACCACCCCAGAACACGACATACCATCGCCCATGCATCAGGTATTTGTGAATGATGCTCTCTCGTAGAATTTCTTTATGGAATAATTGGCAGGAGAGGAAGACGATGAGAGTCGTCACAGCTTCCAAGGAAATGCTGTATGTAATATCTCTGCAGGAAAAAAAAGGAACATTTGTAAAGACTAATCTACTGGGTTTGTTTACAAACTGACTTCCAAGAAGACTTGGTAGCTTCACCTGAGGTTATACACTGTTTAGCACAGCGACTTTCAATTGGGAACACGTAAACAACAAATTCAAAAAACCCAGAATCGCTTCATACCAACAACGGGTTGTTTTTCTTAGACTCACACTTTTTTTTTTTCCTATATGCCAAAGACCAGACAATATAAAAACATTGAAGTATTGCCCAGAACATTCCAGGTGCAATTTTCAGACTACACTTCACTCTAAAAATAATCTATCTCAAAGGCATGTCCTTTGTCCTGTTAAATAAAATTGTCACAAAACCACCATTCTAAGCCAGGGAAATGCCCAGCTAGCCAAACACAGTTCCATCTGCCAGGAAAAGTGGATCCCTAAGAAAGGAATGTAATACACAAAGGCTAGTTTAAGTGTAAGAAATGCTTAGGATATCAAGATACTACATACAGTTGTTCAGCGTTAAATGGTATTTTTGAGGTAACAGTGAAGCCTAAAGTTTCAAGACATTACAGCCAATCCCAAAGAATGTGCTGTAATGATTAAATACTGGCACCAGACAGTTTAGCAAAGCTCATTAAGTTAAGGTTAATTAGGAAAGACTGTGCAGCAAAATGCATGAGAGAGATCTCCACTGTTTGGGATATCTTGTGCTTTCTGTTCCCACCTCTGCCTATAATGAGCTTGTTACATATCTTATTTTTAAAAGAGGGAGAAAAATGGCATTTGCCTCCTTAATCAGTAATAAATTGCAGACTACAAGAAACCTTTTAACACACAATGAAATAACTTGGACGTGAACCAGTATCATTCTTGCTTTCAACCCAAGACCATTTTTACCTCCTCCAAAAGCAAGGAGATACTTCTTTCGGTGCAACAGTACCATCCTGTAATCCATTAGAAAGATTGTTATAAAGTACTTTTAATGTTTTCCCCACTGTTACTATTTAATTTCCACAGTATGCTTCACAATCCAATATTGTTAAGCTATAACAGGTGTCCAGCATCAATTATCAAGGTTTTTTGACCTGGGACCTACTGGAAATTCAAAATCTATTTATCCTTGTCAAATTCAAAGGTTTTATAGTATCTCTATTTAAAATAAAATTTTAAAAAATCAGCATCAATGTGTGTTTAAGCAGTGATGCTAAGTTCTTCTTTGTTACAAAGTCACCTTCCAAAAAAATCTTATTCTTAACAGTTAAAACAAGTATAAACATACAACTAAGTGCTCTTTCAAATAATGACAACTTGAAAACTACAGTGCAATCTCTCTTGAAACAAAATAAGCTAACCACAGAAAAGACTGGCTGGAGTAAAACTCTTCATTAGCCTCAGGATCAGAACTGGTGTGGTCCTCACCAAAATGAAGAGGATTTCATTTAGAAGAAGTCAGTCTGATTTTTAGCACGCTCAATTCCTTCAATATTCTCAAGTGTGCTGCTAGAAATGCTGCAAATAACATGCATTGCTGTAAAACACGAGGAAGAAGAGTTTCGCGCATCACGGTGTATAGACAGCTGAAGTTCGGCTCTTCTGCAGTAGCTCTAGGCCAGAGTTTGAGCAATGCGCGTGCCAGTTATTTGCTCAAAGTCAAGAGCAAACTGGAATCACAATTTCCTGGATTGCAGTCCACACAACCGCACTACCTCCGATACAAAAATGTTTTTGAAAGTGAAGGTTATGCAAGCTCACTGGTTTTTTTCTTCTCTCACATCATTTAAGTATTTGAATCCATAACATTTTAAGTTATACATCAGGAAGAGATGTACTGCTTAAATAACATTCTTCCTTAAAATCATCAAGTACAGTTTAATTACTTTTAGTTTTCGTGAGTTACCTGACTTTTTGCCCACTACTGAGGAAGTTAGCCAGTGTAAATGCTGATCAGGCCAGAGGTTACACTGCGATCTGGCTCCACTGCAAATTCATCTCAGCCAGAAGCAAGGCTGAGCTAGGAACGGCTCCCACTCCCTCTCCAAAACCGTGATGCTTTGCAATCAACTACCCACGTCCACCCCAAGCAAAGCAGGGAAGACCCGTATGTACTGATTATTAGAAGTTTAGCCACCAGCAAAAAAAAAAAAATTAAGAAATGTTTTTCTATCAAAATAATACAAGCTTGGAAAAAATAATTTTTAGCTACAGAAAAAAAAAAAAAAATCAGAAGCTTATCATTACCAAGGCTGAGAAGACAAGAATAATGTCTCCAACCCTGAGTTGATGAATGAAAAGTCTGGCTTCGTGACATGCTACAACATCCAGAACAGCTGGGTCACTTTGCTGAGAGGAAACAAATTTCAGAGTCTTCTTCTCCATCTGCATCATTCATTTACTTATTTTTCTGACAAACCATACAAGTGGAATAGCAAATCGGAGGAGACGTTACAAAATTCTTTTCTATTTTTATAAGATTCAGTGTAAAGAAATAAACAAAGAGGTTACTGTAATGTATTAAGTAATTTTTTTTTTTGGGGGGGGGGGGGAATCTGCTTTCAATACCCTTATATAACTCTGAACGAGAAAAAATAGAAAGCAAGCTAAATTCATGCAGCTCCAGTTAGCGAGTTATTCTCATTTTCTTTCTATTCGAAACCCAGTTAGGGCACATTTAACTGCAGAAACATTCCACTCAACCTGTAGAATCTGTTCAAATTAAATCTGCTCTGACATAAACACAACCAGAGTCCTGATATCTGGGGTAACCCCTCAGCTACAGTCACCCTTAATTTATCAGCACAAGGATAAAGCTTCAGAGCAAAATTATTTTCTCCACCAAGGGTCAAATGTACAGTTTTCTGAAACTCAAGCATTTCTAAAGGGTCACAAGAACTACCAGGAACCTCTTTTAACTTCAAAGAAAATATTGTTTATTTATACTGAGAGACTATAGAATAGGGGGTTTTGTTTTTGATTTTTTTTTTTTTTAAATTCAAAGCTATCGGTCATATAGAATGACTTTACATGGAATTTATGCTGATCTCCAACTTCCTCTGAAAACTGTTTGCTTGCAGATAAGGAGGAAACTAGAAATAATGAACTCATGTATCAATTACATGTCAAAATTATTTAGCTATTTATTTCAGAAAACCAGAACTGCATGATGTTTTGAGTTTCTGTGGCTTTTTTTTCCCCCCCTTTCCAAGTGTCCTATAAAACAGACGAAAAAAAAATCCGCTGAACTCAGATAAAGCTCAAGTAAATGGGCTTCATAGAGCAATGTACCAAAGCATACACAGGTCTTTTTTTCTTTTCTCCCTCTGGATTTTCTCATTTGGGGATTTCAATAGTTATTCTCACTTAATTTTTCCCTCTTTTTTCCTCTCTCCTTCCCACTGGAGGATATGTTCCTGTATCAGGTAGACAAGCTAACAGGTATTATTCTTTTGTCCCTCTTAAGACGTACTTCTTTCACGGGGGAACAATCTGGCATTGACTGAACTCTAGAAATCGTGGCAATCATTTCTCTCCCGCATTCAGGTTCTTTCCTTATTACTGGTAGCTGCCCTCCTCGGTATCACATTTCTTACGCCGTGACACAAAGCAAGCGCCTGTTTCTTTAACCAGATGGAACAGGTCCAGGGTCTTGCATGTGACACCCAAGTTAAAACTGACTTCTGGCAACCAACCTTATATATGCACATTTAGTCTCTAAAGCAAAGACATATCCTATGTATCCGTGATTATCTTAAATTATGAATTCTTCAGAGAATAATGACTTGAGCTCCAAAATGCAAGATTCCTAGATGCTAGCATAACAAATATGTGCATGCATTTAACATGCATTTTAGTATCTACATTTCAATGAGAAACAGTTGATACGTCAATGGATTCCTTCCAAAAGCAATGATACCAGATCATTTCAACGAATGCTTTTAAATTAAACAACCGTGTACAATTTGCATTATAGCAATCTTTAGACAACAACTCATTAAAATCAAATGACAAAAATTCTAAGAAGTCAGCAACGCTTTCCATCTTAATCCCTTTTGTAAGGTAGATAGCAGAGATCTACTATCTCCTCTTTGAGAGACCTATGGCCCCGGGAGTACTGCTTTAAAGCAGCACTGCATTTAGACTTTAAAGAAGTACTGCTTTAGAAGAAATTGCTAGAGAAACAAATTCTTCCAGGATACAAACTGGAAAGGATATCACTTCTCTTCGGGTCTTCCATCAAGAACATACATTTTTATTGATTTATTTTATTTATTAATTGCGGTGGCAGACTTGTAAACTCCATCGGAGCTATCAACCTGCAGGCGTTCGAGGCTGGAGAACCACACCAGACCATCTATCTGCGTATCACACCCTCGCAAGGTTTTGTCTGCTTGAACTGGACCAAGATTTCACCTTACCCTTTTAACAGACACTTATTTCAAATATATCATAATGCTGATACTGCACTTAGAAAGTTCCAAATGTCTGAAAGAGGCGCCTATGGTCAAAACAGTCCTCTCTAACAAAAATAAAAGATCTTCTTTGTGGTAGAAACAGGAAAAGAGCACACACAAACAGCCAGTTAAGGCAACCTGCCTGAGCAATAACTCTTCCAACTGCAATAGCTTGAATGCTTGCCGTTACCTGCACCCACAGACAAGTGCTCACGCTAAGTGGTACCACATAGCAAACAGATGCCACACCATGACACACCACTAGGTTTCGAAGTAGATCTCTTCTGAGCTACAAAGAAAATGCTGGAGTCTGAAGCAGACCAAAACGTCAAGATCATAATAGCAAGGTCATCTGTCAATCGTAGCCTGTGGGGAAAATACAAAAACCAAAATACTCTTGTCTACTCCTGCAGACTCAAGTAAAAGCAATAGGAGCAGGAGTCTGATGCTACCAGCAGCTTACGTATCTAAGCTGGTAAGGGGAGTGGTACGAGGGTAACTCCTGTTTCCAAATGATGCAATCGCCCCCCACAGAACAAGAACTATGGGCCTGCTAAAACCTCAACTCCCCAGTATCCTGGCATCTGCTTTTTTCCACTCAAAGCCATGCGGATGACCTTCTATCAGCGTCAACTACCAAGACCTTCAACAATCTACCTATGTGTCACCATCCTGCTGCTGCTGGCCTCTCTCCAATGCCAAGCACCGTTCACAGCTGCTTTCTGTGCTCACCACATCATTCAGCTTTGTTCCCTGCCTGCAAGAGAGAGGTCTGTGAAAGAGGAACCAAGATGAAGCAGAGAGGCAATACATAGGAAAATCTCAGCTAGGAACTCCAATTACCGCTCTGCAGGCATTGTAAACACTTTAATTGCTCAATGAAATGCAGCTATTTCTATATCCTAGCACACAGACGCTGAGAGCTCTTAAATGATTTCACACGTAAAGAGCAAACTGCCTGAACAGTCAGAAACAAAACTCTGAATTTCAACTCACACCACTACACCAAGCCCCCTCCCTGCTTAAATATTTTCCTGAACTTTCACCCAGCCAGAGCTGTCTGCTCCGAGTATTAAAAGGTTAAAAGGTAACTCATTTTCTAATTTAAGGAGAGTTGCCAAAAGGGCTGATTCATACAAAAACTCTCAAATCATACAGGAACCAGGTTTCATTTCCCTGCTTCCTGAGGGCCCACCAGAAAGGTGAAAGAGGAGTCACCACAGAGAATAGGATCAGTTTTGAAAAGTGAAAAGCAAGTAGAATAGCTGGTTATCAGTCTCAGGATACAAGTACAACAACTCAAAGCGAACATAATCTTTCCTCTTGGAATCACGCCTAATTTTACACCCACTGATGGCAAATACGCACCGTGGCAGCCGATAATGTACTATGCTTATTACAGCTGACTCCAAACATTTGGGAGATGTCCCAAAGGGGCACTCAAGAAACACCAACTGGAAGCAGAGAGCATTTCTGACATTTCCTACTGCATCTCCCCCACACTGGGTATTCTTGACTGGGAGACAGAACGAGAGTGAGAAAACAACCAAAGATGGAAATACTCTAGAGGGAGTATCTAAAGGATTAAAATGATAGTTGGATTCAAGACCCTTTATTCCCAGACCTGTTCCTAAACCATCTGAGACTACGTGGCTGTGTACCTTTTCACCTCACTGGCATTCAGTTCTTCCCTCTACAGATTAAAAACATTTTAGAAAGAGTCTAGGACTTTTAAATGTTGCACAGAGAATCCATATTCTTCTGTATTTACCTTTCACATCAACAAGTCTTGTTAGCAATACCCACTAAATCTACGTGAAAGACCTTACCTTTCGAACAACAGAACACGAGAGAGCAGTCCAAATACCCATAAAAATGGACAGCTCAAATGACTGAGCTTGTGTAGCTTTCAACCCCCAGGGAAAAGGCAGCCACAGAGAAGATGACCCAGGTGCTCAAAAAGCTACTGTAGACCATTGCAGAGATCACAGGAATCACGTCCTGTGTTCCAGCTGTGCAGCCTGCGTGAAAGGCAGACCTGCTCCACAGTCTCTCTGTAGCACCACTTCTCAAACGTGCTGGTTTCAAGGCGGAGCCGTCTTGATGTGGTGGCAGCAATAATCTTTTTGGGTCTCATGCTTGTCTAGGCAATGGAGAAAAAAGGCTTATGGCTGTCACCCTAGTCGCTGTCACCGATTTGAAACAATCTGCAAACTCTTAAGGGGCCAAAAAGATATGCCTGACTTCAGTGCCTAGCTGTCTTTGCTGCCCAGACCAGAGACCATAGAATCATAGAATCATTAAGGTTGGAAAAGACCTCTAAGATCACAGAGTCCAACCGACCAAACCCAAATACTAGCAAGCGGGTGTTTTTCAAGATGTATCCGGTATCTTTTGTGAAGACAGGACTGAAAACCGTAACAGAGGAAGCAGATTATTAGGAGCTTGAATATACAGCATGATGTATGAGAAACAGTACAGACCTCTGATACTGTGCTCTGTGATTTGAAAGTTTGGTACGAGTTGAATCTAAGTTAAAGTTAGCCTAGTGAAAAGACAGGTCATTGAGCAACACCGATCTAAGTCTAAAATGAAAACTAAATTAGAATAGAATTAGAACAGAAAGAAGAATATGTGATACAGATAAAGGTTCTCCTGCTCAGGACCTTTCGACACTTAAGAGGCCACATATCTGCCATCAGAAAAGAGAAAAGGATGTAAGAGTGATGAAGAAAATCTTCCAAATAAATATATATTTATTTGCTGCACCACCACAAGGTGCAGCAGCAAATAAAACTCCCTTTATACTCATCAGTTCCCTTCTACACAGAGCACAATAATTTGAATTAAACTTTGAGGATCTTCAAAGTGCAGCAATACAAATCTCTTTCAGTTTGGACATTTTTGCTAGCTTCAACCTAAGCTTCAACAGATGAAAGTTTCCCTTTGATGATTAGGCAAAGTTGCCAAAAATGCTGAAGTCAAATAGCTCTTCAAATACTGGAGCTACTACAATCTTGATAAAAGTTCCGTGAATAGTTCTTTTCTAAAAAGCACTATTCTGACCTATTGTTTTGAAAGTAACAAAAAAATTAAAATAGAACACTCCTGAAATAGGAGAGAAAACAGTTAACTTCTTCACTACTCACAATTAGCAAGGAAAAAAGCCTAAGCATTTCTCATCATCTGTACGTGGCATTGTTCCTACACAGCAATGATTCCGCAGAGCTTTATAATCAATTATGTCGCCCTTCTTCCTTCTACAGTCAACTTTTAAGCTCCCAGGAAACGCAGCGAGCATCCTTAAATGAGTCAAAACATTGTTAACATTTAAATTGGGAAATAACTAACATCGCAACCTAAACCAATTGTAACTACAGAAAATAATGGAATGTAATAGCAATATCAACTAACAACTTCCACTGGCACCACAGGGTGCTACTTAACAGTGATTTAACTAGATCATGGTATTTCATTTGTCCTCCACGTGCATTTATAGTTTTTAATGAAGTGAAAATGTACTGATAACAAACAGATGTGCAGTTATGTATACCAGCTCTTAACAAGCTGCTGAAAGAAGCCTTTAGAATTTTAAGCTTTGGGAGCTCTATCTTGCAACAAAATGTTAGCAATGGTTTCTACATAAAAGTCATACAATTAAATACTGAAGTTGCATCTTTTTGCTGACTATGCAGTTTTAATCATTAATGTACACTCTTGAGTGCTAACATTAACAAAACCAAAGAAAAAGCAGAGTATCCATAACATACCCAAGGGAGCCATAAATCAAACATCAACACACCGTAACACAAGTATTATAAGGGATTGCACAAGTCTAATTCTTGAAAAGCAATAATGCTGTAGTTGGGATAAAATTTCTTAAAATTAAATGTTAATATGTGAAATCTTTTTCCTTGGCATTTTGTACAATGCAGCAGAGCCCATTTTTCAAAAAGGGTAATTCAAGATCTTTTTAATAACTCTCAGACACAGAGCCACAATGCTGCAGAGTCCCATGGTCCCTACTACGACCTGTTTTAGCTATGCTGAGTGTTAACTGCCTTAAAGCGCATTTGCCTTTCCCAGTACAAACTAACTTTGAGAAACAGTTTCTTAAATTCTTCGTAAACAATTCTGAGACACTCCCAGGTACGCTCTGCTGTATCTCTCTGCAGCCTTTCCCACCAAAAATCAACGCATTTTGGTCCTTCAGTTATATTTCATAGTGAGGGATATGGAGAGGTGGGTTGCAGACTTACCATTTGTCATCTTCCCCATCTTACACCTTTCCTTATTAATTTTGAGCTAGACTGCCCACCTGCATTTTCCAAGTATGTCTGTAGGTTATCCTGTAGGCAGACATGAGCTCATTCTGCCAAGGCTTCGAGTAGAGCAAGCCCAGAGGTGAGCAACCTCTGCCTGTGCTCAGGAAAGACTTGAGCCGCCTTCATGAACTCGGAGCCCGTGCCAAGCCCAAAGTCTTATGCTTGCTCTTGGTCAGGCTGGAACATGGGTTAAGATTACATACCTGCCTGCAAAATACCACACACAGGTGTCCTAAGCTCTCCTCCCAACAGACTCTGACTTCTTACATATATATCTTCACAACGTGATACTCAACTGTGAAGAATAATAAAATATTTCTCACTACTCCGTAACAGAATCTACACAGCTTCATCCAGCAATGCTCTCCACTTTTCAGTAACACATTTGCAAAAAAACCATTAAGACAGCACATCTGAAATTATACACAGAGAGGAGAAAAAAATTATAGTACCTCTGAAGTGTACCGCTTTCACCAAAAAGCACCTGACATGACTTTTAGAACAATTTCAAAAGCAAAGAGTGCAGGACTGTTGCACAGCTACCTCTGCTCCTGCATTCTGGACGTAGAGATGGTCTTCCATGCTTTAAAAATAATCTTAGTATTTCAGAGAAGGAGAAAAAAAAAGCAGCTTAAACTGGGGTGTAGAGAAGCAATATATTTAGACAGCAGCTGCCAGCTGTATCCACTCCTTCATGAAACTGCATCTACAGAACCCAAGGGACACAGTAATTGTGACAATCCTCTGTTAAGGCTATTGAATGCTCCTAACAAAAACTTTGCTATTCTGAATGACGACGCTTCAAAGACAGGCTCAGCATGGAGATTTTAATGGTCTGTCACAACAAAAATTCATCTCTAATAGCAGCTTTACAGACAGATACTCTGTTAGCAGCGCCACTGTAAGCTGCCAGAGCTGCCTATCCTCTAGCAAGTGATCCTAAGTCCTGCTACAAAAATCATTACAAGTTTGAGTATTCCATGTATTCCACTCAGACAATCTATTCCTTCCCAAAATTCACATACTAGACCTGTAATTTTCTTGCTTTATTCCAGCTAAAGACAGAAATTAATTACTCCCTTGATACAAAGTAGGGAAAGAATTTATAGTGTAAATCTGATGAGGGAGAGGGAGGGAAGTAAAAAGTAAACTCACTACTAAAATAATCCTGATCATTCTCCCCCCCAAAAATTAATATTACAGTAAGCAAAAATGTCTCAGCCTTATAACATCTTTATGAAGAACGGAGTTGGACTGTGTATTAGAGAAGGCAAGTTTTTCTGTATCTCCTTTCCCCTACCCTACCTCCCCTTCGATGATACGGGGATAAAATCATTAGTTAAGGCATTATCACAGTGTTAAACACATTATACTGGTAAACAAGACAATAACATACACTTTTGTAAGTGTTAATATCTTACTAACAATTCAGTAGCGTGCTATTTCAGGAAAAATTTAGCTAAGAAAACTTACTTGACAAAAAAAAAAACCAAAACCTTCCACATCTATCTCTTATGAAGAGTATGTTTTTGATGTAGCTGAACATTAAAGATTGTAGACAGGCTTTGTAACTACTACTTTTTAATATGCCATTATTATCACTATATTATATAGTAAAACTAAGTGCTTTCAACAGCTACTTCCATTCCGAGCAACCACATTCACACAGAAATGGAGCTGCTGACAGGTTCAGTTGTTGAAAAGGGTTAAGAACAATCATGCCTGTAAAATTTTTTCTGCCAGAAAGACAGAATAAATGATATTGGACTCCACACACACATTGGGACTTCCAAGAAAGAAAAATAAAACCCTGCAGGATTTATGAAGTTGCCCATATACCGCAGTCCTTTCACCCCTTTGTACTTCCTCTAATCTGCTCCAAACAAAAAGTGTATCTGTTCCAGGAAGTCCTGACAAGCTTTGCAGAATGACACTCTAAATCATATCACTAATTCATTACACACTACCTACCCAAACCCTCATGTAATGCTGACAGAGTTGTATTTAATGAGAGCAATGTTTCAAGAACTATTGCATCTTTGTCAGCTTTCCAACCAAAAGAACAATCCGAAGTACAAAAACTAAATCAGCAGCAGAGCTGTATCATAGAATCACAGAATGGTTTGGGTTGGAAGGGACCTTAAAGATCATCTAGTTCCAAGCCCCCCTGCCGTGGGCAGGGACACCTTCCACTAGACCAGGTTGCTCAAAGCCCCGTCCAGCCTGGCCTCGAACACTTCCAGGGATGGGGCAGCCACAGCTTCTCCGGGCAACCTGTTCCAGTGCCTCACCACCCTCACAGTGAAGGATTTCTTCCTTATATCTAATCTAGATTGACCCTCGTTCAGTTTAAAGCCATTACCCCTTGTCCTATCACTACATGTCCTTTGAAAAAGCCCCTCTCCAGCTTTCCTGTAGGCCCCTTCAGGTACTGGAAGGCTCTCTCAAAGCTGTGATGCTTTAATTGGGGCACTACATTTTCGGCACAGACTACAATGCAGTTTAACACAAAAGATACTGCTAACACTATCTTGAAGAAAAAAGAAGTTAAAACTTATCAGGACAGGTGTGGAAAAACGTTTTTATTTCCAAAGAACAAAGTAAGTTCTCCCTCATATAATACTGAAGTATGCTTCATGACACATATCCCAGTGAGATGTGGAATCAACATATCTCAAATACAGCAGATGCATGGAAAAAGCCATGTAAACAAATCTGGAGACCTACAGAAACATTCCACTTAGTCATCGCTCATCTCTTCTCCGGACATCAAGTTGCTGGTATCTCAGAAATTAGTATAAACAAGTCATATGACTTAATGCACACGCAGTTCAAAAACCCACACAACTGCAGAAGAGGAACTTTTGTCTGCACCTTGCTGCATCCCGCAGAGATAAAGCGACACCTCCAATGCATTCCCTGTACAATTAGCACAACCATTTCTAGCCAAAAGTTAGCGGTAACTGTCTGTGTGCTGACAGAGGTACCTGAAACAAACGCCAAAGCTCCTACAAAATAAAATAGGATAACTTCTGTTGATCGTTTGAACTGGGTGTGAGATGCTGATCATGTACTTCTTCCAACGGAATATTCAGTGCTGGTGCTGGCAGCAGGTTATCATTATCCTTATCAGTACTGCACCATCACAGGGAACATTCAAATACGAGTATTTACACATCATAACCCCATCACTCTAAGTTTTATATTCTCTCAAATGCTCAGTTTATACAAGGAGGCTGAAAAAAAAAAAAAGAAAAGAAAAAAGCCAACTTACAAGAGGGGAATTTCAACAATGAGCTGGATGAGGCAACACAGCAACTCTTCTATGAGGTCTTCACACTCTGTTCCTGAAAAGAAGCGTACCAAAGGTTTTCTGGATTTTCAGATACCAAAAGAAAGCATAGATTTAAACATGCAGATCTAGACAATCGATATTTTAATTAAGGAACAAACACTAGAAGAGAAATTTTACCTGTTTAAGATAGCATTCTTTCCTGAATTAGAAGGCATTTGGGATTATCACCAGAGAAAATGGTGATGCTAAGCCTTTTATATATAAAACAAATAACTAATAACAATTGGATAAATTAAATAAGATGTTGGTATTGTAGGAATATGCTAATATTGAGCACATCAAGCCTCACTTTACTACTTACCTAAGTTCATATTAAGTGGTGTTATTACTAACAGTTGAACTGATCACTAGTGACTTCTAACTGGTCCACAGCTCAAGTCTCCTCCCAAAATTCCCTGCACTCTGCATATTTCCTCACCCCTGTTTTTAATCCCAAGTGAAGAATAAGCAGAGACAGATAGAAAACACAGTTCCATTTGTCTAACATACACTGAACAACATTCTAAATTGTGATCTGTCAAATGAATGCAGCCTACAGTACACATCACTGCTGCTCTTAGGCAATTAAATCTACACACTATTTTTTCAAGAATATACATTTACTTACTGAAGAGGTTTTACACATTTCAATGACAAGTAAGAATTCATGAGTTTCCAAAATGCATTCTAAGTGAGCAGAAACTATTCTCTAATCATACACAATGTGACAAAATGCATGGGATGATTAAAAATAATTTTTAAAATGCAACTATTCTAAGCAATAAAATTGGTGGTATTTTACATTAGCACTGTATTTTGTAAAAGCAACCGTAACAAAGGACTTGCAAGACTTACTGAGGAAAAAGCTTATTAAGCCATTTGAAGTTGTCATATAATACAAAAAAAATGGAAGATAAATCTCTTGGCTCATTAGGATTTTTTCTGCTTTCAAAATAAAATTATAAAGAGAAACCTACAACACAAAGAAGTGTAGGGGTTTATAGTGCTGAATGGCCTAAGAGCAGGCATAGTTTTTCCCTCTGCGTTACCTGATAGGCATTAGGGCACTGCAGCACAATGATTACCCAAATGCTTGTTTATTTTGTATTTTGAAATAAATACGTCCTGCAATAAACACAACATTATAGCCACATTATGGCAGTGTTACTCTGTCGAACCCAAGTTTGTTCTTAAATCCAGAACTCAGTTTTAAGAAGCACACCAGAGGGAATATTCACAATACAGCAGAATTATTTCTTTCCACAATCGGTTTATTAAGAACACATTAAAAATTGTCACCTAGTGAACTGCGCATTCTAAAGGAAATCAGTTTTTTATCACAGAAACATGGTTTCCTTTATATAGGATCCCCCATGAGTAACACAATGTAGCTCCTGTTAGTAAAAACCAAGAACTGCTAGGAGTATTTAACCTTAGACAGAAACCACTGCCAATATAAAGCCCAGATAATGTATTCTAAGGTAACTTGAACGTGACAGTTTCCTAAGGTTTTCTGAATCTAGAAAACGCTTATAGAGCAAGACTGCTATTAGTTCCCAAAAGGTACCTAATTTTTTCTCTTGACAATTGAGGAAGGGGAGGAGGAGAGAAGAAAAAGGATGAAAAAAGTAAAGTGAGCGCATTTAAGAATATAGTTTCTTCCACCATGCTATATACACAACTCATTTGAAGAGAGAATAATGTTATTTGAATATGAAAGAGGGCTTTTCCCCTACACTATATTCAAAATAAAGCAAGAAAATATTGGGTTAGCACAATCACGTAGAATGGAAGATGTTAGTCTTTCCTGCTCTGTTCTCAAACTTTTTTTCTTTAAAAAAAAAAGCTTAATTGCTGTAATCAATGTCTACAATAATTAATGTATCCTTTTCCCCAATGGGGCACAGGCATTCTTGTTTAATTCTTGTCTTGCCAAGACAATGAGGCGGATGCATGCCAAGTCTATAACGTGAGAGCGAGCTATAAACATGGAACACTATGTGTTTTCATAAACAATGTCATTTTCAATAGCAGGATAAAGACAACACACACAATACTCATTCACATTAATAGATCACATACTTGGATCAAAGACACGTGTAAAGCCTTGGGGAAAAATAAGTAAAGGGTGAATCTGTCCAGATAAGATCAGAGCAGACTTGCAGAGAGAGGAATCATAGGCGCATCTTCTAAACTCCATGGCAGTGCAGCAGTAACTGCAAACACACACGGTTTTTAAAATGTCCAGTTACCCTGAAGGACCATTTTTTATCAGCTATATTTAAGTCCTCAAACATGTGGATTACTTGCATTGTGGGTTTTCTGGCTTTTTGGTGGGGTTTGTTTGGTTTGGGTTGTTTGGAGTTTTGTTTTTTGGGTTTGCTGGTTTGTTTGGGGTTTTTCTACATAAAAAAATAATACTTTGTGTTTAACTTTTTCAAAGCTACACGTTACAGACACTGCATCAGCAGACACTACACAGGCAAAATGGCTTATCCAGAGGAAAGTATACATGCCAGGAGACTCCACTTCTGGTAGAATCAGCCCAGCTCCATCCTTGGCCCTGATACAGGGCCTAACATAGACAGTAAAAAAGTCTTTCTTCTCAAGAATCTAACTAGTATGTTGTCACGACCTGGTGTGAGCTGCTGTAGCAGCTGGGTGTACCCGATGTTAATAAGATATTCAGACATAGCAAGGTATAGCCTCACCTTAGATGCTACTTGTTTTTCTGCCCTGTTGCTCCTACAGATAGGATAGAACCTGGACATCAGTAATGAAATAATTCATTACTTGTTAACAATGGGTACATAAACTAATTGCCACCCCTCATTTCCTTTATGATAGCTGAACACTTATGGAATCATTTCAGAACTGCAGTAAACGTATTGCTATTTATTCCCTCCTCTATGTCCTCTTATTGACTGTAATACACCAAATACAGTCCCTAGCAGCCTTGTAATAAAAACTTCTCTATAGAGAACGAATAGTTTCCTACTACAGGTCAGGGAAGAGGTTGAATGAACTGACGGTTTGATTCAGAATACAACACACAGCACATGCCCTCTTACACCTCTGAATCACAGTACGGTTAGAGACCACGCAGAAATTATGGGACACAGACAGTGGAAGCCTCACCAAAAGAGCAACGATTTCTGTTAACAAGACTAACTGCAGCTTCAGATCAGCATATGCTGAGTCCAGTTTAGGATTTATTAATATCAGGATTTTTTAGCTGAATCTTAAAGAATATGGTTTAAGTCTGCGTAAGGATTTTCCTACAATCAAAATTGTGCAATATCCTCCAAATTTGTATGCAAATTCCCAATTATGGACGAAGAGGCAAAGGTTGCACTTCCTGGGCCGAAGAACCATCCGAAAACTGCCAAAAGGAACAAACTCCTATTAATGGACTAATCTTGAAGGAAATCAATAAGCAGTGCTGGGGGGGACACGACCCAATCCTCTGCAATTTATTCATTACAACTTTATAATGGTAGGCTACAACATATCCATGCACTCAAACTTTTTGCAAAATGAAAAACCTCGACAATCACATTTTATGACACAAAGCACAGTTGCACAGCTTTTGTGCAATAGAGCGCAAGCATACGAATTGCAAACCCTGGGAGGATGATTCTTCCAGTTAAGACAGTTATCAAAAATGCTCACTAAACAATAGCGGCTGTGTCATATATAACCTGTCAAAATACAAGACGTATTGCTGAGTAGCCAGTGACAAGGATATTCTCCATATGTCATTGCTATCGTATGCTATACATTTCTGCCTGACATACTGAATATTGCACAGCAGGTGCTGATGCTCTGACCGACTGCAGCGCGAGCAGCCTGACGCGCCGACACTGCGGTTACGCACTCTGAGTTCCCAGGTGCCATACTTAAACTCAGAGAACATGGTATGAGGATATATTCTCAGACCAGAAGGAAAAAAGGTGATGCTCATAGTTTAAGCAGGGAAACAAACACCACCACACGGTGATTTCCAAAGGAGTTTTAAGATGATCTCCTCAGAAGGCTGTGAGATTGAACAAGGCATACAAAAACAGATCACAGGAGAGAGAGGCTGGCTGTACTGTTCTTTCCAATAGCTACTCACCAGCCATTAAGAAAATAAGTAAACAGTACTTCAAAATTCAGACACTGTATTAAAGCTTTTACCTATATGCATATTTTATTTGCATTATATAATTAATATAACAATGTATTGTATAAGGTTTGTTTTATCATGCTTGCAATTGAAAAATAGTAAAATAATATCAAGCCCTGGGAAATGAAAAGACAGCAAGGACAACTAGGAAGAACTTAATTTCTTAAAAAGCATGCTTACCAGAGATAGTGTTAAGCATGTACAACTTTAGTAAAAGTAGTAATAAATTTATGTAAAACTTCACAATAATAAGGCATGCTCTAGTTTCCAAAGAATAAAAAAAAATAGAAAATTCAAGAAAGCTACACTTGACTTTATGAAAATACAAAAAAACCATTTCACCTTTTTCTGCTCACACTAATAGGCCCTAACACAACAGCATTTTATTACACTCCGTTAATGATACTTCACTTTTCCTATAGCTAAATATAAAAGCTATAGGAATCACTTTATTACCGTACTGTCTATATATATTTTAAAAATCCAATGTGAAGATTTGTTAGGAGTAAAAAAAATGATGGCTATGCAAACACAGCACGTTATGAACCTCAACACCCTGAAGAAGGTCACAAGGACCACCTCCAACTGGAAACTCAAGTCAAAAGCAGCAGCGGACTGGAGCCGCGGCTGAGCGGGGAGAGCCGAGGAGGAGCTCCTTTCCTGCCTCCATCCCCTGCTCTCACCAGCAGACCACACACAATTATCCTCCTAATCAAGAGCATCCAGCGAACAATCTGCTCAAAGAGAATTGCTAAGTACGTTTGCCATCAATGTGCACAAAATTATCGCTAATAAATGTCACTGTGAATTACAGTCAAGTGCTACTAGAGATGGTATAAACATGGATCCACCCCAGTGACAAGAAGCACTTTTCGCACCATGCTGCGAGGGACTCCCAGCGCAAGGAATAAAGATCCCGGGGGTTCAAGCTAACAAAACGTCTCAGCTTTTCCATCCGTTCTGCTGTGCTACACTCTACCACTGAAGCAAGAGGTGGGCAATTTTTTGAAACCAAGTATAAACCCATAGGCAGTCTGCAATGATAGCTTATTATAAGCTGGTGCTATTTTTTAATGCATCGGTTAGCTGACTTCACTCTTGGAGATTACTCATCACAGTTTAAATACATTAAACCATTTCAACATGTAGCACTTAATCTTTTGGCACCAGAAGTCTAATTTCCCCAGAGCAATGGCAGGCGCCAAGGAGTTAAACAGATTTTAGTGAACAGTTTTCGCTATTCAATGAGCAAGCGGCTATTAGGCATTTTCAACGCGTGGCCTTGTTGGACAGACTGTTGAGAGAAATTCACAGTCAGATACTTCTGGTTGTTCTTCCACACTTCACTGGCACTGTATGAGCACTCTGATACCAGTCCAGACCATTTTTGGCTTTATGCAATAAACAACAAGCAATTACAAACTCAACAGTATCTTTTCAACAAAAGCAAAGGAAATCAAGGCTCCATCCCGTGTTCTGTAAGAGCATCTTGATACGGCGCTACACAAAGATTTGTGGCAGACAGCGTTACGACTTTCTTTTTGCTGTAATCAAACTGATTTTGAACGCATTCACATCATTCACTTTCAAAAAGAAGGACTGGATAGCAGAAAGAGAACAGCTAGATTATTTGAGCATCTTTCCTGCCATCTTTCATCTCGTGTAATACATGCTCCATTTCCTGGAGATGCACTTATTTTTGAACATTCTGCCTAAATTCTTTCACTTCTCCTGTACTCTTGTATAAACTTCTGCCCACTAATTAAATTTTAGCAGTTGCCTTTTCAATGGATCAGTTCTCACCATAGTACTGTTATCTTTCCTCACTAGATTCCTAAAAATTGCATTAATTCCACTCCCTGGCTGCTGCTGGTTTATGAAACACATGTGAAAAGAAACACTAAATGACTGCAACATCACCGTTCCTACAGCAGCATGTGGTCAGCTTCACCCCAATTCTATTCTGTTCTTCTGAAGAGGACCGTTACCACATTTCAAAATGCACGAAAATAACTAAAGCCAAGATAGGTCTACAGCATCACTTTTGAACAACTGTTTAAAAAAATGCCAAATTAAGTTTGTAAATAAATGACCATGTTAAATTTAATACAAATCTTTAAAGAAAAAATAAACCAAACAACTTAAACCCTGCTCTAGAAGAGGTCTATTTTGCTATCAGAACCTGTAACATGCCAGCAGCTTGTTAACAAACATTTAATTCTAGCGGAAGACAGCAGTCAACATGCAATGAAAAGCTCTCATCACATTTTGAAAGTGTTCTCTTTCACATGTATGATACAAAGGCAGATGGTTTACACCGAATTACTTCAGACCCCAAAAGAAGTCAGTCAGTTTCACTATTGACTAGATACTTTCAATCTCACAGGTTGTTCCGAACAGTAAACACGTTGTATGTAACCTCATGGGTACTTCATTTCTAGTTTTAAAGCAAAGTTTGGGATTCTTAGTCTAAACAAAACATAGAATCATAGAATCATTTAGGTTGGAAAAGACCCTTAAGATCATCGAGTCCAACCATTAACCTAACACTACCAAGTCCACCACTAAACCATGTCCCTAAGCGCCACGTCTACAAACATCAGAACTTTTTAGTCTCTTGTAGGATATTTGTTTCACTAGCACTAGCGTATACCCACCATATGAGCCCGGTGCTTTCTCTTCGTAAGTAAAATGAAGTTGCAGCTCCTCTTCTGACATTCGACTGATGAATACTTTCAGCAAACAGCAAATAATAAACAGTGCATTGTGAGCCTGCCAAATAAAGAGGTGACTAGGAAAGAAGCAGAAACAAACAAGAATCAGTAATGCTTAACCTGCGAACATGCATCAAAACACACAAGAAAATACATGCCAGAGTAGACAAAGGGGTTCCTACAGCCGAAGCAAGGAAAAGCCAAAGTGCTTAAGCAGGGAGTCTTCAGTTGATGCTACAGCAAACAAACCAGAAGCGTATTTATAAAAAGTGTTTTTCCTTCCCCCAAAAGAATACAATCTTATTCCTAACTAAGTTTGTATTGCTAAAAACACCACAGTTGCCAGAAGTACCACTCTTTGAAGAGCTCACCAGATGGCTCGGCATACTTCTAAAGGTTTCTAGATACTATGGACTCAAGCCACCCAGACATCTGAAAATTTCCAACAGCTTCGATATGAAAGCTACTCTGGCCTCCCTGAACCTTAGCACTTTTCCAGTCAAATAGCCTTCAGATGACCGTAGGCATTTATGGACTTCAGGAGCACAATATAGAAAGATTTTTCTATGCAACACACAGATATTTTCCAAGCTTTTGAATGCAAGGGGAATATAGCTTTATTACGTTATTCTTGAGTCCCAATAAGCAACTGCTGGGAAGCCCATACAGTCAAGCTCCTGCTTGAAGAGGTATTTTCAAGGTATTTTTGGATTAAAGCAGCAGGAGCTATCCAGGCAGGAGTAACTTCTTCCTCCAGATATAAGCAAAAAGGTTGAGGGCAGCCCCGGGAGCAAGGGGGCATTCAAAAGAAACTCTTCCTTTTTGAAGCCCCAGATCTGATGGGGCTTGTTGGATGTTTGTCTACAGGTGTGGGGGAACAATTACAGAAAGCTACCTGCAAAAACTATGCAGTGCTGCACACGTAACCTCTTGAAGTTCTTTCCTACCGCTGAAAGGGACAAGCAACGGCAGTTGCATGATATGATTTGAAAGCAATGTCTTTATACAGAAGTTTGTGTTCAAATCCAATCCAACTTAAAATATTTCCAAGACAGAATACTGGTTCTTACATTAAGATTTAGCTAAAAAGGTCAGGTGATTTTTAAACAGCTCTAAACCAGTAGTAACCAGAAGTTACACCATTGGTACACAAATGTGTTTATGTAACACACAGGATGAACACAAGCATGTCTTTTTCCCCAGCAATCTATTTACCTATTACACTTAACCTTCTGTGTTTGGAGAAGTTTCTTCTTCTGAAGAATAGAAGAAACCTGTTCAGTTTCAAACAACGGTTTAAGAGAATTCCAAGTTCTGGCCTGCGATTATGTTAACTAGCAAAGTAAAAAACTCAAAGAGCTAGCAGCAAAAGGAACATTTAAAAAGTGAAATGGCATGCACAGCTTTTTTCCGGGTACTTACTTCTGACATTCTGCTGAAATTTTTAACTCTTTGGTTCTGGAAAGAAAGACTTTAATCAATGACCCAAGGTTTCCTGTTCGAGGATTCTTCTCAACTAGATAAGGAAAAATACAATATGATTATATAGCATGCGTAACATGACACTACTTAGTTCAAACAACATATAGAATGAAACCAAATTTCAATGTCTTAAATATTTCTACAGAAAGCATAGTATGTCTGTTTTTCTGTACACCTGCTGTTCTTCTTTTAAGATTCTCCAGTGCATGCCTTACTACTCCATAATTGTTCTCTAAACATACTTTTCATCCCAGATTTAAAATATCCCGAATGTGGAGCTCACACTGCTTCCTTTCCAAGACTTCTTTACAGCACAATAGTCTCCTGTCAGAAAACTGGGCAGGTTTTCACAGCTAGCTTTTACCTTCTTGAAACATCGTTGATCACATTTATGTTATGCCTTCCTTTCGTCCTCTGATTAATTCTTTCCCCTTACTGATCAGCTTAGAGGGCAGAGGGAAAGAGGTAGTAGGGATGGAGTTATTTGTTTTAAACCTTTCAGTTGTTTCAAGTTCTACAAAACCATTAATGATGGAAGTTTCTAAAAGTTTGGGATAGATACAGATAGATAGATAGATATAAACATACTCTCTACGCTACTTTAACCTTACTAGTGGAACACATGCAAGTAGAGTTAAGTATACTGAAGACATGGGTGCACACATGAAGGCTGTTTCTTAATTTTTCTGATCAAGCACATGGAAAAAAGTTAAGATGTCACAATTTCTCACCTAAAGACTTGCAGATTGAAATTGTGGCTTCTTCCAAGAGCTTTAAGTCAGCACTAGGAGAGGGGGAAGAAAGAAAATAAGAATGGTTACACAGTCAATTGGGTTCCTGTACTCGAAGTGAAAATTCATTACAAAACAGTAGTAAAATATTTCTATGAAGCACTTAATTTTACCAGCCCATCAGCTGGTTTACATAGATGTCACAGAAGCACTGAATGGTTGAGGTGAGAAGGGACCTCTGGAGGTCATCTTGTCCAACCTCCCTGCTCAAGCAGGGCCACCTAGAGCCAGCTGCCCAGGACCACGTCCAGGTGGCTTCTGAACATCTCCACAACCTCTCTGGGCAAGCCTTTCCAGTGCTCAGTCATCCCAGTATCAGGCAGGACAACATGCATTTGAAGTGCAGTGACTATAAAACAGGAAACTAATATTCAAAAGTGAATTGTTTGTCCAAGTGAAATGATGTCACGACATCATTTGTGTTAGTACTACCTTTGTGGCTTCAATGCTGCCATGCTTAGCTTGATGCCACTGAAAATACACGTAGAACAGCAGCCTACAGAAAGAACTTTTTTTGTTTGTTTGTTTTGTTTTTTTTTTTTTACAGGAACTATCATAGGAAATAACATCTTTTTAAAAAGCATAAATTAAAGAATCCTCAGCCTGACATTTAACCTCAAGCTAAGCACCTCTTTCCTTTAACTAATATTATTATACTAAGGCGACAATCACATCAGATACACCAAATTTTTCGTAACTTCATTAATTGCCTGTTGGCATGCCTCAGTGAAAACCATCAGCTGAAAAGAACAATAAAGCACTAAAGCAGAACCTGCCAACAACCACTGAAAGTAAACGCCAGCTGCGTCAAACACACAAAAAGACATTTATATACTCCTACCACTACAAACCTACCAGTACAGAGTAACTGACCCTCGAAAACAAAACAGAAGAATACATGGGAAGTATGTTTTTCCTGAACAGATGGGGGAAAAAAGACAAATAATAATTAGATATTGTGTCCAATGCCACATTAAGCAATATAAAGGTGTCCCAATATTAACACCTAAAGGGCAACCTGTTCCAGTGTTTCACCACGCTCATGGTAAAAAAATTTCTTCCTTCTATCTAGTCTGAATCTCCCCTCTTTTAGTTTAAAACCATTCCCCCTTGTCCTGTCGCTACAGGCCCTACTGCTCAGGGTATCGGAGAAGATTGCACAGCCTCTACGCAGGCTCAATTAACATACAGTCTGACCTACAGGAATGGCAGTCCTTCTGAAGTTCCCCAAATTAAAAGTCAGTCAAAAAAACCCAGTTCAACGCTTGCAGACATACCATAGTACGTAATATAGGCTGAAGAACTGCAGAGCTCATGCAGCTACAGCCTTGTAATTAAAAGCATGAAAATCACCATCCTCAGAATAAATAGGAAAGTAGCAATGTAATGAAACCTGAATAGTAACTAAGCCTAAAAAAGTCATTGGTATGGCCTCCGTTCAAGCACTCTTCTCATATAAAAATATTGCAAAACTTAATACTGCCATAATTAGATTGCCAAAGTCGCTGTTGCTTCCTAAGCATTAAATTTTCTGATGAGTAACTTGATTCTTGATTCTATGATTTATATAAGTTGTATAAAATAAAATTCTATGATTTCTATAAAAACATCAGAAACTGAAGACAAAAAGGGCATGGTACCGCATGCACTCTCTCTGCCCCACCTGCTCAACCCCATCTTGGCAACTACCTGCAGCTCTGCCAGTGAATTTCTAAGGTGCAGCGGTGCGGGAAACAGTCCCCCTTCTTTCTGCTTTTAAATCTAGATGGTAATCCAGTTTACAGCACAGTCCTAAGAACTGCCGCATCAACCTGAGATGAACTGTGGTGCTGTGTGGGAAGCCCTTAAACCAGCTCCGCTGCTGAAAACCCATGTGGAGCCATGCTCTTGGAAGCTGTTGAGGTTGTCTGAACTGTGCCTGAACTCCTGAGGACTAGAAGAAGAGGTACGGATATTGGTGGAAACAGCAGCCAAAAGAATTATTTCAAAATTTTTCAATAGGAAATGCTTCAAGATGGAGACATCAAACAAATTAAGTTTTAAGATGCCTGCAAATTTCCCTGTGTATCAGACTAATTTACTGTGTAGTGAGCTGACAGCAGAGACAGCTCTTCACCTACAGCTGAATATCCTAAGACAACTTTAGATTATGCAGATTGGCTTTTTTTGATATCGAATATCAGCACTCTTTCCTCCCTTATAAATTGCTTTGCAACGTAAGTTTCAGAAAGAACAAACTAACACTTTCATATATACTTTAAAGACATTAGACTTAGTCTCAAAGGTGGTCTCGTTTCAGTGCTAAAAACATGCAGAGTCATTAAAAACAAATGGTACAAAGCTAGAACACCCCACCAGCAACTACAGACAACAGTTTTCTAGGTCTATATGAAACAAGGACTTTTTACACTTTAAAAAAAAAAAACCAAACCAAAAAATCTTCTAAACTTGTCCAGCTGGCTGCCTGTCATCAGGATGTATTCCTTCCCGTGAGCTGACAGGCAGGGTGAATATTATACTGGACACCAACTGACTAGAGAGTTCTCAGGTACTGAATAATCGTAATCCAACACAACGTGACCCACCTCCCACTATCCGAAGATGCTGGAGACCTCTATGATACAGACTGAGTGATTACTGTAATTGCTCCAGGATTTAAACCATAAACGTAGACATACAGCTTTTAATTATGGTTCGTTTTTCCCCTAATTTCTAAGCAGTTAAGTTTTAAAGTATAGCATTCTTACAGGTGTTTTTTTCTTCCCTTTCAGTTATTAAAAACCCCACAAAGTCCTCAAACAAATTCCACAGAGTGCCTAATTTCTACAAGTTGCCAGGATCAAAACCAGTGGCAAACCAAGCAAGACCTTCAGATCTTCAAAACTTTTAACACGAGTCATTCTTTTTCCTACCAAAATGAAGTTTAATGCTTAAAAATTAACTACATCCCACTCCCCTTTGTTCATACAACAAGAATATAGAATTGAATTTTGCCATCCTCAGGACTAGGCAACAACATCTGCAAAATTTCAGTTCATGCAATAGAAACACCTAGTGAGAAGGAACCACAGCAGAACGTCGCCCCAACACACACACACAGTGAAATGGTGTTCTTACACTCAGAAGTAATACTACTGCTACATCCCCAAGGATGGATTCACGGAGAGAGTATAGTGGGAGCGTACAAAAAGCAGCAGCCCATTTCCAGGTACCTGGGGCAAAGCTTAGCAGCGGCTTTCTTTCCTTCGCATGGGCAGGAAAGAAAAGTGAGATGTGGAAAAAGCTGTCTGATTATTTTTTTGTGCTGTGAAGACAGGAGATACATTATATTAACACTTGGGCAGAAAATGCCAGAGCCAAGATCCAGAAGGTGGCACAAAAGAAATGCTACAACCAGCCACGGTATTGACTTTGCTCTACAATCCCTGTGGAGATGACATTTGGTTAATGAATGAATGTAAGAACGGAAATCTAACACTAAAACATCTGTCCTTTCATTAATCCACAGAGCAGCACTGGTAGCATTCAAACTATTTTCCAGCACTAACAATAAGAGCAAGCATGGATAGAGTAAAGCTCCTTCACTGCACCGATCACAAATAAAAGTTCCAATCATCTCTGAAAACCCTCACCCGAGGAACACGGACTGCCTTGTTGCCAAATATACATGTATACACATGCACATATATAGATATATATTTTAGGAGCTCACTACTTGGGACAGAAAAAGTCTAAAATGCATTTAAATTGATCCTCTTCAACATATTACATTGAATTGTAATGAAGCACCTATGGGAGGATCCAGGAGAAAACAACCTTTCAGAAAAGAAAAGGAAAAAACTCCCACACATTTTCCACTCCGCAATTTTATCTACCAAGGATTGGGAAAATAAAAATTACACTTTCAGAACTGAAAAGAAGCTTCTGAAAGACAATATTTTCTACAACACGTAAAAATAGAAGAGAGATTCGTTAGGGGTAGAGGAGTAAAATATCCCCTGGTCTATAAGAATCATTAGTATATTCTCAACAAGAAAAAGATTATCAGTTTCTAGCAATAAACAAGCAGCAAGGTAAGTAAACCCTCCCTGCTGCTTGATGGCACTGCTGAGCATCACTAGGAGAACCCCAGGCACCCCAGTAACATCCAGTAAGCCCTGCCGTGGAGGAGACGCCGCTTTGGAAGATGTTCACCTGCACGTGGCAACAAACACCAGCTTCAGGCCATGGACCTTTAATATCACGATCACGGTGACCTGGGTGAGTTTGTACATGTAATCATATATTTCCACTGGCATTACTTGAAATAAACCATTTGGGTTTGGGAAGGTAGTACATATCCCAATCATATTTACCAGTTCTACAATTTTCCGAGGCACGAGCAAAAGGTATCACCTGGTGTGGGGATTCAAACAGGTCGTGAGCACTGGGGGAAACACTAAGGATTCACAAAGAAAAGTACACTGAACCACACAGACTTGACCGGCTCATTTAGATCCAAGCAGACGTGTGAGGTGCAGGATTGCTTCCCACACACTTTAGGGAAAAAATTCCAGGCTTCACAGGAATTCCCAGCTCATCCTGGGATCTGGTGGCCAGCGTTTTCGAAGTCCTTTATAAAAGCAAGAAATTATTTTATTTGCTTTTTTATGTAGAGAGTAGGCCCACGGACTTCAGCAAAACTGTAATTAATAATAATAGTGAAATTTACAGAACTCTGTGCTGTCGGGAAGCAAAGGAAATGGTTTTATCTTGTTTTATTTTAAAGGCATCAAAGCATGAGAGGTTTTACAGTGGCAGTGATTATTGTCTTGTAACATCCCAACACAGCAAGCAGTAAGAATATTTTGCATACAAATTGTCACTACACAGGAAGCACCTGTGTGACACCAGGTACCTCACATCAGCGATAGAAGTAAAAAGTAATCAAGGGTAATCCCCTCCTGTAGGAAAGAGGACAGCACAACCACTACACCTACGTCACATAATAAAGACTCCGTACTAGGAAGGGGAGAGAAGAAATCAAAATTAAGTTCAAACTTGCAAGCTCAAATATTGCCCCTCTGACCCTAGAGGTCACCTCTTTTTCCTGATACAGAAGTTCAATCTCTCAAACCTGCACTATCATAAAAATGCCATTTGGGAATTCGATGCACACACACCCACTCAAACATACGGGACCACTAACACAAGCCAAAATCGCCACTTTAAATTTCACAAGGAAGAGTGAAAATTATGAGTTATCTACCATATGTATAGGCAATGATTACTGACCAAGTAAAACATAATATTGAAACAGTATTTAGGCAATACAAATTCTGTTTTGTCCTGCTGAAATTGCTCTTCTATCATTTCATAATTGATCTTATGTCAGGTTTTTTTATTTTGCTGAGATTTAATCACTTTGTATTTGTACTTACTGACCATAGTACAAGGAGTTTCTTCATCAGTGAGTTAATTTTCTGTAAAAAAGCATCTTTTCAGTAGAGATGGGGAAGAATGGTAAATTAAGCAGTCTATTGCTCAAAAAAATTTTCATAGTTTTCATTGACTGCAGATTTTTATTTCTGGCTTCATACTACCAGAAAGCTGGATTTTGTGGTCAGCTATTCTGGCATATATTGTAAAAAACCGTTACTTCCAAAAAGGGGGAGGGGGGGGGGGAAATCAGTAGAGTTATTTTAGAATGGTTGTATTCAGTTGCCTTACTTTAAATTTACTAACAATCAGTCCCACAGTCTTCAGCAAAACCATAATTAATAAAAGCCAGTGAAAGTTGCTTCCCGACAGCAGTCATCTTTGAAGAACACGGTTTTATCTGCTTTTATTTTCAAGGCATCACAATATAAGAGGTTTCAAAGTGGCAGTGACTACTGGTAAAATATCTCAACACGGCAAGAGAAAATATTCTGCGTACAAACTGTAATTATAAACACACCCATACCATGACACCTTATTCTTACAAGAATAAAACCCAAACCGTAGCAGACAACTACCTCCTCTAAAAGAGGAGGAAAAAAAAAAAGAAAAAGAGAGCAGCTTTCCTGACAGTTTTTTTTCCTCTAAGTAAAGCTTTTTTCTTTACCATTGAATACAAAACAGAAGAATCAGCCCATTCAGTAAATCCACACTGTGGGAATGCTGACTTTAATGGACTAGTTGGAGGAAAGACGTCGAAGAATAAAAAGCTGCATATAATTTATTGTACCAATTTAAAAATGTACCATATTAAGGCAACATAAAAGTTGCTCATTTTTATGTCTTTCCATTAAAGGCTCATGCACACTATTCTTGAATCAGAGACTCATTAAAAACTCCGGGGAAG